>NC_134171.1:9323236-9674486 GCF_964188355.1 Buteo buteo | reverse complement strand
CCTTGTTTATGAAATCAAGACAGAGGACCTATCTCGGCTGAAGAGGTTGTAGAAGAAACTAGCAAAATAAACAGTAAGGAAATACTAGGGCCAGTAGCATACCAAGGAAATTTCTGAAGGAAATCAAGGACGAAGGAGTAGAATCATAACATTACCATACAACTTCTTGTTTGATCCTGGGACTATCTGAAGTAGGAAAGCTGTTCTGGGATTAGTGGATTAAACAGAATAGAATATAATACATATTAATACACCTGATAATACTTCTTCAGTGCAACTTTCATATATACTTTTGTTATGTCTTACAATCTTGTAGGTTGTTTGAAGAAAATGGAGAGATCCAGTTAACTTGGTGTACTTTTTTTTACAAAGCAGTCATTATGTTCCCTTGCCAGAAGTTCTTTGATAAACTAAGCTGTCATAAAAAAGCTCTGAATATTGAAGCTAAAGAGGGAAATGAATGGTCTCTTCTCTCTTCAGACAAAGGTCGCTAATAACCTAGTCACTATGGAAGACAGGCTGTTGGACTAGATACATCTTACAGTCGTTAACGTGCCATTTTTAGTGTTGGACTAAGACTAAAAAAAAACCAGTGGTTTTGTATGTAAGCAATATAAATCAACAAAATAATGTTTACTGATAAATACTTGAATTTTGTTTTATGTAATGTTGTTCCCCTAAACTGACTCTGTTTTGTTAGCGTCGACATTTTTTTCATAGAATATCACTTCCTTCAAAGCTTATCTAAATTAACTCATGTAAATTTATTTTTATTTCTCCTAATAAGTTGAACAATTGGTTCACTAAAAAATTTCGAATTTTTCCAGGAGATCCATGATTCCACAGTTGCCTTACTAAAAACATCTGCCAGCCCTGAAAAAAGTACTGCTGGTGAGATAGTCAGGACAGTACATACCGATGAAATACTTTGCTGTCAAGATGCCAAAATAGCGAGCAATTACCAGGATTTAGACTTGCCAACATGGGGATATAGAGAAAGAAATCTTTCAGTAGAAGCAAAAAACCTGAAGGATGGTGAAAAGAATATAGCTACTCCCCTTAAAAGAAAGCAAGATGTGCCTACATGTTGTTCAGAGAAAACAAGAAGGTTACCTGTAAAGACCTATGCTTCTTCACATGAAAGAAGATACAACTGTACTTCTGGACAAACGAAGTCTTCTAAAAATTATCCTTGTGATATCAGGAGTCTGGAATGTGAAGAAAAAAGAGAATTGCTTGCAACTATAGAACAGGCAAAGGCTTTTGTAGCTACTATGATATTTCAAGATGGTTCTTCACAGCTCAACTCGGAGCAGGTTAGTGAATGATGTGTTTTGCTTAGAGTCAGTTTTGTAGAACCATTTGAACTGTGCATATGACTGATAAACACAAAACCATATTCATTGGGAGCTTAGAACCTGGACCAGTTTTGTGGTGAACCTTAATGCTTCTGCCTACGTTTTATTTTTAGTTACCAAGTAAAACTTAAAAAAATGAAACCACTTGGGCTAAACAGGCATTTGTATACTTAAAGTGAGACTGTTTGAATTAGAATATTTTTTCCTGCTTTTTACTGTGTCTGTCACTGGATTTTTGTTTCAAGGCTGAAACACTTGCATGCTCCTCTACTGTGTTAATGGTGTATGCAATAACTCTAGCGTACATAATAGGTTTCATATTGTAAAATATTTGGGACATTTTCTTTATGGGATTGCATAAAATTGTCAGAAGAAACACTGTTGTAATTAATACTTAACAGGTCTTAACCTCATCAGTAAAAGGAGTTGTTGTGTTAGTGAAGAATGGGGCTGATCAACCTTGCCCTCCCAGTTACTCTTCAACTGACTATACTTGGAATGCTGCTAATGAAAATGATAAATTAATTTATGTAAAAACTGAATGGTCATCTCTTTGGGAACAAGAACAACAGGACCACAAGAAATTTGCTTGGTGAGAGCATGTAGGAAAAAATACAGTTTTGCTTTACGTATGCTTTTAGCAACAGTGACGTTGGTTACATGCCATAGCCTTAATCTCCTTACACGTCAAGCTCATTGAATTTCGTATTAGCTGTATTAGTTCTGTGTCAAGCCTGGTCTAGTGTAAACCAAATAAGTTTAGTCTATTCCTTTGGGCTCAGCAGATCACTAACTGCAGCCTTGCAGAACTAGGTTGGGATTCTGGTATGAGGTGTTTACATTCACCTAGAAATCCTTTATGAATAGGTTACAGCTATGTGGCACCAAAAAATATGATTCATCCAGGTTTATCTTTTTTGTATCTTAACTTCCATTTCCTGAACTGCATTTCTTATCTAGTACGTTTTTGATGGATGTTATTACGGTGAACATCCTTTCTGAGCTCTGCTAATATTTTTAATTTTTTGAGCACAACAGGCTTTTTTAGTGGCTTTTCAGATCCTGAATGAAGTTTTCCTAATATTCAGTAATAATGTTACATCAAAACTACAAGATAATTTTTTAAAGTAAATGTTTTATGTATCTGTCTAATAGTTGGACTACATTTAAGAAAAAGTTGGATTATGTTTTAAACTTCCAGTTAATATAACCAAGATCCTTTTTTATTCCTTACTATTAACTTTGAAATAGTATCCCATTAAGGGAGAAATGAGAACTGAATCTGATTCTTAGATATTAATAGTTGAATGTTAAAACTTCATTAGAATGTTTTACAACTTCCAGTAATAACTGGTTTATTGTAAACTGCTGAGTTTGGGTTATTAAATCACAAAGCATTCATTTTAAAGTTGTTGGACTTGGTAGTTGCATCTCTGCCACTTGAAACAAATCACTTCACAAATCACAGCTGTGATATCAGAGTTATATGACAACTAGTTTAATAACTAGCTGTTGGTTTGAATACAGATTGTTCTGAATTGAGAATAACACATCAATAAAGCATGTACATATTAACAGTAAAAATTCAATAATAAACAAGTTGAATAAGTGTATTAGCATTTAGATGAAACCTATAAGTAACTATTTGTTGTAAGAGCGGGGCACTTGTTTAGTAGTGGATCTACGCTGTATACAATGATACCTTATGATCTACACAACTTCTAATATGTCCAAAAACTTGGTACTGTGGTTTCACACTACCAGAGATAAATGTGAAAGCTCTATAAAAAATTACTATTTTTCTATATTGCCCAAAATAGAGCTTATAAAAAAAAGTCACAAATAATTAGTATAATCTATATACTAATATATATAATTGGTAAAATCTATTTAAAATAGTATGGATGTGGGAACTATAGACATTT
Organism: Buteo buteo; assembly: GCF_964188355.1. Taxonomy (NCBI): domain Eukaryota; kingdom Metazoa; phylum Chordata; class Aves; order Accipitriformes; family Accipitridae; genus Buteo; species Buteo buteo. Next base: position 9,671,203 of record NC_134171.1, on the reverse strand, counting down.
TCAAAAAGCATGGAAAAATGTGTCAAAGATGAAGCATTCTAGATTTAAATAGCATATTAACACTAGGCGATTATGGCGATTTAGATTGTCTAGTAACTTTTAAATCGTGATTTTACAATACTATATTAACTCAGAAGCCTCTGTGATCTTACTTGGGTATATTAAGGTATTACAAGGATGCCAGTTGCTGTTTTGGATTAAGATTGCATTTAATTTTGAGTGTCACCTAAAGGATTTGCTTTCTTTATGAATGCATGATAAGGTATATCTGCTAGGATGTTCAATTTATTACAGAATGAAGCTTCAGGTATTATTGAATTGAGAATTTAATATTCAAATACAGTATTCTGTTCTTACAGGAATGAAGAAATGTTAACTGTTTAGTATTAGGTGCTAATTAAATGTATAAAGTAAATAGATTCACTAACTCTTGTAGCAATATATTGTGTGTTAACGAACTACTTTTGTGCAGGCGAGTGTTGTTTCAAATGCTACATTGCAAAGTTCCGATTATTTGCTTCAACGCAAAAGATTTCCTGAGGACTTTACTTCAAGTTTATGGTAATGAAATTAGCTGGAAACAAGGTAACTAATCTAATCTGTGATCTAATCCTAAAATATCTGTGCTTGTGATGTTTCTATTAAAATCACTAGGTGTAGAAGTAACTAGATTGGTGGTTAAGTAATATATTGGAAAACAGTTTTAGTACCATGCAAAAGAACACCCTTCATGGGGAAGGTTGTGACCAGAGGCTTGGCATGTCAAGATGATGTATTTCTTCTCAGAGTAGGAATCAAATCATTGAATAATTTAAGGATAGCTTCCAGTGGGAACAAAAGCTTTCAACACAGTCCTGACTATAGCTGGAAAGGTCAAACTACTTCATGTTTCATGTTCCCTAGAAAAACTTTCTCTGCTCAAGAGAAAAGGCTAAAATAAATTCCAGTGGTGCTCATAGTTCTCAGAATTAGGAATCACTTGAATGGGTCCTTGTTTTTTTGACAGGAACAAATAAGACTCTTTTGTATGGATTTAAAAGCAACTACAAACGGAAGATATAAGATGTAAATATAATGTGTTTTTTTTTTTCTTGGTTCTACGTATTGGATTATTGCTGAGTGAATTACAAAAATAAGTGTTGACCTTCCAGAAAGGACCTCGTCTATGGAGAGTCTTCAGCTTGTGTTCAGCATCTGAAAAGTTTCCTGAGTAAATCACAGTAAACTGATGATGATTTAGAACCTGGTGGGAAGATCTACACAAAAGACACTTAGCCCTGGGAATGGGAAGGGGGGGGGCGGATAAACATCGTGATGGTACTGGCACTAGTGACAGTTTTATAACCTGTACACACAGGAAATACTAGATCTAGGTTAGATCCTATCTGATGCATAGGACTTGAATCTGAAGTTGCTAGTATCCAAAAGCATTCTTGTCTAGGTTTTTTTAAACTTTGGAAGTTGGTGCTTCCTCACCCATTATTTCTGCTATGGTAAAACACAAAACAAAACCCCTGCCTTTTTTAATGTAAAAAAATTACATCATGGTAAATCAAGCAAACGCTGAAATTTCTGTCTATGTCATATTGACTGCAATCACTTGAATGATAGCACTCGTTCTCAAAATAGTGTCCTAACCAATGGAATACATACAGATAAAATAGCCCTGACTAGTAAAATATGGCATGCTTTGCCATTGGGATCCAGTAATGTTTCAGAGTAGAAGGACGGGACTTGAGTACAATTTCACAATCTTGAGGAAAGTATGCTTTTATCAGCACAGATTCTTCACTTCATCCCAGCTTGACCCTGGTTTTGCTTCACTCCTTTCAGCTTTGTTCTGTCTTGGCTCTGTATGTGCCGCCTCCTCAGCTTGAAGTTGTCATCCTTGTTCCAAGACTGAATTGGTGGCTATAACTCATTACTGCTACCCTCACCTTTGGTGAAAATTTTAGTTGGGAAGGAAGGGAGGGATGGATGGATGGGGGTTTGATTCTTTATCCTTTTTCACCTAGAGACTGTCTTGTGCTCATTGTAAATAGAGATAAGAGAAAAGGATCTTTGAGGTATCTCAGAGACTATTTGGTAACAGAATTCTCTTCCATGTATTCTTGGTAAGAAGTAGTTGTTATTACTAGAAAAATCAGTGCTCATTTCATGCAGTCTTCACATGAGCTTGTGAATGTCCAGCATCTCACTAGGCAGAGCCTTCCTGCGGCCGCTGGGCATTTTCCAACAGCCATCAGCTGCAAGTGTTACTGCCCATCAGTGAGGCTGAGTTGCTTAGTCTGCCTCTTCACAGTGCATCATTTGAGTTCATGGCAAATATGTCCATTACAGTTGTCAAAGTTTCATTTATTTCCTGTAGGGATTACTTCCTGCTGCAAGAGCAGTGGAAATCCCGTGGACACATCCAAAGTGTAGTTTTGGAGTGGATGCAGTTTGACATACTTTCTTAAGCTGCACGATTCCAAAGCTAAGACTGTCCTTCCAGTCACAGAAAGACTCTCTTAGTAGTACTATCAGGAGGGTATACTTGAGACAATTTCCAAGGCTGTTCCTTAGCATCTGTTAGTTTTTGAGGTGAATAGCTGTTTGCATTCAGAGAAAAGGATGGCAAGCTACGTAAAATCCTGGTATGAGACCATGCAGAGGAAGTATCCTTCAGTTATCTGGCCACTCTAGCAGAGCTCAAGCTGATTCAGGGACAAGATGCATCCTTCCCTAACATCTGTTGAGCAGACACATGAAGCTCTTTTCAGCAACGGTTATATCAGTGTAAGTTAACAAGCCTGGTTCTCTTTAGTCCTGCAGCTGTTATTTGCGTTAGGGACATTAAAGTTTGCTTCCAGGTAACTGAGCCTGTAAGGTTGCATAGCATGGAGTTCTCTATAAATATACCTGTGGGTTGTCATTTGGGCTTACTTGGGGGTTACTGAAGAGGATACTTAGATCTATCTTTGAATACATCACAAAGCATTCTAGTTACTAGTTTCTCTCTCCTCTTCTTTGTAGTACTACAGTGCATTTGTTGAGACTGTAGTTAAGAGGGAAAAAAGCCAGCACTAGGCTTGCTCCATCCTATGTATCTATGTGAACATGAGAGAAAGTGCAGTGTAAGCACATATGATCCTATAGGACAAAAGGTTCTGATTTTGGGGAACAATGCATTGTGTACCCATATGTGAATTCATATATACATTAAAGATCTCAGAAGTCTGATTGTGAGGAAGTAAATCTTCTCTCCCCTGACCCCCAATAGCAATCTTGTGGATATCAATCAAGTTAATAGCAACCACAAAACTGTACCAGAGGGAGACACTCACAAGAAAAACTTCAGTTTGAAATTTTACAGTGATAAGAGAGGCCTTTACAGTCGATCTTAAGAATCAAAGATTTACTTACATTTTGAAACTTGGGGAAAAAAACCCCACAAAAAAACCCTGTTCAAAAATATTCGGTATTGAACTTACTCCTGTGTAGTCATGATAATGACCATTTGTTATAGCTGTGAATTCAATGTTTAACATTTTCATAGGGTAAATGCTTGTCTGTTTATGATGTGCATCTACAGGAAAGATGGGCAAAACTTTAGAGGTATTTCTCAGCATGGGAGATAATTTAAATATTTTGATTGTCAGAAATAACTTATTTTTGTAGTTGCTGATAGTGTTGTGTTAGATCCAAGGATTGCAGCGTGGCTGATAAACCCCAGCGACACAGTTCCTTCTTTTGAATGTTTAATACAGAAGTATTTTGAAAAGCCTTTTTCTGTGGGAACAATAAATACAGATACAGACACTTTGAGAAATGCATCAGTAAGTAGTTTGTTTTAAATTGTTTCTGGTTGGGTTAAAAGGGGAAGGAAATGATGAAAGAATTGCTTTTGCTTACAAAATATTGCAAAAAAAAAAGACAGATAATGCTTTTCTGATGGAAGAAAATGATTATATTAATACTACTTGTTGGAAATTGAATTTTAAAGAAAGGGGAGAAGGGAAGGGTTCACTGCATTCTACCAAGATGGGATCATATTCTCCAGGAACAGTTGAAAAATTGTGCTTCAAAATTGTGAAGTTCAGTAACAATATTAATTAACGTGTAATCTTTGTGTAGAATCTAATGTATGATGTGATCTTTTTTCTTTCCACCTCCCTGCAAACTGATTTCCAGCTTTCCTTTCCAAAATGTCTAGTGCCTTGTTCTGTAATTCCTGTGAACTTGTAGCCTGTATTTAGTTAATTATTATAAGCAATTTTTCTGAATTTCACAGCTGGTAAGGATACCACATCATAGGCTGAGGAACATTAGGGAGTCAAATGTGAATCTTCAAGCATGTGTATAAAAAAACCTGTGAATTTTTATTCTCAGTAAGAGAGACTGTCTGATGAACTTCTTGAGATGTTATTCCCAGCACTATAGAAATGTCTTACTGTCAGTTGAAACTTATTTACTGAATGTTACAAAATTTTGATATTTGTATTTTGGGGCATGGTGATCTACTCTGGACACAACCTTCAGAAGTTGTTTGAATGGTAAAAATAGGTGTGCAGCAACCTAAATGATGGCTTTTTTGGAAACCTTTAACTTTTCAGAGGCCTTGCTTGTTCAGACACAAGTATTGTAGCGCAATTGTAATAGGGCTTCTAGGATACAAATCCACAGATGTCAAGTGGGCTTAGAGCATGGGCAGAGGTCAGTAGTATCAGCACATACCTATCAGCATAGACATTTCTGAGAAAACCAGAGTCAGTTTCCTTTAAAACACTAGCTGTAAACTGCAGTTGTTCAGAAGCTACTTGATGAATTAAGCTGTTAGTGTAGGGAATGGACAGGCAAACAGGCAGAAGCTATAAACTTGTTGGTTATTTCTATATGTGATATCCCCTCCTGTGAGTCAGCATCCCTAATCTTCTCTCTTTCCTTAGCTTGACTCTGTCTTTTGTTCTTCATATATCATATTTATTCTTAGTTACCATTTCTCAATTTTGTCATCCTGATTCCCACCTCCGAGTTAAATATTGAAGTCTTATTTCCTTCCTGTCCTACTTCAGGTCTAGTTTGCTTCCTTGCCCAAACCATCTCCAGTGCCTTTATGCTGACTTGTTCACCCAAGTCCTGGTTAATGGCTCCCTCTAACATCCTGTGATTATTCCCCTCCATTCCTTATGCAATTAATTTGTTCCCTGGACTCTCCCACTTTCTTTTTGGCTTCTCTGTTTGCTCAGTGAGTCCCAGTTCTTCCTAAGAGTCCTAGCTCTTTGCCAGATTTCTCTCTTCAGCCTTCATTCTCTGACTTTACTGGTAGGTTCCTAACAGTTGTCTGTACTCCCAGAGGGATCCATGCCAGGTGATCTATCATGTCTTGTGCCCCACTACTTCAATTAAGCTCCCTTGGTATCGTACTAGTCTTGTCCATCTGGCCTAGTACTTAGAATGATTACTATTTTATTCTGTAGCCCACCTCTCACCCACACACCTCTCTAGCACAGAATATACACTACTTGCGGCTTGTCTGTATATTTGATGCTGTGTCAAAAGGGTCAGGAAAAGGGGTCATAGTCCATATACCTTGAAACCTTTGCTGAAAGAAACAGGTGCTAAACATCGTACTGCCTTGTCGTTGCTGCATTTGCTGATGAGGAATCTTGGTGTCAGTTGAAGCGTGTCATTGGGCTTACTTCCACCTCCAGAATGGGATCAAGTAAGCTATCTGTTGCTGAAAGTGTAGTATTTCATAGACAGCTCATTTGTTCCAGAACCAGTGGGTATGGACGAGGTTTCTTGGAGACAGGTTGATGGCTTTTCACTGAAGTATGGGCCTGCTTAAATTAATCTGTCTGGGGTAGAGGGAAGTCCTCACTGATAGGACTAGACTGTTATAAAAGAAGGATGACTACCAGTGGATCTAGATGCTTCAGCTTTGAAGAGAGCCCTCTGCATCCTACCTTCAGGGGCCTACTGTTTCTCAGTCTTGCAGTCTTCAGGTCTGCTGTAGGCCAAGGGGAAGCCTGTACAGTAGGTGTCCGTATTGTCTACTCACAAATGACCAACACAAACAACGCTGGAGTTGTATAGGCTAATAGCCCTTGAGCAGATGGGTAATCTGCATGGGCTGTCAGTGGAATTGATTACCCCTTTTACCTCTTCTCTGCTGCTGGGGCTTTGCCAGGACATGCTTCCCACTAACAGACATCTGATTACCTGGAATCTGTTCAGTTTTATCTGCTGTTACCTTGAGTCATACGGTCATTTCAAGATGAAAAGAACTATGATCCAGGCTTAAGCGTGTTCTGAATGACTGCAATACTAGTGCCCCTTTGTTTTATGGTATGTGGTAGGAAAATACGTCTGCAGCAAAGATTATTGCAAAACTCGGGTAATTCTGTTTTTAGCATGAAACATAACTTCTTGTAACTAATAGGTGTCTCCCACGCTTCTGTTATGCTCAGCAATTCTCTTATCTTAAAATTAGTTGGACCGATATGATAAAGTTCCCATGATGGTTCTTTCCCAGCTGTGTACCAGAATGCATGCCTCTGTAGCAATAATGTGTTACAATTTGTCCTAATATAAACTAATTTTCAGTCAGTTCTGGTTCTGTTGTGTTTGTACAGCAACAAGTAATTTGGATTCCTTCTGCGTTCTGTTTGGATCAAATAATGGAAGCATTGCTTTTGTCAGTCTGCATCTGCTGTAATGCTTTGGTTCCAGACTTCTGTTTTTCTTCAAATAATGGGGCTGTTTTGCAAACAGTAGGCCAAAATTGTGAGTTTTGTGTACAAGGCAGATTTTTATACACTGTTTGGAGGATGGGTTATGTTTACCTGTTGATTTACAGCTGACTTTCACTGTCAGGACACAGGATCAAGTGTTTGGATGTATTGGTGTCTCAGTCTGTGCCTACCCTCACTCCCTAGAAACACAGGGAGGTGGTTCTGAGAGTCATCATGAAGACAAGGAGGAGATAATAGCATCTAGCTCAGGGAGCAATTCCTGCAAAAGACCCTGTTCAGATGGAAAAAGGTGTCCAGAGATACCTTTTCACAAACTCAGAAGGGTCCTTACCTCCCTGAAGAGAGAGGAAGATCCTCCTCTGTCTGTTAATTTCAATATGAATTTATTTTTTTTTTTTTAGAAAAATCCTTAATTTGGAGATCTATTTAGACTATATAGACCCTTCTTTAGGAAGGATTTTGAAGATTTCCCAATCACTTTAATTATTCTTACCTGCTTTTGCTTCAAAAGAAATACTGTTCTGGCTGGACATATTAAAAGCCCCGGAGGAATATATTTCTTTTGGAGCAGATTTTTTCTCCCAACTGTAGGTATTTTGTGAGAGCAGTAAGGTAAGAAACCTGTAGAATAGCGGCAGGTCTGTAGCAGAGAGACTTCTGCAGCTCATAGCATGAGAGTCCCTCTTGGTGTTCCATCAGCTCCAAGATAGGAATGCAAATAATAAAGTGAGTGTAGAATAATTAGGATTCCTTTAAAATACACATAGGGTGTATGATAAACCTGAAGATAGATTGCCTACAAGATGCCTAAGAAGCCTTCTCAGTGCTTTTTCAATTGAGAAGCTTTCCATGTGATTTCACGGCTATTTGGTTTCCTGTCAATATATTCTTTTTTTAAAAAACTTTTCTACTGTTCTTGACAGAAGGATGTAATTCACTTGGGAAGCAGATTTTAAATTTCTTTTTAGCACTGCCTATGCATATTAATTTAGCAGAAATTATCTTGGAATACCCTGTTCACCAAGTATTTAGCCAAATGTAGGTCAGTCTTCAGCAATGTGGCTATTGAGAAAGAAAGAGCGAGTGTTAACAGATTATCTTCTAAAGTGGTTAGGGTTCTGTTGGCCTAAAAACTGATCTCTGCTCTGATGAGTCCTCCATGTGATGTACATTACAGTCACGTTGTCAAACATAAAATAGTAAGCTTAGGCATCCTGCAGTTCTTGCTATTGTTGTTTTTTGGTTGCCTTTTTTTTTTTCCCAAACTATCGTGGACAGAAATCTGCAATCTGTACTGCACTCTCTCTGGGATATTTATCTTCCATTCTGGGTTTCTCTGCTTGCTCAAAATTCCATAGTCTTATGGAGTTTGATGAAGGTTTTCCCTGTCAGACTTCTCTCATCAGTCTTTCCTGTCAGGGTTTTTTTTTCTTCTTTTTTCCTTCCCATTTATTATATAAAACCAGAACTATACTAGAATCTTTCTTAGAAATCTTAATTACCCTTTAAAATAATGCCTTATGTCAAATGAATCTCATCTACCTTTTTGGATAGTCAGATGCTGAGCTCAGGGTATGGAACTCTAGAGCATCTCACTAAATTGAGCGAGCATAAATTGAAAGTAATGCATGCAGAGTAGTTTCAATTTAAGAAGAGATCTTGGAATCATTGTTGCCAGTTTTATGTTGGTTCAATATGTAGCAGCTGCCAAAGAGCCAACAAAATATAGGCACCATAAGGAAAGGTATTGATAACAAGAAAAGGAACATGATTTTTTTGCCATAAAAAACCTTGGTGCACCCACGTCTTGAAGACTGTTCAGTTTTGGACTCTGCGTTTCAAGAAAGGCACAGTGGGCTTCTAAAAGGTCAGAGGATGGAACAGCTGCTTTATAAAAAGGATGTGGAAATATTTGTTGTTATTTAAGATGGAGATGGAAAGACTGAACGGCACTGTACTAGCAGTTATCTAAATTATTATGAAGACAGTGGATAAAGTGAATGCAGTGGTACTATTTGGCAAATCCTGCAGTACTAGAACTGTGAGTCATTTGATGAAACTAGGAGGAGATGGGGAGATGGTGTTAAAAATGGATAAATTTTTTTTTGTATGTGGTTAGCTATGAAATCTGCAATCTAGAGATAAACATGAAAATGTTAAAACATCTTTTTAAAGCAATCAAAACCTGGACTGTCCCTTGGAGATGCTAGTCTTAACTTCATGAAAAAATTTTGTAGTCTGCAGATTAAGCAGGTTCCATTAAGCTAATTGTTCTATACCTAGTGCACATGAAAATAATTGATATAAGATTCTCTTTATAAAAACTTCTATGTTCTCCTCCTGCAACTTATTATTCTAAACTAAATAAACCTGATTAATCTCTTTCTCTGTAGGTCATGTTTTCTAAACTTACTATTATTTTTGGTTCTCCTCTTTATCCTATCTGACATTTCTTAATGTCTGTCTTGAAGTATTGTGGCCAAGTTCAGAAGTATTTATCAACACAGAGTAAATGCCTCTTTTTACACAAATAACCCTTAGTTTAATTTCACTAATTTACGTAAAAAACTAAGAACAATCATAACATGTCATACTTAATTCCATGTAACCTGATTTCCTGCCTTCAACACAGACCAGTATGTGATTATCAGGGAAGAGTACATGGACAGGCAAGTGCGTAACTTTAGTCCTCTGGAATGCCGTCCAAGGTTCTATAGTTTGTGGTCCAGGAATTTTATGGGACAGTGCTAGTGTTTTTGCACTTAATGGCTTGGATGTAAATTTCTTCCATAATTTTGATTGTTCAGCCATCATTGAAGATACAGGCTGCAAGAAAGAAAATGTGCGTCTGCAGCATTTTTCACATTCCCATCTCTCCTCACAGGAATTTAATAATGAAAAACAGCATTTTATTGTTTACATTTTGTGTATTAGCCTGATAAACAAATTTAATAGGTTGACATTAAGTTTATTTTTAGTGACCATGTTCTTGGAGCTAAGGATTATATTCTCAGTGTCTGTATGCATTTCAAAATGGTCTTCTAGCCAACTGAATGAGGTGGCATGGCTTTGTGCAGAACACAGCTGGAACAGAAGGGAAGGAACTGAATAGTTCAGGCACAGAAGAGTGGCAGTACTGATAGGAGAGAGAAAATTGGAAGGAATTTTTCCTCAGTTTACAAGTAGTAGTAGAATTCTGACTTCAAGTCAAAGGCAGTCTAGTGATACTATTTCTCCATACTCGGTCTGTGGAAAATGTAAATAAAGGAACACATAAAATCTTGAATATTCATGATCTGTACTGCTCTGTTCATGAATTCTGCTTGTCAGAGGTCTAGGAACATTACTCAAATGTTAAATATAGTAGGAGACATACAGAAAAATATCTTGATATAGCTTAATCCCTTTTAAAATAGATAGTATTCTGACTATTTTTATGTTAGCATTAAAACTTTTTTTTTAAAATTTATTTATATCAGTATCAAAATGTAGGTGTGAACTTGGAGAAGCTTTATAATGTAATGATGGACCTTGCTCATGACTTACAGGTAAGATATAAAAAATAGTTACTCAGATGTAACTTCAGAAGTATTGTCATGAATTTAAGAGAGTGAATGATGTGCTTCTCATTCAAATCAGAATCTCTACTTGAGTTAAATAGAAGGCTTCGATCCTTACTGGTTTACAGTGCTGGTCAACATTTAAAATAAAGTTGCCTATCAAATTTGCCATTTTTTCCAGAAGGAGGAAATGGTTAGTCTCAAGGTTAATCTTTAGAAGAAGCTTTTCCTCTGCAACAGTTAACCAAATATTTAAATGAAGATTTTAAGAACAGGAAATGTTCAGAATATTATAACTTTTCTTTTGGCATTTTAAAGCTATATGAAACAGTCTAAAAAGTGTTAACAGAGTTAAAACAGAGTGTCACTGGGTTTTTTCAATGTATTCCTTGGGTACAAAAACTCTCAGCATATCTTTTGCTCTAGGTTGTATTAGCCAAACACCAGTCAAACCCTGGAACAGGCTTCCTAGAGAGGTGGTTGATGCCCCAAGCCTGTCAGTGTTTAAGAGGCATTTGGACAATGCCCTTCGTAACATGCTTTAACTTTTGGTCAGCTTTGAAGTGGTCAGGCAGTTGGACTAGATGATTGTTGTAGGTCCCTTCCAAGTGATCTAATTTATTCTATTTTAGCCCTTATTGCAGTTCAGAATGCATCTTAAGAAGTCTTTTAGTGGGTTTTTTTGTGTGTGTTTGTTTTCTCCCTGTAATCATATACCTGGAAAAGTGTCAGAATTTAGGGGTATGCTCAGGTTCTGGTAGAAGGTACATCATAGAATCCTAGGGGTTTTCCTTGAAATTGATGGTAGGAAGTATAGGGCTTAGACCATTAGTTGATGGAGCTGTATTGATCTGGATATCTAAGTGGCCCAGCAGTATGATGAAACAATCTGTGAAGGAAGGCAACAGCGAAACACCAAAGGCACAGAAATACCAAATGCACAGAAACACTGAGAGCCAGCCTACTGGAGGAGTTTTTAGACAAGTGTTGCTGACCGATTGCTTCAGTGGTTAGAGAAAAAACAGACTTCCTGTTCATTGTAACTAAATTGGGTACATACCTGTATCATCTTTTATTTTCTTCCTAATGAAAACAAAGTTATGAATTCTGAATGGTTGCTTAATTGTTCAAGTGAATAAAGAAAAAGGGATAACTGTACGTTCTGTTATAATGGATCTTGCTCTAAAAAGAAACCATTTAGAAAAGTGAGATATGTATATTTCTTTATTACTATTCCTGTACAAAATGATTACTATTACAAAATGTGTTACCATTCCCCACAAAATGGAGTGATAATGGGCTACAGTATTTAGATACTGTAATTCACACTAAGTAGTATTTCATTCCACAAACAGTGTTGCCATATGAAAAGGGATTATACAGAAAGTGAAATACTGCTTACTGGAAAATAGATCCACATAATGACACTACTATATGTTTTAAGATTAAAATTGGCTGATACTGAAGAATTTATTTGTATCTTGCTTTACAGGTTCAAGGTTTGTGGAAATTACTTTGCACATTAGAGCTCCCACTTATCAAAATTCTGGCAGGTATGAAAGTTCAGTTCAAAATAAGAATCTTCACTATTTCCACACAGCTGCTGACTATGCTCAAGTAGAATGTTATACCTCAGAATAATAAATGTTATCTTAGCCTTTTAACAGCTGTGTGAGTCTAAGTTTCCATTTTACAGTCTATGAAGCATGTAAGATCGAAATTGTCAACTGTAAGTGTTCTCAGTACATAATTGTATTTACAGTGATGGAAACACACAAAATACATGTGAACAAAGAAGAACTGAAAAAAACATCAGAGATTCTGGGGGTAAATTTTGTCTTTATTTCTTCTTTTGGAAATTTTATAGCATCATCTTTCTGCTTTTACTGAGGATAAGTGATTAAAAAGAGGAGGAATCTTTGTTTTGTCACGTTTGCATAACAGTTTGGCGTTTCTAGTATTTTTATTATTATAAATATAACTAGTGATACTTACATTTTAGGATACTTCCATGTTTATTTAGGCAAGCAAAAAAGAGACATTTGCTTCATTAGCCTTGCCACAGAAATGAGATTGCTTTGCAAAATGCACAGGTCCTTTTGGGTTATGTGTTGTAGAGTAAAAATTGTAATGACTCTTTCTGAATGTACAGTTATCAGTAACCATCCTCCTGACAAGTGATAGATATTTCTATCTCTCTAAAAATAAAACAGTCTTTAAGACTTACGTGTTCTGAGAGTTCTAAGTTTGCCATTTCCCCATTGATAAAAATAGCTACAAGAGAATCCTATTTTGTGGCATAAAAAGTGATTAGATAATAATAGTGGTCTGACAGATTATTAATTTACCAGAATAATTTGCACAGCTGTCTTTCTCACAGATCTCTATAGTCTTCAGTAACCTAAATTATTTTCCCACAAATTTTGGTACTTTTTAGTATAGTAAATCCCTTTCCCACGTCATGAAGAGACATAGATTAAAGAGTATATAAGCAGTCTGCTAAACCAGATGTTGATAGCCAGCAATGATTGCACATTATCAAGTACCATATTTTTAAATAGAAGTCCAATATACTCATTAACCTAGGAAGCAGCAGATATTTAAGAAAATAATGATGTAAACAGAATAATTCTGATGTACTGATTTATAGTTGCGACTCAAAGAGCTTGAACAGGAAGCTCATCAAGTTGCTGGAGAACAATTCCTTTTGACCAGCAGTAGTCAGCTCAGAGAGGTAGTATTTATACTAGTATTATTATGTAAGTTCTGTAAATTGTTATTGATACAGAAGTATTATGAAGCATATAAAATTGTCCTTAAAACTTCAGAATTCTTTTTCTTTGATATTAATTATCTTATTTTCTGATTGTAATGGAGGACATCTGGCAATGTTGGATAATCTGTATTTGAATGTATTTATATAAATTATGCATTTGATTTTAGTAAAAATACTACTTAATAGCTCAAAAATAAAGATTTGATCTTTTCAATTTTGTGTTAGTTCTCTTTACTACAGTATGCTGTATTTTCCTTGAAATCCATTTTCTTGACTTAAGTTCAGGCACCAAATAATTTTCCTTTCTGTTTTCAGCACTTGAAACACTGAAACGTTTCTCTCGTGTGTTTTTTCTTACTGTAGGTACTATTTGAAAAGTTAAAACTGCATGCCTTGTGTGAGAAAGTTCATAGAACTGAAATACAACAACTTGTGTCCACCTCAGAAGTTGTGGTGAGATGGGGAGGGGTTTAAAAAACATCTGCATGATTTAGCAAAACTTCTAAGATATATTCCAGTGAAATTGTCATTTATCTAATGTTTTCCTAACAATCTTTATTTATTTTTGTATTGTACTAATCACACTTCATTTTCTTATGCCAGAAATGAAGGTTACACTCTGTGATGGGGAGAAACTAACTAGCTACTGAAGCTAAACTTTAGCTATAAACCAGGGTTAAAAACTTCAGTACCAGCACGCATGTATGGCCATCTTCCTCAAAGGAGGGAGACTTTCTTACTGGTCAGATTTTGATAGCTCAGTATGACTGACTGGTTGGGTGAAAGAGACCACTGGTGAAAGAAAAGAATGTTAATGTAAAATCTGCTGGTGAAGGAAATAGCAACCCAGACTTTCTCTTTGCCATCAGGAGATTTGGGGTAAAACCATGTTGTCATCCTTTTATGGACCATTAACTCATTCATTCATGCTAGTTAAACGGGTCTGTAGGAAATTATTTGATACCTGTGGTTTGAATTGGGAGTTGTCACTTTCTTTGTATGGTCCAGTGTTTTACTTGTTGTATGCATGAATTTTCCTCAGGCTTTTTATTTTTCCCTCTGTGGAGATGCTTTTTTCAGTAAGAGCAGTTGCATTTGGAGTCAGATCTGCAAGATCTTGATAGAATCTTGTTCCCTTAGAGCAATAATGACCAAAGAGTTTTGATACTTTGATACATCTGTACAAGAGATGAAACGTATCTTCAGATTCAGTGCAATAAATACTGCACATATGAAGCTTCTCCAGTTCTTCTGTTAGTGTTGGAGCAGATAATTTTCAGCAATGCAGACGTTCATGTCTGATCCCACACAAGTGCAGAAACCTGCCAAAAACATTTGTCTAAAAATGACAAAGTCAAGACCAAACTGCAGGCTTCTTGGTAACTTGAGGCAAATATGGATGCCCCTTCCTTTTCATAGAATCATAGAATCATTAGGTTAGAAAAGACATTTAAGATCAAGTCCAACTGTTAACACTGCCAAGCCCACCGCTAAACCATGTCCCTAAGCACCACATCTACATGTCTTTTAAATACCTCCAGGGATGGTAACTCAACCACTTCCCTGGGTAGCCTGTTCAGTGCTTGACAACCCTTTTGGTGAAGAATTTTTTCCTAATATCCAATCTAAACCTCCCCTGGCACAACTTGAGGCCGTTTGCTCTTGTCCTGTCACTTGTTACTTGGGAAAAGAGACCAGCACCCACCTCCCTACAACCTCCTTTCAGGTAGCTGTAGAGAGCGATAACGTCTCGTCTCAGCCTCCTTTTCTCCAGAATAAACAGCCCCAGTTCCCTCAGCTGCTCCTCATAGGACTTGTGCTCCAGACCCTTCACCAGCTCTGTTACTCTTCTTTGGATATGCTCCAGCACCTCCATGTCTTTCCTGTAGTGAGGGGCCCAAAACTGAACATGGTATTCAAGATGCGGCCTCACCAGTGCTGAGTACAAAGGGACAATCACTCCCCTGCTCCTGCTGGCCACACGATTTCTGATGCAGGCCAGGATGCTGTTGGCCTTCTTGGCCACCTGGGCACGCTGCAGGCTGATACTCAGCTGGCTGCTGACCAACACTCCCAGGTCATTTTCTGCTGGGCAGCTTTCCAGCCACTCTTCCCTAAGCCTGTGGTGTGGCATGGGGTTGCGGTGACCCAAGTGCAGGACCTGGTGCTTGGCCGTGTTGAATCTCGTACGACTGGCCTTGGCCCATTGATCCAGCCGTCCAGATCCCTCTGTAGACCCTTTCTGCCCTCAAGCAGATGAACACTCCCACCCAACTTGGTGTCGTCTACAAGCTTACTGAGGGTACACTCGATCACCTTGTCCAGATCATCAATAGATAATTTTGTTAACATAATAATAGTAATGGAATTCCCTCTTAGAAGAGAAGAAGCCTCTGTGTAGCTGCACCAGTTTCTGATTTGGTGCCACAATGGTACTGCCCTAGTTTACATGGGAGTCAAATTAAAGTACACAACTCATTGCTGATGAATGAACACCTCTTGGAAAGATAGAAAGGTAGTATTTGTTTCTCATGTGTGGAAGAGGAAATTCAACTTTTGGGCCAAGTGCCTGAACTACCAGATACAGTCTCTGAGGTAATGTCAACAGTATAACCATAAAAATCACACACTACTCAAGGAGAAGGGGGTTTCATAGATCAAATATGTAATCTTGGAGAGTGACAGAGAGCCTTGGGAGATGGGAGGGATCAGTGAAATAAGAGTGCATGTCATCTTTTTGTGGGAACATAAGATTTATTGCAAGTAATCAAAGCAATGCTTTTATCTAGTCCAGTACTCTCTTTCCAACAACTGCTGAGACTCGGTTATTTAGAGAAAGGTAGGCTGAAACCTTCCAACAGATAAATACTAGATAATTAATCTTAATATGTTGTCTCTCCCTGGTAGCAAGAAAAAAACTTATGCTTTTAAATCTCCATTCTGGTACAGTTGTACCTATTTTTTACCCTGAACTGTTGTAGTTCCGGATATTTTTGTTGTACTTATAAATATCCAATCTCTATTTTAATGATGTCATTCTTTTTCTTAACAAAATGTTATGGCAATTTACAATCAAAGTAATCGGAAATGTGCTTTAATTTATTGCTTTTGGATTTGACAATTTCAATTTTTCTTAAAGGTGTCCTGGAACTTGTATTAGGGGATGAACAGGATAAATTTACCTGTTGGATTTGGTGTGTGTGTGTATAAATATGTATATATGTATTATTTTGTATGCTTTTATCATGTTCTCTCTCGCATTGATGCTGTCTAGCACAAAAAGTAAACAAAGGACCATAAGTAAGCACACCCTTCCCCCCCACCCCCATGCCCATGTTTTCAAAGTTGTTGTGGAAAAGTTTTTATGTTTGCATGTCTTTTTGTCCCTGTCTGGGACAGGAAGGGAAATGAAACAGGAAGGGGTAATCTCCAGCCCTCCTGCTGAAAGCAGGAAAGAATGAAGGCTTCATTGGGCCTAGGGTGAGATTGCTTGAAAGACTTTATTCTTTAGTCAGTATTTTGTCCATTTAGCTTGGCAAGAAAATTTCTTCCTCCAAAACTTATTCTGGTAAGATTGTTAAATAATATTACTTAACAGAAAAGGATACCAATAGTTCACATTCTTTATTTTGCAGCTAAATAAGTTGCAAGATCTTCATCCTTTGCCTAAGATAATTTTAGAATACCGTCAGGTGAGCTGATATTTTTCATATAATGTAGTTGCACTGAAGCAAAGTTAGCAAGAAAGATAACCTATTCACAGCTAAATAAATTTTAAAAAGTTGGCTCTAATGTAAGTTCATTCAAATATTCATTTAAATTTTGAAGTTGTAGGTATTCTTAAGAGTTTTAGATTTAATGTTCTTCTGTTTTGCAGTATGTTAGGTTATAGCTAGCAAACAACTCTTGCAAAAACAATTGAAAAACTTCACTGTTAAATTTGTCTAGTGCTATAAAGCACACTCTTAGGGCAAAACATTGGTTTTTTGAGTTCTGAAGAAATACTCTGCAGAAAGTGAAGGAGATAACTAGTTATGGGGTTTTTTAGGTGACAAGGCTCCTGAAAATCCAAAATGACCTAGTTAGTCTGCTTTCACACTTAATGTTTGGGTTTTCAGTGGATGAGTTTCCAAGATTTAAAAAAAAAAAAAAAAAAAGTGTTGGCGGTTTTGTGTGTGTGGCTTTTTTGTGTAGTTTATTGACCTGGGGATAAGATGTAAAAGAATAAATTCCAGTAGTTCATTTACTAGTATCTGCAAAGACCTGGCTTTAGGGTATAACTGAACTCTTAGCTAATTTATGCGAATAGGTCAAGCTATTAGTGAGTATACATCCATTACTTACTAAGATAAAAGTGTCTTTTAAAAAAAGTCTACAAAAGAAGTTAATATGCATTTGGAAATTAAGGTCTTTAATTTGAAAAGTCTCTTATTTTTATGAATAAGCGTTTATTTAAACTTTTATGTAATTTAGGTTCGTAAGATGAAATCAACTTATGTGGATGGACTACAAATGTGCATGAGAAAGGTAGAAGTATAAAAAGTAGCCTGTAAAATGTGCTATTTCAAATAAATCATAAAAGGATTTTTACTTTACTTGACTACAGGGATTTATTTCCTCTACATGGAATCAGACAGGAACTGTGACTGGCAGACTTTCAGCCAAACATCCAGTAAGTGAGCCTATTAGAAGAATTATGTTTTAATTAGAATTAAAAATTAATATTGTTTATATAAAATATGTAGTATTTTTAACACACGAAACGTTGTTTTCATCTAAGTCTAGCAGTTGCCATATTGTATGTAAATGGTGGACAGAAAAAGCTTATTAAATGGGTGGTTTACTCTAGAACATTTAGTCTTATTAATATTTTCTGTTATCTGTGAATCAGAATTTAATATTAGTACCTGAAGTTTACCTGAAGTAGAGGGGTAGAATTGTGAGCCATGCGTGAACCCTCTAGACTTCCTGGTGTTCATGAATCACTCCTTGTAAAAGATTGGTGAGCCCTGGAAGGTACCCTGGGGATTATGGAAAAAAAGGAAGCTCTTTTCTTCTAGAATTTGGCTTCAGGTCTCATAGCAGCGAAGGGCTAAGCTGGCTATGCTGTTGCTTGGAAGTCTTGCCAGATGCTTGTATGGCTGTGACACTTGGGCTCTTTGTGCTGCTTCTCTTTTCTTTGGCTATAATGATCTCTATGTATGTGCTTGTGGCTGGAATGTGTTTTATTTTACTTTCTGGACTGCTAAAGACTTGGGGTTTTTTTGCCAAAGTGGCATTTTTAAGGGCATATTTGAATGTATTTTATTATAACATTTTACTTGGGGTTTAGGAAACATACTGACCTTTGACTGTAGGGACTGGTGAGACCTTTTGCGTTCCACTTCTGTCACAGCCTGTAGCTGCGTGGATAAGTGTGCAGGACCTGGTATGGGAGGACTGCTTCAGGGGCTCAAGTCAAGGCATAGGTGGGGGAATAGCAGTAGAAAAGTAGTGACTACCTACCTGTGGAAATGTTCTGTTTGGTTTAATCATGGCCTCTCTTAGCAAAGACCTGACCTCTGGCCCTGTGGGAGAGGGGGAATAGATGCAGAAGTGAGACTTGGCTTATGAAGGCTAGAAGGAATCCATGAGGCTGTTGTCCTTTTAACTTGTGCCCAAAAGTATTGTCAGTTCTTATCCATGCAAATTTGAGTGCTGTTTATCTCTCCATGCCTCATACTAGCCTTAAGCTTCATGGGTACCAATGTCATTAGAAGCTTTCTGAAGTTTTAGGAGAAAGGCCGTGGTCTTCTACAGCTCTATGTAGGAGTAGAGAGGTTAGACAGCAGTTATGTTGTGACCACTTTGCATGGGTGGGCTCATGTGGCACCTTGCAAGTCCTGACCGGTATGGTGACTTTTAGAGTTCTGGCAGAAACCTGTCCTGGGAGGTTTTCATCCTCACAATACTGGTGACTTCCTTAGCTCTTCTTTTACCAGTCTTCACAGTTCAGATTTCATTTATATCTTCCTACCCTCATGGTACATATTTCCATACAATTTGTCATCAAACAATTTATAGGAAGCATTTGTGCTTTTTGCTGAGTGAAAAACTAGTGTCTAGGATTCTGAATTAACAATAGGATGGAGGAGTGTTACTGCTGCTCCCGCTTCTCATGCACCCAGATGGGGGAAAGTGATGGGAGAGAATGGAAAAGATGATCATGAAGGTCACAGTTTGCTAAATATTCTGATGGGATGCACAGGCCTTTACAAGTCAGAGCTGAACAGACAGCTGTCTTGAACAACCGCATACAATACAAGGTGACCTTTGGCCCATCATGCTAAAAATGACACATGAAATCTACTTTTCTTAAAGCTTGTTTTTCTCCAAAATAATGCTGCTAAAGTTAGCAGCCAGGGTTGCCTACGGCTGGCTTTTCCTCATAAGGAAAAACATTGACATTGCTTTTTCTGTGCAAAATGTTTATGGAACTTATACCATCTGTTTCTGAATCATTTATTGATATGGAATATATACTGCAGTGCCCAATCACTTTACTAAATGTTAAAGGATTGGAAAGGTTCTTGCCAGAAATCATAAATATTGTAGATATTTTTGCAGCTATGTCCTGGTTTCGGCAGGGATAGAGTTAATTGTCTTCCTAGTAGCTGGTATAGTGCTATGTTTTGGGTTCAGTGTGAGAAGAATGTTGATAACACACTGATGTTTTCAGTTGTTGCTAAGTAATGTTTAGTTTAAAGTCAAGGATTTTTCAGCTTCTGATGCCCAGCCAGTGAGAAGGCTGGAGGGGCACAAGAAGTTGGGAGGGGACACAGCCAGGGCAGCTGACCCCAACTGGCCAAAGGGGTATTCCATACCATGGGACATCATGCCCAGTATATAAATTGGGGGGAGTGGGGGCGGGGGGATCGCCACTCAGGAACTAACTGGTCATCGGTTGGTGGATGGTGAGCAATTGCACTGTGCATCACCTGCATATTCCAATCCTTTTATTATTATTGTCATTTTATTAGTGTTATTATTAGCATTCTTAGTTTCTTCCTTTCTGTTCTATTAAACTGTTCTCATCTCAACCTGCAAGTTTTACTTGATTTTTTTTCTCCAATTCTCTCCCCCATCCCACTGGGTGGGGGGGGAAGTGAGTGAGCAGCTGCGTGGTGCTTGGTTGCTGGCTGATGTTTAAACCATGACAAGTTACTATGATGTTATATCAAATTTTAGCTGAATATTTGTTGAGGTAGTTTATTTTTAACTTTGTTTTAAAACACTTCAAGGAGTGATTAAAGCAAAAGATAAGTGTAAATCAGATAAAGTGAGAATTCAGAGAGGAGGGATTTACTCAGTTTTAAGGGGAAATGACAAGACATTAGGTAGAGAGCAGGATTTCTTTTTCAGATAAACTCTTCTGTGATCTTTCAGACAAATCCACATCTGATGTAAGGATGATGTATATTTTTGGCTTTATGTGGGTTTCTCTCAATAGATAAGCTTATTCACATGAATTTTTATGACTTCTGTGTTGCAGCGACTTAAAGGGGGTTTCTTGGTAGAACTTTGCTTCCGTATCTCTCCATGTATACATCTGTTTTAGTTTAACTGTGCACTCCCTTTCTTCTCATTTGTTTTCTGCTACAATATGTGTGCTCAATAATTAATGCATTTTTCCCAAATAACAAAGTGTTATATAATAACATAGTACATTGTTAAATAGGGACACATCTGATATTGTAGTCTCCTGCTATAGCATTGTAACTGTCTGTTTGCTACTCCATGAGAATCTGCATTTCTGAAACCTAAAAGTAAATGTATAAACCTTGAAATTCTTCAGTCAAACTATTTTGTCATATATCCATAGGCTAGTTATTTTTTCCACTCTATGATGGATTGCTTCTGACTATTAGGGGAAGTTAATTAGGTTTATTATTTGAATATGTTATTTTTAATTAATTTTTGTATAAATATATTAGTCTTGTCTACATTAGGATACTTTATTATATTGCATATAGATAACTTTCTTATTAAATATATTTATTACATTCATAAAGACTTGTTTATGTTCTCCAAACCTACCTTGAAATACCACTTTCAGCCTCTCACCTTGTAAAGCAAAAATAAGTCATGACAGAGGTAGAAAGGCATAAAGCCAATTAAGATCAAGCCTCTTTCAGAATGAGCAGAGAGAAATCCTAACTCGACATATAAAGATTGCATATAATTGGATGTTATAATTTGGTTTAAGGTGCAAACTTCAGTGCTAGAGTCAGATATTCTGTATTAAGGTCTTTTTCCTCCAGCCTTCTGCAGCAGAGGCAACTGAAATGCTACTAATGAGTATATGCTTCTATACTTTAGAAGGTGTTTGTATCATTAAACTAAAAAGCATAAAGTGGTGGGTTTCAGGGGGCATTTCCTTCCTTTTTAGTAACAAAAAGTTATGCTGAAGTTAAGTGAAATTTTTTACCTTCTTAGACCAAGTGAAAAAAAAAAAGAAAGCATTCCTATTTCTCCCCAGGAAAAATGCTTTTACCAGCTTGTCCAAAAAGGGCAAAGAAATAAAATAATTCAACCTGTCAGTCAAAGAAGCATGTTAGCCTTTAATTTAGAAAGCAAGAGTGTAATTTGAAAGAGAAACTAATTAGGGTGTGTGGAATGTTAATGTGCTCAAAGAAGGACTATAAAAAAACCTGAAATATTGAATATACCTCAGTCTCTCCAACAGATGTAAGTAATATTTTCTGATAGTGAATGCATGATAGAGAATTGTATGCTTGTTTATTAGAAAATGTGTGTTACTAATAGTGTTTGGAGTATGAATAATAAATAACCCATCTGGTTTTCATTCTAATGGGAGAGACAATCTCTTGAAGCAGAGACCTCTCTGAACAATTGCCATCAAAAATGAGTCTTTTCTGTCAATTAACTTAGCAAACCACTTTTTCTGATTATCCACAGTGTATTACTTCCCTTCAGGGCTGTCTTCTGGAGTGAATGAACTAATTCTCTCTGAGATAAAACTCAAATGTACTTTTGGAATAGTTTTGGGATCACTTATGAACAGCGTGGATGAGATGCTGCCTGTTTGTCTCCCTTTTGTAATGCTGTCCCAATAGGTTTTACATCCTCAACGTACCCACATGCGCACACCAAGCAGGGTGGACTGTCAGAATCATGCCATCAAAACTATTGTAACAGTTCTCCAATTTCAGGCATTTTTGTCCCTGGCCTCATTAAGGCTATGGGCTCATCTGTGATACTACCAATACTCTTTCTGAAAGTTTATAGTCACAATTGGATTCCAGCACAAACGGGATCCACAAGGTATTTCAGCAGTGGTGAGCTGCTGTACAAATTTGAAGTGTACTGTTTTTCCCCTGTCCCTTTCCTTCACAGCTTTTAGAAGGCTTTGGCACAGCTGATGCAACGTAAGGAACCAGACACCAAGTCTGGGAGCAGGGATGTGATCACATCTTCCCTTTTTTATTTTTTTCTTTTCTTTTTTTTTTCCCAGAAATGAACCAATGCCTTGGCTGCTTCTGAAACTGCACTATTAGGAATATAACTTTTGTAAACTAGTTTTCATACACTGTCCTACTGAAATGAATGTTGACTTAAAATGGACAGACAGTATGGATCTTACATTTGATCTTACTTGAGTGTGTTTTCTTTTTTTTTTTTTAAAAGTATGTTCATTGGAAAGCACTGGGGGTAGAGACAAGTCAGACATTACAGGTTCATATAAAACATCTTGTCAAAAGTCTTCTATAACATCATCTAGGGTAACAAAATCATTTATAGGTAAGTATGCTCTGATGTGGGCTTTGCTAAAATAATGGTAGGTTGTCTTAATAGGAGTGAGAATGCCTATGCATTTTCTTGGACCTTTGCATCAAAGCAATTTAGTGTCATATTTTCTAGTCAGTGCAAACAACTATCACTCAAATGAGCTGATATGCTGTTAGAGAAAGTCAGAGCGTGCATTCCATTTGTTATGGTTGTTCTGTGTTCTGAGAGTACCTCTTGCATTCAGAACGTATTTTTGTGCCATGTTTCTTTTCAGTATATTTATTCCAATACTCGAGTCATATGCTGATTATGACTGCACTAGTAGCACTAAAATAGTATCTCATTTTATGAGTATTTAGAGTTTTGATGGGTTTACAATCTCTTTTGTCGTTGCTTTATTTTTTTAGAAGTATATTTCAGTGAAGGCTTTGGCATTTAAAGAAACTGTATTTACAACGTTGGAGACAGAAATTCTCTATGTCCTCTCTTTCTTCCTCACTCATCACAGTTTTGGTTTTATGATTTTTTACTTAAAAATGAGTGAATGAGCATGTTGACAAGACTTTAGTTCAGTTGCATCCATGATGAAAATTTATACTACATTAACATTACAATAGGATTTTCTTAGTTATTGGTGTGACAACTACAGTATGAAGAGTCACTGTTAGTCAGTTGTATGAGTGTTAACTCATGCCTGATGCCTCAGAACATCATCATGTTGATTTAATATCCAAATGCAGAAATAAGGTTTCTGCATCACAGAACTTTGTTCTCCTAGCATCTTGAGTACACATAGTGTCCTTTTCTGTGATATATGCATGTCTTTAGCATTCTCTGTAGTAATGCTCCTTATCTGTAAATATTCGTTAATCTCTTGGTGAGTGTGGTGTATCCAATACATGGACTACATTTTATAGCATAGTGTTTTCCATTTGGCTCAGTAAAGCTTGAAGCATCATCTGGGCTGTAATTCTGTAGTAATAAGAGCAGTTCAATCATGTATACGACTTTTATTTGGGATTATCTTTGTATGTATAATTGTTCTGTGTGTTATTTAAAGAAAGATAATGTGTAGCCAGTATAAATCTGCTCCTATGCAGTAATCAACATACAAAATGCTTGCATTTTATTTATGTGAGATAAGATAGGGAGTCTGTCATTATTTCTTCTACAAACTAAACATAAGCACAGAAATATAGAGAGCAATTAAAATTACAGCTCAAAAATGAAAGATTCTGTACAACTCAGAATAATATTGGCTAAAGTATTTTTAGCACATTATGAAATACTGACTGTGGAGGCTGAATTCCTCCTTCACTCTCCTTTAGTTGCTGGCAAAAAGCTCCTCAGAGAAGCTTAGACTTGTAGAAATGGGAGGAAAAAAGTTCCTGTAAAATTTTCCTTTGCTAGAAAGATGATGGCACTGCATACTTCCACTTGTTTCATTAAAATTCAAAGATACTATGTATAAATTAAATTGCCAGCACTTGAGTGCCTACTGCTGTTGAGTGGGCTTTGTTAAGGTAGTTGGTTATATGCTGATTCATTTTATGCTTTGAATGGCCTTTGCTAGTGGCGTTTTGGGAATGCTGCAGGTAGAAGAAGCCAAAACTACGCACTGATCATGTTTTAGAAATCCATGCTGGAATATAGCTAGTGCTACTGCCAGGTTATTTTTCTCTAATATGAACGTGACTGGAACACATAACTAACAAGAAACAAAATTAGTGTCATCTTTGATCAAAACAAGTGGTTTTTTAGCTACATAGCTTTCACTACCTTAGAAATTAAATGGTGTTTTAAAATGAATTATAGTATTCTGTTACAGAAGTTAATCTATACACTATGTTGTGTCTCTTGGAATTGCATTAAGTCTGATTCCATGTAATTTTAGAATACTTTAAGAGCAATGTTAGCATGGTATTTTGGTTACAAGAAACAAGTAGTGCTATTCACTTGTAGTCTGTCACCATCTTTGTTTTCCGCTGTTTATCCATACACATTTCAACTCCTGGATGAGCACTTTTCTTATACTTGAGATTGGCATATGCTAGCATCCCCTGAGGTCTCAATGTGGTCACAGTCATTGTACCTCTGTGCTGAGGCGTTTAACAGATCCCATGTCCTACTGAGTTCATTTTCACTGTTCTCATCTGTAAGACAGTTGCTCAGATTGAATCTTCAGCAATGTGCAGAAACGCATGTATGATCTTTATATTAGTTTAAATATTTGTGTGCCTATTTGTTATGAAGTTATCTGTTGGTACCTCTTGTGAGTTGATTAAGATTTTAGAAATTCTGCTTGAAGATTTTTTTTTATTATTATTATTATTCATAATGAAGTATTCCATTAGTGGCATTTTTAGATATACACTTTTAGGAAATACTCAAAGCTTGGAGACTTATGTTCTGAGAGGATGATTAAAAAAAAAATTACAGGCACACAAATTATGTCTTGTCTTTTATAAGCTCTCAAAAGTGAGAGGTGTTAGCATATCCCTCTAATGTCTGAATTCCTTTTTGCAAGGATAAAATATAGTTTAATTCTTATCTCACCATGGGCTTCACTATGTTTTAACATAACAAAAGTATTTAAATAGTTTATTTTGCTATATAGCATTCTTCTAGTGTACATAGTTCTTCTCCCATTCTGTATCTCAGCAAAAATTACTTCAAAAAATCTGAGAGTTCTGACAAGATAAAAAATGGAGGAGACGGAAATGAAGAATGATAAAAAGAGAATGGATTATAGGGCAAGATCAAAATTTAGGTACAGTAAAAGAGATGTCTTGTACGGTCCAGTTTTCAGACAGTACTGATTTGCAAAAGCTTTGTCGTTGGCATCCCAAAGAATTTCAGGAAAATTAACTCTGTAGTTCTACATCCCTATTACATTTAGCTTTCTCTGCTGACAGTTCTTTTTTTTTCTGTGTCAATGAGTGGAAAATTTGCCCATTCTTTATTTCCACAGAATCCTTTCATAAAACCTCAGGAAATTTCACCCAGGGTTTTGAAGATGGAAGCACTGTCTCAGATTTGGAACAACAACAACAAAAAGCAGTGGTTTGTATAAGGGGCACTGAAGATAGAATAGGACAGAGGTCATCTTGCTGCCTCCCACATGGCCTCATTGTCCTTAGTTCTCCTGTACTAGCATGATCATCTGCTCGCTGTGGCTCTTAGGAACTTAAAATTAAGGACCACTTCTATCAAATCAAGAATTGTCCTTTCCTCACTGTGAGCGAAGAAAGAGACAATGGTTATTTAGGTTTCCTTTAACTCCTTCAAGGAGCCTCCTGTTCACAGTCTTTTGTAGCCTTTTAAGAGGAATTCCCTGCTAACATATGCTCAGTAAATTCCTCAGTATGTGAAACAATCTTGTTTGAGATGCTAAATTTTACCCTTTTGTAAAACAACTGTTACATCTTTTCTTTAGAAAGTACATTCCTCCAGTCTGGAGATCTTGTCATTTTTCATGTGTTTAAAGGTCTATTATTTGTACCTTTGGGCAATATTCCCTTGACACTGTTTACTTGAAAGCTATAATATAGAGCTAATATTCAATTAGTGCAATATTTACTAGCTCCAACAAAGCGTTGTTCTCTCTATGCCTTAGCACTGTTTTTTTACCAAAACTAAATCATATCTTCTTGGAGTTCATCCCAGAGTTTAGTAGCCTCCCGTGTTAATGAACATTAGTTTAACAGAGCTTATGTTCTGAATATAATTTTCTTTCAGGAAAATGAAATTAAATAAGTCATTGAATTTAGTCAGTTTATATATGGGAAACAAAAGCAGTCTTTGTCTCTTTGACAGATGCGTACTCGCTTGCTGTGCAAAGCTTAGTAATCTATCAGTATATAACGAAGCATATGGGCTGAACCCATGATTTGACAAAATAATTTGTCACAGAATATGTCAAATCAATAAGTTAGTAAAATTAAATATTTTTTGTTATTTTAAAAATCACTTATCGAGTCCTTTCTCATGTGCTGCTACAACATTACTACTTGAGGTCGTCGCCATGTCTGAATTTCAAAGAATATGGCAGAAAAAGGATTGGTCATAGGAAATCAAATACAGTCTTTTTATGGCCAACTCTCTAAAGTAAGAAGTCAGTGGTTTTGGTTGCCCTTTTCTTATCATAGAATGGTTTGGGTTGGAAGGGACCTTAAAGATCATCTAGTTCCAACCCCCTGCCATGGGCAGGGACACCTTCCACTAGACCAGGTCACTCAAAGCCCCATCCAACCTGGCCTTGAACACTGCCAGGGAGGGGGCATCCATAACTTCTCTGGGCAACCTGTGCCAGTGCCTCACCACCCTCACAGTGAAGAACTTCTTCCTTACATCTAATCTAAACCTACCGTCTTTCAGTGCAAACCAGTTACCCCTTGTCCTATCACTAGATGCCCTTGTAAAAAGTCCCTCTCCAGCTTTCCTGTAGGCCCCTTTTAGGTACTGGAAGGCTGCTATAAGGTCTCCCCAGAGCCTTCTCTTCTCCAGGCTGAACAACCCCAACTCTCTCAGCCTGTCTTCATAGGAGAGGTGCTCCAGCCCTCTGATCATCTTTGTGGCCCTCCTCTGGACCCGATCCAACAGGTCCATGTCTCTTCTGTACTGAGGACTCCAGAGCTGGATGCAGTACTCCAGGTGGGGTCTCATGAGAGCAGAGTAGAGGGGCAGAATCACCTCCCTTGACCTGCTGGTCACGCTTCTTTTGATGCATCCCAGGATACGGTTGACTTTCTGGGCTGTAAGCGCACATTGCCAGGTCATGTTGAGCTTCTTGTCAACCAATACCCCCAAGTCCTTCTCCTCAGGGCTGCTCTCATTCCATTCTTCTTCCCTTGTATTCACTTTGAAAGCTGCTTAAGCTTGCGGGAAGGTGATGAATTACTTCTAAGTCTCCCACTTTACTGACATCTAAAACCTTGATAATTCTGTGCTGCTGGGTAAGGCAAGAGGGGAGTGCATTACCTTTGAATGATTGTTCACTGCTGAAAAACAGTAACTTATACCAAAAATGAAGAAATCCTTTACCAGAAGTCTATAATTCTGTGGTTTTTGACAAGGAAAATAAATGTGTCTAATTTTTAACTAGCCACTAGGTGGCAATTGCAGACAAGTCAAGATTTGCTTAGGAATGCATGTACACATACATACCAGGCTGATATTGCTATGGTGACCTTGTTCATTTTCTTATTTTCTCTGTTTATGGAGCTACATGCTGTATTTTAAAAATTAGATCTTCAGACTGTCCTGGAATTGTGTCTCATATAGAAGCCACAGAAAAGAACTGTTTTTTCTTTTATAATAATAAATAGATGCTGCTATGGACAATAATTAAATATGGCAATTTTCCAAAAGAGAAATCAGGAAGGGGTTGTTTTGGGGTTTTTTTTCTGCTGTGTAATTTCTCACGAGTTAGTTGCCACCAACTTTAGAGGTGCCAGACAAATTGAGTAAATTTGCTGATGTGAGTGCCCTCAGGACTGCATTGACTACTTTGGGCAGTGTGCAGTTTTCCTTGCTCTTTCTCCAGCAGCTTTGGCCTTTAACAAAGGAGCAAGCATAGTATTGATGGTTAAGGAAGTAGCTCACTGAACCTGTTCTTGCATTTCTTCTCAAATTGATTAACTGAGGTATGAGTGCACAATTTACCAATAGGTGCAGTCCCAAGTAAACCAAGAAAAGAAAACTGAAAAAGAAGTAAAAGGAGTGAGAAAATTTTGAAGCAACAAATAAGCAGGGGAAAAAATCCAATACAAGAATAAAAAGAAAAAAGTAATTAGAGATATAGAATATAAAACTTAAAGGAGTTGTCATCTACCTATCTGTTACCATTGTGAAGTCTGGTCTTGCAGACCAAAGTGTTACTTCTGCTCCAGAAGTAATACAATGCTAGTCATCAAACAGATGCCATGAATTTAAAAGCTTACTTTGTGTTTCATTGTGTATAGCTGAGTTCTTGTTCAAGGAGAACAGTTGTGGCCTAATTATTTTCGTAAACTTTCTGGAGAGGATACTAAGAGAAACTCCAGAAACTTTTGGACTTCTAATGCTTCAGTTTTTGCTGGAGTGCTACATTTCATGAGATAATCTAGAATTTCATTGCTCTGAACTTTTTTCAAACAGAAGAGAAAAATCTGTGTTTTTCTCAAGTATTAGGAAAGAATTGATTTCCTGAAGCAACAGCTATTAGAGTAATTAAATGTGACAGGATCACAGTCCCAGTAAATATTCTTGCTTATAAGAAATGCAACTGGTTTTTTGCTATTTGCTGGTATTGGTAGTCACTGTAAAACAATATTTAATTCCTCTATTGTCTTTATTTTGCTCTAGTGTTTGGCACTTTGCCTTGCTGTAACAGCAGGTGGATTAGTCGCCAAATCAAAGGAGATATATATATATGTATATATATGTTATAACTTTACCTGGTCTAACTGCTTCCTTATAGCTGTTCAGTCTAACTCCTTGGCTGTTTTTGATCTTCCTTTGTGACACATCCATACTGTATATATTTATGAATGGATACTCTTATCTCAGTAGTAAGTTTTGTCTCTGTTCTATTTTTAAATAAGTCCTTAGATCAGTGCAGGAATTAATTGGAATCAAATGTCCAAAGACTAGTCTGCAGCCACCTCTGTACATTCCCATTTATTTCAGTAACTTACTCTTGGGTTTTTTGGTTTTTTTTTTCTGTTCCCCTCCCTGCAGTTTGTAGGTCTTCAGACAGACATGTTCCATAGATATTTAAAAATGCACATCTGAGCAGTTAGTAGATTAATGAGCCATTTTCTAGTAAAAAAGAATATAGATATGGCTATAGATGTGTGTGTGTGTATATATATATACACGCATCTATTTCTAGGGAGTTACCAGGGTTGACTGAGGTTATTTGCTCAAAACATAGCAATTTATGCTACTGAAAATGTATATGAAGAGGAAGGTATGGGTTAGCTGAATCAATATAAATAACTGAAAGGGGAATTTAACATAGGAAATGTGATCAACAACCCTACTTGACATAGAGTAGGAAATAATTAAAATGCACCACCAGCCTCTGTGATTAGGTGAAGTCTAACTAGACTGACTTCAAAGGTAATTTATCTAATATATATCTGTACACTGTAATCCTTCAAAAGAACCAAAATAACGTACTGGTTTTTAACCTAGGAAGGAATAAAAAAATCAATTGTAAATGTAGATGTAGAATTTTGGATACCAAAAATGGAAAGCTCAACAGAAAGTGTAGCTGACTGAGAATACACTCATCAAACCGGGAACTGTATATTATTTGTTGGATTTTGTTTTCATTGGTAATGCTAGTCTTGTTTGATACAATGACTTTCCTTATGGATTAGAGCATCCTTTTTGCAAGGCTTGAATGTTTTATGAGAAAGCTGTGTTTGTGAGGCTCGAACAGAGACGTCAAGAGTCAATCAATTCCGAGTCTCCTTGCCAAAGTGAAGTCTGTCATTGTTTCTGAATGGCTCTGTATGCAGCAGTTAACAGCATAGGCGAGAATCTACACTGTCTTCACCTGAAACAACAGGCAAAAGTAGAACAACTTTTAATAGAGGTATTTTCAGAACCAAGAAAACAGATTTCTAACCTGTGATAAAACACCACAGTAAGGAATGCATCAGGATCATCAGTCAGGAAGGATTATAGTGGCAAAAAAATCAGATTATGGAGGTAAGAGAAAAACAGACTGCTGATTTCTTTCCAACATGTAGAGTTTTAATCTAGTGTTCCTAGTAAGATTTTTTTTTCTGCCATGCCTATGCTCCCTTACCCAGCATGATGTTTTCTGAAGAGTTTAACTAAAAAACAGTGATCCAAGAACCATCTAGATGCTGGGAAAATGTGTCAAGCAACTGAAATTGTAAAAGAGGTGATGAATTGATGGAGTGCTAGGTCTCTGTGTGGCAGGTCCATTGCCAAAGAAAGGTGTCAGCTTTGGACACCCAGGAAAAAGACAGTCAGTCTGTGCTTCTCATACCCAAAGTGACTCTAGTGCAGATAAGATTCAGTGCTTTTTTCTTTTAAGTGTGGTAACTATATTACAAAATTTAATCTTTAATGATTTAATGCATGTAGGGGGAAGGGTGAGTGGGAAAAGGGGTTTCACTGACAGCAAAAAGGTGAAAAAGAAAAGGGTACAGCTGTAAGGTTGTATGTTTTTTTGGCTTTCTACCAGTCATGACCTGAGGTTCAACATGGCCAAGCACCAGGTCCTGCACTTGGGTCACCGCAACCCCATGCCACACCACAGGCTTAGGGAAGAGTGGCTGGAAAGCTGCCCAGCAGAAAATGACCTGGGAGTGTTGGTCAGCAGCCAGCTGAGTATCAGCCTGCAGCGTGCCCAGGTGGCCAAGAAGGCCAACAGCATCCTGGCCTGCATCAGAAATCGTGTGGCCAGCAGGAGCAGGGGAGTGATTGTCCCTTTGTACTCAGCACTGGTGAGGCCGCATCTTGAATACCATGTTCAGTTTTGGGCCCCTCACTACAGGAAAGACATGGAGGTGCTGGAGCATATCCAAAGAAGAGTAACAGAGCTGGTGAAGGGTCTGGAGCACAAGTCCTATGAGGAGCAGCTGAGGGAACTGGGGCTGTTTATTCTGGAGAAAAGGAGGCTGAGACGAGACGTTATCGCTCTCTACAGCTACCTGAAAGGAGGTTGTAGGGAGGTGGGTGCTGGTCTCTTTTCCCAAGTAACAAGTGACAGGACAAGAGCAAACGGCCTCAAGTTGTGCCAGGGGAGGTTTAGATTGGATATTAGGAAAAAATTCTTCACCAAAAGCGTTGTCAAGCATTGGAACAGGCTACCCAGGGAAGTGGTTGAGTTACCATCCCTGGAGGTATTTAAAAGACATGTAGATGTGGTGCTTAGGGACATGGTTTAGCAGTGGGCTTGGCAGTGTTAGGTTAACAGTTGGACTTGATCTTCAATGTCTTTTCTAACCTAATGATTCTATGATTCTATGAAACCATAAAAAATGGAATTTTCCATTTATACAATCAAGTAGTTCTTATTAATTATGTTGCAGGTTTACCAAAATTATTTATGAAGTTTGGCTCTACATTTTTTGCATGCATTTTTCATAATCAAAACAATACAATTCTTTTTCTCAGCTTGCATTTTAAGACATGATACACCATCTGAGTACAATTTCTGCAAAATATTTGTTTCTGTCTTTAATCTTTGAATTTTAATGTTATGCTACAAGTGTATTTTATATATTATTTATATTATATATATTTTTAAAAAAAAATGCTTGGGAATGAAAATAGAGTCTTTTCTATGGTTTTCCACTGCCTCATACCACTAAAGCCTTCAGTTCTGTCTCAGTCAGAAATCACGTGAAATAGAGAGAAGGCAATGGGTTGGCACTGGGATACATAGATTAATCGGTTACAGTAATGTTATAAAAACAGAATCATAGAATCAGAAGATAGTTGAGTTTGGACAGGACTGCTAGAGACTGTCTAGTCCAACCTCCCCTGCTCAAAGCAGGGTCCACTAGAGCAGGTTTCTTGGGACCATGTCTAGTCGGGGTTTGAATAACTGTGAGGATGGAGGCTTCACAACCTCTCTGTGTAACCTGTTCCAGTGTTTGACCACTGTCACAGTAGAAAAGTTTTTTCTTATGTTTAAATGGAATTTTCTGTAATTGTGACCACTGCCTCCTGTCCTGTCATCGGGCATCAGTGAGAAGAATCTGGCTCCCTCTTCTTTACACCCTCTCATCAGGAATTCTGAGCAGAGGGGAAGGATCACCTCTCTTGACCTGCTGGTGACACTCTTCCTGACGTAGCCCAGGATGCTGTTGGCCTTCCTTGGTACAAAAGCTCATTGCTGGTTCATGTTCAACTTGTTTTTCACCAGGATCCACAGGTCTTTTTTTGCAAAAAAGCTGCTGTGAACTCTATGACTCTTGAGGTGCCTCTGAATCGCAGAGCAGCCAACTCCTCCCAGTTTTGGATTGTCTGCCATCTTGCTGAGGTTACACTCAGTCCTGTTATCCAGGTCATTAATGGAGGTGTTGAGCAGTATTGGCCACTGAGGTACTTCACTAACGCCTGGCCTCCAGCTGCAATTTGTGCCACTCATCAAAACCCTTTGAACCTGGCAGTTCAGCCACTTTTCAGTCCACCTCACTGTCCACTTATCTAGTGTGTACTTCGTCAACTTGTCTATGAGGCTTTTATGAGAGATTGTTTTGAAAGCTTTGCTAAAGTCAAGGTAAACAACATCTGCTGCTCTCCCATACATCCACTGAGCTAGTCACTTCATCGCAGAAGGCTATCATTGGTTAAGCACGATTTCCCCTTTGTAAATCCATGCTGACTACCCCAAATCATCATCTTGACTTTAATATGTTTGCAAATGTTTTCCAGGATTATTTGCTCCATCACCTTCCCAGGAATTGAGAGCCTGATGGCCTGTGGTTTTCTGCATCCTCCTTGCCCTCCTGGAAGAAAGGAGTGACACTTGCTGTCTTCCAGCACTCAGGAACCTCCCCTGATCATCACAGCCTTTCAAACATAATTGAAATTGGGCCCTGGGCTTCATCTATCCCTCTATCCATTGGAACCTCTGGAAATGAAATTTTGGATTATGGTGGTTTTTATAAGTTTATTAATTTTTTTTTTTAATCCAATGCTAGGGTTTTCTTGTTAATTGTCCACTAGAATAGCTTGATTCCCTGTCCCTGCCCCCCCGCCCCAACCAATGAAGAGAAGTCTTAATAGTTATCTTTCACAACCAGCTTTTCCATCACACTGTTTCAAGTATATTCCTTCTTGTCTGTTGGAGCATAACTGTTCAGAGAGAGCAATTTTGTTTCTCTATAACTTCTGACAAGATGTGGATGCCCTTTTCTAACAATAAGGGATAACAGTCACGTCTCGGATTGGATCTGTGAAGGTTTTGCAGAAATATACCTGAAATTAATACATAAAAGCAAAAATATGGGCTGTATTATGTAGTCCAAGGTGGTAATAGTCATTTACCAAAGCCACATCAATCTACTTTTGATACAATAAATCTGTCACCTAATTTTCAACTCAAGCAGAGGAAAGCTTTCCATTTGGAAGACTCTTCTGAGATTGTCTCCTTATTTCTCCATCCTTTTAAATATCTAAAGTAAATTTATCTCATCAAATTTCATAATCTAAATCTTAAAAAACATCACCTCCAGGGGAGTCTTAGGTCAACTTGTTGTAAGTATGTTACATACAGATAGATTGAACTACCCACTGGAGATTCCTGTCTTCATCTACTGACTACAGAGGGATTCTAGTCAGCTAGTTTAGACCAGTGACTAGCCTAAAGACGTCTAAAATTAGATGAGAGGAATCTATTAAGCTACTGCAATAGCTTAAAGATGAGCATTATCGCTTTGATGTTTCTTGACTTCTTTTCTGAAGATTTCTTCAAATTATGAGTTGTTAACTAATTTACAAGTGAAAGTACATTTTGCATTTGCAATTATTTACTAGTTTTTCTCAGAATTATTAGTAACACTTCTAAAATTGCATTAAAAGCAAACTTTCTCCATATGCTGTCAGTGAAAACAAGATAGCAATATAGTGATTTATTTTTACCATTGTAGATAGATTTTGAAATAAATTTTTATTTATTTCACTTTGTTCAGGATTTTGAAGCTAATGAGTTAAGGAACAATAATCAGTTGTAATAACTATAAACAACTCTTTAACCTGTGCTGGAGGTTATCATATTAAGTACATGTCAATACCAGTATAGAGCCCATAAGAAGTCCATACAATGATCTCTACCATTAAAATTATTCAAGTCAGAATTAAAATGTTGTGATTTTGTTCTTTAAATGTGTAAAATTAGGCTCCCACATTCACGTCCAGGTGCATAATAAAGGACTTAATTTTCTAAACTTCTGAGGATCTACTAGCTTCCATGACCACTTAAACTACATATTATTCATACAAACAAGCACTGATCTTCCCCAACTTGTTATTGATAGAAATCAATACTTATTGATAGAAATCAATATTTATCAATAGAAATGTTAGTTTTGTGCACAGATTAAATAACCACTTATTTCAAAATATGGTTAGTAGCATTACAATAAGCATTGCCATAACTGTTTTTTCAAATGTTTCTGGAAACTGAAGAATAAAATACTAAAGATGGCAAGTGTTTCTTCTAGCTCAATCTTTGTATTGATGGATTGAGAGGAGTGTTCCTAGTTTATCCATGCTGTGAAAATATTATGTATATTATGTATTAGTTTCCTATCTCTCTCTCTGTATGGTGCTGTGGTGGATATTCAACTTCAGTACATTTAATTGTAGATCTTTAAGGGTGATACTAAGACTAGAAATGATGCTGTTGTGTTTTGGGGGTTTTGTTCTTTCACTTCTGCTTTAAATTTCCATAGCTTTTCCAGTCTGATCACATCCCTCTTAAGTTTAAAATAACAAATCTGAGTTCAAAATTACATAGAAAATGGTCATTCTGATTTGGAAATTATATAGCACTATTCCCATCTCCTGAATTCACAGTATTACATAATATTAGTATGTTCATCTAATTCCTGAACCAATTGCAAATTAATTGTGTGGAATTAGGAAAATTGAGTTTGATGCACATTATCTCATCATGTGTTACCTTTGTAGATGAAGAGGCATAATGACATAAAATAACAGAAGAAAGCTATCATGTGTCATCTTTCATGCTTTACTAGAGGTGTATGAACCCAGATCTTTAAAGAAAAATCTTCTATTGTTCCTAGTCCTGCATGTTTGTTGATAAACTTAGTTCTCACTTTTAACCTTGACTGATATGCTGTAGTTAATTAAGAGATCCTTCTTTATTTTATCATGCATTTCAAAAAAGTGGGAATAGACATTAGAAAAATTTCTAGAGGCTGAAGAAAAATCTGTTCTCTTAGCTTAAGGCAGGGTTCATATGTATTCTTTTCTTGAAAGTAATGCACCATATCTAAAAAATACAGGCTAAAATAAGAAGAAAATTATTTTTAATGGGTTATTAATCATGTTCTATAGTGCATCCAGAGCTCAGGATTTGGAAAAGCTGCCAGTGAGAAATTGTTCTTAAAAGCTTCCAATTTTCAAGGAAGAAGAAATACTCCAAAAGTATCAATAGTTACTCTGAAGACTCTTTTGAAAGGCAGTGGTTAATCTTATTTATTATATGGGAAAAACTTGTTGGTGTTATTATCACTCATGATCTTATGCTGCTTATAAATTGTTCATAAACATGTTTTCATAAACTTTAACTTACTAAGCATTTTTATTCTTATTTGTAGAACATTCAAGGTGTCTCTAAACATCCAGTTAGAATTACAATGAAACAGTATATAAAAGGTAAACTATGTTTTTATTAACATGAAAAGACAATTTTATCTAATTATTTTACTGAGTTATATTATATTTTAAAGCAGACCAATACCTCCAGCATTAAAGAATAGAATATATTATTAGTGCTTAGTTATACATTATAATTTAAACCAATTACTTCTTGCTGGTTGTTCCTGCAAAAAATTTGCTATTTCAGAACTTATCTAAATAGTCACAAACTTTTAGATTTGTTTGTTTCTCTCAGCTTTCTTACTGTTCTGTTTTCCAGATGAAATTATGCTTCTTAACTCCATTAAATATCCTGGGGATGATTTTGTGTGCATTCAGCTCATAAGGCTTTTCCTGAGGAGATGTTAAAGCTGGGTCATTTTGATCAAACTCACAACTAAACAACAATAGTCAGATGTGTTGTTTTTGATAACAGAAGCAGATTTAAGGCAGATGATTCAGAGAGAATCAAAGTAAAGTCTAGAAAAGCATGACCCAAGTGATAAAGAGAGAAACCCACAATAGTAGACCCAAATATAAGAGAGAGATTTACCAACATAAACTCTCCTTCTTGAACGCCTACAGCTGGGAAATGCTGCTCATTTGTTGCACTTGGTTCTCAGATAAGGGCAGGCTTGCCTTTTCACAGCTGTTCACTCCCTGCATTTGAAATAATACAGATAATAAAACAGGAGTCTGTTGAAGACAATGTAAAACTTTGACAGCAGTTTTGTTTTATCTACCTGTTTCATTTTTATAAGTATTTTTTAAAGGTTATTATAAAAAAAAGTGTGAGCAGTGGCTGTGTAAACCTGAGCTGCCACGCATAACTGTGGCACATAGGCCTTTCTGGAAACAGTCCAATCAGTTTTGTTAATGATCTTACAATATGTGCTTCTCAAAAACATATTTCTAAGTTTTTCATTCCTGTATCAAGACACTTATTTTTTCCACTTTTATGCTGATCAGATTAATTCTGTTGTATTTCAAACCACCATCCCTTTGTATACCAAGACAAGTGGTATTCCCGGGATGCACTGAGTTCCTAATACCTTGTTGATGTGTATTATTGCTTTGTGATATTATAGGGGATTCTGTCATTAGAATTTGGATGCCTATATCAGCTGTATGTTCTCAATATTATATGCGCCTACCACCTGTAACTCAGAATTTGGTTATTAACACATTGCTGTGGTATGTTCGAAGATAAAAAAATATATTTTTTTAGTTCATCTCTGTGGACCCTTCCTTATCTGAATGCCTCCTTTATTAAGTGATCTGTGAATAATGTTAGTTATTGTAGATATTTGTTAGCTAGTGTTTTGGGAAGGATTTGGTTTTGATAAAGGAGAAGTATGCAGTACTGCAAAGATGGAAGAGATAAAGACGTTGTCCATGACTGATAGAGTAAAATAACGGTGGCGCTGGCAGTTGGTGCTCTGCTAGGTTGCTTACATTGCCATTTGTGTGGTTTTGTGTGTTTGGTATGTCATTTACAACCTCCTATGGTTTGCAACACAATATTTTTGGACTGGGGTTTGGGACTTAAATGTCTATCTCCTCTCTAGGAAAAGAAGAGGAAATAGTAACTATTTCCCCAAGAACATTGTTTGTTTCAAAAAAAGGATATACGTTTTTAGCAGCAGGTAAGATACTATTTATTATTATTCTCATACATATTAATGTTCGCAGTTCTGTTATCTCTTTTTCCCCTCTCCTTTGGATGACATTATATTTTAGAAGGCTGTCAAATCCCTTAGTATCAATTAATATTGTTATATGATGTATACTCCTTAGTGTGCTTTGGAAGTGGATGATATGTAAGCCTTGTCAGTAGAAACAAAGAGCTAATAAGATTAATTGGCACCTGAAGATAATGAAGGAATCAGACACCTTGTGATCTGTAGCTGGAATATAACTTCTTTGGATGAGCTTTTTACAGGCATCTTTTTTTTTTGCATGCAAGGAAGTGACTGAACAGTCCAGGCTTACATTTCAATTTGTGATAGTTTGGTTAAAATGCAGGTATATTTTTATTTTAGAGCGATAGATTTATTTTAACACTGTTTACTAGATTTTTCCCATATTGAGTTAAGGATCCTTGCTGACTTATCTTCTGAACCAGAACTTTTGAAACTATTCCAAGAACCTGAAACCACCGATATCTTTTCCACACTGGCTTCTCAGTGGTAAGAGTAAATGTTGCATTTTTTTGATAGTAATTAGACAAAATAGTAAGAATAACTTAAACTATTGTACTACTGTGTAGTGATAACAAAAGACAGTATTTTGCTACAGTATCTATTGTTAATATTGTTTTAACACTGTGAATTATAATTCCTTTCTGTCTGTCTGAGTCTTTTCTTCTCCACTGTGGTAATTACTGTATGTCAAAATGTTGCAATCTAACTGACCTGTATGAATGAGCCTTGTGACTAAAGCTGGTGAAATAATATATTGTGAACAGTGCATGCTGATAACTGTCTTACTGTATTACTGTTCACCAATTCTATTTAAAAATCCAGAGCAGCAGTTAAGTAGGTTACCCATCTGAAAAATTGCAGAACAACTTTCTGCAGTAAAAGTACAAGCATTTTTGAAACCTGCTTGGTTATCCAGTAGAAGTATTGGAATCAAATTATGTATGACAAGAAACAGATTGACTAGAGCTCATGGGATTCTTTTGAACTCATAGGGTTTAGTGCTTCCATCTTGTGATGGATGATTTGATACTTGGACAAAGTGGTGCTTCAGTAATAAAAAAACATATTTCTTATCTCTATTCTCAAATTATTATTTAATGATCTCTTCAGCATGCAGATAAAAAGATTAACTATCAAAAAGAAGGAATATTAGTTACTTTAGCTGTTTGAAGGCATTTCTTATTACTGTTTGTATCATTGTGATGCCTAAAAATCTTCCTTGAGACTGGGACTCCCCTCATACTCAGTGCATGAGCATTCAATAAGTGACAGGATAGATGTCAAGAAGCTTAGAGTTCGAACAGATAGGTCAGGAAAAGATTGAATAAAATGCTATAACATATAAGTAGATTGAACAGAATGATGACATGTAAATGTCATGCAATTTTTATATTTTCTTTTTGTTCCTCTCTCTCTTTTTTCAATTTTTTATCTCCATTTTTTGTTGGAAGATTGTTAGCTGAAAATGAAAGCAAAAACAAATATGATGAACTCATCAGTCCTGATCTAGCTCAATTCCTATCCTACAGTTTCTAAATTTTTGCAGGCATAGCGTTCCCAACCACAGTATTTCCTACTCACTGCAATATTTGCTAATATACTCTGAAGTAGTACAAAGAAACAAAATGGAGTTCAAATTATAATTATCCTGCTACCAACAACTGAATCGGTGCTTGAGGCATGTGCATTCTAGGAGAACACAACTCAAGGTCACAAACATCCCAATGAATGTAGCTATGGAAAGATCGCCTTTCTCTTTAGAGTCACTTAGAAGCTTCTATTGATATTATAATCAACTCTTAGCTCTAACATGATATCACTAGAACCTCGTGATGGAGTTAAATCCTTATTTTAGTTTGGAGGTATATTGCAAATGTATGCATGAAGATGAGTCAAATTTTGTCTCAACTCTGGGCAAGGCTCCAGAAATACCATTCTATTCAGCAACCTCACAGCTCTTGGCAGCCGTCAACCTCTTATAGTTGCTACACAGTAACTTTAAATTTAATGAAATATTACAGGCAAATATTTTTATCAGACAGAAGTGTCATGATGTGTCTACAAAATCATTACATAATGATTCTGCTGACTCTTCTTTTAAGCTTCAGGAAAGCTAATGCTTGGAATTAACTTTCCATTGAATCTATTATATGACTTATTAATTACAGAAACATGAAAGGTGTGTTTTAATCTCATCTAACCTTGGACATCTGTTATATACCTGGAGAGATGCATTTGACCTATTGTTGACGTCCCCTGTGTAATAAGATCAATCACACATTAAAAGTG
The DNA here is from genome assembly GCF_964188355.1 of Buteo buteo. Lineage (NCBI taxonomy): Eukaryota > Metazoa > Chordata > Aves > Accipitriformes > Accipitridae > Buteo > Buteo buteo. The sequence goes on along the minus strand of NC_134171.1, from coordinate 9,630,990 downwards.
TTGACTTTGCACTGTTGAGAACAAAGTAGGTCTGGGGTGACTAGCTCACATGTAGACATCTGTATTTGTTCTGACAAATTCAGTTCCTCCTATTGGATCAGTTCCTAGTGAACTCACCTTGGGTTTTGGAATTTGTCCTTGATTTAATTAGCACCAAAGAGAAGACATAAAATCACAAATTTCACAGATACTTTCCTGTTCCACATACTTATTTGTGTCTTGTAGTCCACTACTAATAAAAAAAAAATCTTTGGGGCAAACAATTATTCATTCACTTTATTGTAGTTGATTCCACCGAATTGGTATTAAAAACGAGTTCTGAGAAGGAAGAGCAAAATAAACAACAAACTTTTATCTCCTCTTGGTCTCCTGATTTTCTCTGGGTCTTAATCCTTTAAAATCTGTGCAAGTTATATACGAAGTGACATACCAAATGTTTTATGCTGTTTGAAGGAATTGCACGTTGTTGCTATTTGTAAATATTTTCTAACGCATTTTTGACAATTGGAAAACCTTGGCAAAAAAAGGTTTTTTCTCTAACAGATCTATAAGGTATGAATTAGTTTCTGAAGCTGCTTCTCAGAAGAAAAAAAATTAAGTTAGTGTCAGTGTCTGATAGCATTCCAGCTTCTGAATGTATGTCATTTGGTATCTTTTAGCAGGTTTTCTGCATCTAAAAATCCTCAGACTAATGAATATTAAATCATAAACAGTAAAGAATATATTATTGGACAAAAATCTGAGCCACACCCCAGAGTCCAGCCAAGTTTTATACCAGTTTATTAACTTTTTTTTTCTTTCCTAAGCTTCATGGCTTCTCCACTGAAATGTGGACCTTCGGGCAAAAGCCTGAATGTTTAGCCTTAAGGCTAAAGCCTTCTGTCTGAAATCCAACCTTTTGAAAAATCTTTAGAGGCTTCTTATAGCATTTGGCAACAAATACATGTGGTGGGTAGTTTCTGCAAAGAGGTTAGCTGTATGAGTTTCTGATTGAATTAAGATCTCTTACATATAAAAGCTTTCCTTTCATAATTTGGTTAGGCATGCTCTACAGTGACGCAGTCTATCTCTGGGACCTTAGAGATGCGTCTCTCTTGGAAACCTGTTGGATCCATGTTTCTATTAAACATCATTTGTATGGAATCTTTATACTGGTCAACAGTGCAGTGTAGAGATGCATAAGTATGTGTCAACCCAAACTGTCTATACATTACAGCAAAAGGCTTAATGGAGGTACTAACTTTCATGCTAAAATTCAGTGTCATGTGCAACACCATATCCAACCCAATAAACCTAGCTGAGAGGCAATCCTCTCTACAAGACCAGCCTGTAATCTTGTACTCATGGCTAGCTTACAGAGGTAGCTCATTTCAGAAGTAACACAGCCTCCACCAGTCTGGGCTTCCCTGCACTATGCTCAACTGTTTGCTGTAGATACTGTAGATACTGCTTGCTGTAGATATTTTTTTAAGTATTGTGTGTTCTGTTTGACAAAACTGTCTTGAAATCGCTATTCAGAGATAACTCTCAGAAGCTAGTTAACTAGTGACTAGTTAACTAGTCACTTAATGTGAGTTTCTAGGTAATGTCATGCCTTGGTCTCATGTGTTTTATCCTTAAAGTGCTTTTTTCACACAGGAATAACATTTGTGGAATTTTATTCCATGGAATTCATGGAATAAAATAAAAATGGCATCTGTTGGCCACTTTGCAATAGATTTGCTTCTCTTGGCTGTTTTTGTCAGTGAAAAGTCCAAGCTCATCTCTGCTTTGTACATCCAGTATATTTTCTGGTCATCTAACATAGTTACCCCAGCTAAAACCGAGATGATATAAATGGATTTTAATGTTCGCTTGTATATGCTTAGTACTATTCCTACTCTTATCCTATCCTGTCTGTAATGATGATCATATGCTATTGCCAACATTATCTTACACCAAGTACTGTGTTATGGCCTATGAAGAGTAGGCCTTAAACGACAGGTCAACACCTGCTGTTACAAGAACACCAAGAATGCATTACATTAATGACCTACTTGCTACTGAACTCATAGTAAAGTTTCAAGGCTTGCCTAAACTTTTGAAAATTCATAATATCATGGATTCCAGCTACCTGCAAGTTCACCTTGTGTTATATTGTCTTGATGTCCTATGACAGTTAAGTCCTTTGAAGGCCAAATCATCATTCCAGTGCTGAAGATGATGAGAGCTGTCTTGGCAGCTGTCTGACCAACCAAGTGACCTAACTGCCATAAGACATCCAAATGACAACAAATCTTAGAGTGAAATTGCTCTCACTTCTTTAATCTAGCTTTTACACAATGAATGTAAAATAAGTAATTGTATTTAAAATGCTGTTGATGGGCATATCTTAAAATCATGTTCAAAGATAGAGGATGAAAAATAAGTTTAGTCTTTTAGGTTGTCTGTAATTTCTTTCTTAATTAGAGGCACAGTGATTACCAGTCTCTTTCAAACTGTTCATTTGTCACCCTTCTCAGTAGGCTGTTGTTCCTCTGTCACAGTATATGCTCATATTGACCATATTGAGTCAAAATCCAGGAAAAGTATCTTGATTTAGCAAAGCACTTAAGCACACCATAAACACGTGATTTCGTCCTACCTGACTGATGCCTACTGTCCTGCCTGAGTGCTTTTCTGAATTGGGGTAGTACTGCTTCAGAGTTCCTATGACTAAAGCATTAAGCTATACTTAAAATAATTGGATAAGTCCTTTCCCTTGCTTCTTTAGAATCTTCCGTAGAGAACTGGAGATCCCTAGTAGTGATGAGTTCAGCTGCATCCAGCAGAGCATAGTGGTACCCTCCATCAAGGGTCCTGAGTGCAGCCTAGCCATACAAATGCAACTATATTATTTATGGCTCTGGAACTAGCTTAGTCATTTTAATCTTGAAGATGTTATCACTGTGTTCCAATGTTTAATCCAGACATCTCTGATACCTGCAAATTGCATTTACTTCCTATGTTTTAGGTTCCTGAACCTGAAATAGAATACAAACCCCAACATTGGGTTGCCAAGCTCCATGTACAGTGCCAAAGTGTGCACCTCAAAGGGTGAAAAAGGCTATATGCTGACTGCAAAGCCATCTAGGAGAAGTTAATGAGAAAGTCTAATCACAGAAGTTTGCATTTGAAATCCTCTTAGAAAGCTGGAACAGAATCACAAGGACAGCCAGTGATCCAAAGGCTGTACCTGAAGATACCTGCTAGATAGGTAGTGTTTGGAAAAAAGTGGGCAGGATTCACTCTTTTCAAGTGGCTGTGATGCCCAGCTTTTATATAAGAGCTAGGTGCTTGGAGACCTTAGTTCAACGTTTTAAATCTTAGAGTGTTCAACCCTACATCTCTCTCTTCCCAGGAAAATACAAATCAAGGTTAGACTTTGTATGTTGCAGCTGATCCTGTTCAGCAAATATTGTAACATTGAAATAATTGGATTTTTTTAGTTGAGAGAAGATATGATTTAGGAAAAACATGCTAAAAGTCTTCAAATATATAAAAGGTTATTGCAGAGAGTTGGGCAGAGAGTGAACTAAGCATAATGAAGGGGCTTACACTGTTGTAAGAGATGTTTCAGTTAAATCTTTTGAATACTAAAGATGTATAAATATGGAGATGGGTTACCTATGAAGGTTGTGGGATTCCCATCACTGGAAGGAATGAGACAATTAGACAAATATTTCCAAGGATAGCTGAGGTGACTTCTTAGTCACCTATGACACTATGACTTTATTGCAGATTGCTTAGAGCATTCAGTTGGAAGAGGGATTTCTTTATTTCAGTCCCGTTTGGGGGATTATTTGGTTTTTTACTTAGTGATTGTCTAATTCTGTTTATTAGTAGTAGCTACAGGGACAAAAGTCAAAGATTTATGACTCTCACCTGAGTACTCTAAATAGAATAGTGTGTACTTTCATGTTTGCTTTCCTTCTGAACTCATGAATTATGCTTTTTGTTGTTGTTGTTTTGGGGTAGCTTGGGGTTTTGTTTTGGGTTTTGGTTTTTTTGTGGTTTTGTGGTTTTTTTGCACAGTAGTCCCATCTCTGTGTGATCTTGGAGGATGCCAAACCTAGCTTGTGGCCTTGCAATTAGAGCATGCTTTAATTGCATGTCACCAGGAGGCAGAGTTGTGGATGTGAATCCCACCAGGTGAAGAGACAACTGAGTTGCTGTCCCTTAGTAGCCAGGCAACTGTTCCAGGGTGGTACCTCCTCCACTTTATACTAAGAAAAAGCCAACAAATCCAAACCTGATAGCGAGAAGCTATCAGTGTGAATCATGAAGTAATCAGATTACATTTCCTAGATTGGGTCCTACAGGAATCACAGAGGAGGTCAGGTGGGCTCAGAGTGGGTCTATGATGAACATATGCATAATGTAGCATTTTGGGAGCCTATTGAACTGTCAGGAGGGAAGAGTTCCCTGAGGTATGCAGAGAATTCAAGCACATCCAGGATTAAGGAGCCACTTAGTGGAGTGAAAGGGATCGGTCACAGTTTTGGATATAGGCATCCCCATTAATTTCTTGAATTTTGTCTAGGTCTCACAGTTCCTTATGGAATTGCCAGTATAGATTTGTGAGAGGTGAATTTCCACTACACTGTGTAATAGAAAACAGGCCAAAAAATAAATGTAAGGTTACTACTCTGAGGTGAGCATCATCCCAGTGGCCAATTCACTTAAACTAAGTGCGTAGATTGAGCTACAGGTGTCTGCTTTATATTTTAATCTGCAGAAAATTATTACTAGGTTATGCTTTTATCTAGTGAGTGGTTTCTAAGGCACACATTGGCAAGCACCAACAAGATATTGCAGGTATGTTTGCAGACTCTAATCTTCTTAGTTTCTGTTTAGATATGTTTGTGTTATAAATGTCCTAGCAGATTTATGGAAACATTTTGCCCTTTCTAAATTATAACTATGAACTAGAGATGTTAAAACATATAGACTATATAACCTCATAAACCAAGAGGTTCAGAGGAAAAGACCCTATAAGTAGGTTAGTTACAAATGGATTGAAGTGAAAATCCAGTACTTCTATATTCAGAAATTTAGGTATGGGAATACCCAGGTGATTTATAGTCTCTAGGAACAATACTAGCATATGAAACAAAGAACATTCTCTTGACCACATTATCTCTCTGAGATTAAATCAATGCAAACTTAATCTAGAAACATTATTAAATGTTGTCTTTTCAAGGTAAATATACCTTTTCTGTAGATGATATTTACTATTTGAGAAGGGGAGAGGTTCAGAGGTTTCTTCAGTAAATTGTTTACAGTATGGTCTAATTGCAAGCATAAATCTATTACTACTGTAAACTGTGTATTTTCATTTCTGTGAGAGCAGAAAGGTAATTGTCCCTGTGCACAAACTTTTTCATGCAGTGATAAATTATCTAGGCATTTTCTGTCATACATTCCGTATCATAGGTTGTCTGCTGAGCCAGTGTAGATCCAGTATAATGAAATCCATGTTGGTCTGTGCCTCAGAAAATTCCCTTTCTAGATAAGACTGTCAGACAGTTGTGACTTAGTATTTTAGCTTTTGTACACTGTAACTCCTTTCAGTTTGGAAATCAAAATATGTGAATGAGAGAACACACAAAAGGTTTGCCCATATGCAATCAATTTTCCTTATATTCTGCAGCTAAAGAATAACAGAGTAGAGAAATTTTAATAATCTCTATTAAAAATATTTATGTAGTACTTTGTAGTACTATGTAGTGGAGGAATATCTCTAATATTGATAGTACTATCTAGTAGAGGAATATCGGTAATACTGTTCAGTATGCAGATGTATTGTATATTAAAGATAATTACCTGAATAATCTGATAACTGCTGCCATTCCAGTATGAAAACAGGCATTCTCTTTAAACTATTGATTTCTACCTCTGAACTATAATTTAACCTGTACACATTAACTGCTGACGGTGAATTAAAGTAACAAGGTAATTAGTGGATACTGTTGAGGGTGATATTTACTCTGATTATACCAATGAAAGGACAATTTGTGACAGTTGTGAACAATGCTTACACTCAAGGCTATGCTTGAAAGAAGGCTGGAGAATTTGATAGCGGTCTAGTTGTTCCTGTTTCACTTTGAGATCTGAGTTTTGTAAAATCTGAACCACAAAATATTCCCTTCTCTTTCATCTGTCATCTACTTACTCATATTCATGCTGTTAGTGCCTTCTTTTGTGTGATGATGGAGAACAGCATAAATACATGTCCCGCTTCCAGATACTGAATTTACCTTCAAGTAAGTACTGGACATAAAAATTGTTCACCTGAGCCTATGTGGCTTTCAGAGAGTTAAAAAAAATGGCTGAAGAATAAGAGCACATATCTCATTATTCCTTTGTAGCAATGGCAGTTAATATCTAAAATAAGGAAGTGTGTAGCTATCATGAAATTCCAAGGGATTTATAAATTATTTACCACTCATCATTTTAAAAAACATTTCTTTCCATTTTTATAGTGTGGGCTTGGTTGGCTGATGGTTTTAAGACATGGAAGTGTCTTTAGCTTACACTATCCTTGCCAGAATCAGAGGAACTTGAGCACCTGATTTCCAATAACCTTGGGAACTGCAGGCTGTTTATAAAATGTGCTGAACATAAAAGTCTGTGTTTTCTCAGCTGTTGTGTATGTGGGATCATGGTAATATCTGTTTTGGTAAGAGACAGACATGCTAATTTTGGAAATTACTCGAGCAAAAGCCTAGAGAGAAGCGAAACACAGAACTACTTGGGATTACCATATTGGAAGGACAAAAGTATATATTTTTTTTCTTTTTTAAAGATAAGTTCAGCCATATTTGAATAAAAAGACCACAGTGCAGAAGGGTTTGTTTTGTTCTTTGCACACTGTCTTCCTCCAGGAAGTGGGGAAATTTTCTTTCTTTACCACCTGCCAAGCAGGGGACTCAAGGAACTGATTATATCTAATAATGGCAAGGTGAGCCAAACTGTTGCACACTAGCAGTTGGTACAGCAGGAACTATGGCAAAATAGGGACTCTTGTTTTTCCAGCCACTTGGCAATTCAGGATACTTCCTGACAATAGCTCTATCTGTTGATATCCTGCTGACTTCTGAAGAACACAGGAAATAAGCAGAAGTATTTTGGATATTCCTGAAATAAATCAAAATAAGTCCTCATGGGCTGAATTATACAAAAAGATAGCGTACTGGGTCTGTTTGAAAAAGATAAGGTCAAGTATGCACAAATGCTTTGTGGTAGGCTGACTAAATATATATACACTTGCCCATACTGGTTTTATACAACCTTGTTTCAAATACATTCTCTGTATCAAATAGATTAAAGATTCATCCTCAGCAAAATGCTGTCTTTTTTTAGGTTACTTCATATAAATGTATGGTATAGCAGACATTGAATTCAGTTATGCTGCCTACTCCCTTAAATAGCAAGAGCAAAGGCCAGTAAATCAGGAATGAGATAAACAGATTTTTGAGAAGCGAAAACCACATCCATAGCTAAATGTTTTTTAAAGAGATATGAATATTTGTGCTTCTGTGTTAATTTTATGAAAATATCAACAAGCTCTTGAAAGAGTCATTATTAATCAAGAGATATCACCTGGGTGTTTGTTAGGTCATTAAGGAATAATGAAATAATCATGCTTATCCAGGTGGACTTCTACCGAGGAGACAGGAAGAGCTTTTGCTCTCTTCTGTCACTGTTAGCAGACATACTGTTACACAATACAGCTATAGGGTTGCACAGCTCCCTTTCCCCCGGTTAGAGTTCTCTCAGTTTTGTTCACTGTCTAAATAATGAGATATACTAGCTTAGGACTCTTAGAACTCCATTCAAAGATTTTTTAGGTAGCCCAGGCTATTTCATACACTTCTAATTAGATATTAGAACTTGTAGTCTCTTGGATTTATTTCTCCACTTTTTATGAGCTTAATGTCAAGTCTAAAATGCATTTCAGTTAATTCATTTCACTTCATACATTGCAAAATAATGAAATCTCTTTTTTCTGGAGTTGCGATGAAAGAAGAGACATTCCATGCCATTGAGCACATACAGGAATATGAAACTGTGTTTTGCAGTATTAAGACAGATTACAAGCATACCTGCTCTTCACCATGGAGTACTTAAGGTTACTTCTAGAACCCTGCCTTTGAAGAGAGTGGAGAAAAGTTTTTTATGTGTATTATATGGCACTCCCTTTAAATAACTGTAACTAAATATCCCTGCTGGAGTCTCCATTTAGAAATATATGACTGTGTTGTGATCTTTCAGCTCTGAAGTTTGGCTGTGTAACTCAGCCAGTATTGATTCGCTGTAAATCTGGAGGTCCTAAACTCAGTGCTACCTGCTAGGAGTCTCACTAAGGCTTAATGTAACATTTCTTTCATTATCATTGGATTACCTGGTTTTGTACTACTGTTACCATTTTTTTATTAGTTTAAAGGCTTCTGATTATTTTTCTTTTGTGAAATAGATTCTAAGGAAACAATTTTTGCAGTATTTTTAACTAAATAATTGTTAGTACTTATCCATTATCTCATTGTTTATGTATCATTTCTATTCTGATCAATATCTAAAATATCTCTCATTTTGTATCTTGCATATTTCTTTTTTTTATTCAGAGTATTACTGATAAAAAGTGAGGAATCAAGAATTTGTTTAATATCTGCAGTTCAGAGAGAGAGACAATTTCAATTTGAATGAGAAGGCATGCTCTTCCAAATCAAGTCACATTCAGGGGCAGGTATTCTGTGGCAGAACATCTAATTGTGGAGATACTACTTGTTATGAATCTGGTGTTTATTGATAACTTATTTGGTAAAGTACTTGTGAGTGAGGCTGTACCACTTGCAGCTTCTGCATCTGCATCACTGCAGATTTCTTAGGATTGTTCTTGAGAAATTTTTTAAACCTATGAGGTACTATAGTTTAAGCTTGAATTCCTGTGAGAATAAATGTGGTCCCTTATAGTAGGAAAAGGTGCTGACAAGGTGACAGCAGTTATTAAGAAACAGAGAAGCATTCAGAGGAGAAGCTTTCAGAAAAAATAAGGCAGAATCTCTCACACTGCTGGTTAGTGCTTTACACTTGGTTAAGAGTATGCCTAGTCTTACACAGGAATATAAGACTAGGAGGACCTTTTTGGTCATAAAACTGTTGCAGGTGACAATGTCATAAACTCCCTTTCATACATTGATAGGGTCTCAACTTAGAACTAGTTTTAACCTACATAATGCTATTGAGGAGCTGTTAAATTCCTCATTCCTCTCCTGGCTAGAAAACTCCTTTTACTTTCTACCTTATATTTATTCCTAGAGTTCATATACCCAAATTATTCTTGCCAATGTTGTCCATTAGCTTCATTGGCTCTCCTGGCCCCCCAGTGTTTGCTTTGTATAAATGCTTCAGGAAGGCAATCAACTGTGTTCTCAGCCCTCATTCTTTAAGGAACAGGACAAGCTTTCTTAGGGTATTTGCCATAAAAATACCTTAATAAACTAGTGTTAGGAGCAGCTAGTTATGACTACATGGAATTCCATATTTGTTAATCTGTATTTCTTCTTGGCAAGGAAAATGAGCCTCTGTGGTACTGACTGACTGTTTCACTAAACTGCTGTAGTTACCAAAGCTAGCTTTTTTAGCTAGCTCCAAAAACTCTGCACCAGAGCACAGTCTCAGGAATACTTGTATCATGGTCCAGAAACATAAGTTTATTTTGAAACAGCCATGAAACTGGGCTAGCAGAATGATGAATGAAACAAAGAAATAATGACTTGAGAGGCTACCTTTATTCTAATAAATTTAGCGCCAGGGATGTTCCTAGTTGCTGGCACTCAAAATCTGGGTTGGTAAATTGGTCCCTGTCATGGTCGTGGCTCTGGACCAAACAGTTCCTGGGCACAGTTCCTGAATTATCACGGGCCAGGGATTACTTCCACCTGGCTGCTGGATGCAGCACCATGTTTGGATGGTAAGAGAGTTTTGAAGTATGGATTATGTGGTGGTGTTTTCCAGTTAGCCCCGAATATTTGTGGGCAGGTTTAATTTCTTAATACTGACTTAATGTCTCTTTTCACATGGTTGTTTTATCTTTTTCTCTATTCAATATTTATGGGCAGGTTTAATTTCTTAATACTGACTTAATGTCTCTTTTCACATGGTTGGGGTTGGGTTTGGGTTTTTTTTCTATTCAATATTCTGGTAGCCTACCACTACCAAATTCGTATTTCCTGAACATGATAACCAAATTATGTTAACTACCCCAGATAAAATCTGACCAGCATATTTTACAGCGGTACTAATATTGTCCTGTAATTGGAAATAGCTCACTTGACGCATCCTGAAATTGCATTTGTTTTTCCACAGCTAAACCACACTGTTTCCTAGTTGTTCCATGATAAATTATTAACATCTTTTCTGTTTCTAATTCCTCATCCCCTACTTTATACACAAATTCTATACTTTAATAATTCTTATTTGCAAAAAAAATAGCTTGCAGAAAAGCTATAGTCTCTATTATTCTTTAGACTCTGTGAAAGGGTTTATTTCTCAAGGTGTGCAGTATGTGGGGATAGGTTCACAATTACTACAGTCTGGAGTGGGGAAATGGTGTCAGGGTGCTATCTGATTTTGTTCTTCTTTGCTGTTTTGGAGAAGAGTTTGTTACGAAATAGCTTGGAAGACAAGCTCTAAGATCTCTGTATATTGCCTTTCTGTTTCTATTTTCTGTCCTGTCATTATACTCACTTTGGGATTAGGCAGTCTCTTATATCTGCTTGAAAACATTGTGATATCAGCTGTAATTGCATCCTCAGTTTATGTCTCTAGTTTTGGCCTAGGAGTATTTAGCCTGGTATGTCATTAATGGTAAAGTTCATTACTATTACATTTCTGTAAGGCTAACAGATTAAATCATTGTTCTGAAAAAGCATCATTATTTAAATCAGGCTTGTTTACATTAAGCAAAAAGCACTGATTCTAGATTGAGATTTTCATCCCTCTCAATAAACATCACTTGGGAAATACCTGTGTTTCTTAATGAATGATTGTAGTAACTGTTATATTTTTGCATAATAAAAGAACTGTACTAAAGGGTAGTCCTCAAAAGATTCTGACAGGAAACACTTGAAAATTGTGGCATTTACAAATATAATGTGCATGATAGCTGTAATAATTTTTGTTTTGCCTTTGGAATACTTTTGTTAGGTAGCTCTGCTTCCACAAATGAAGGTTTAAATATATATATATATATATGTATATATATTAGAACTTTTCTGTTGAGCTATAGGAGACAGATGTAGGTTTTGGCTTGTGATGTTTAATTATTGCGGTATGTTTTTTCAAAGGGCATTCATGTAGTGGTTTAATTAGTTATTGCTTTCTCCGCTTACTCCCTTCTACCCCCTTGTCCCATTCCTCCCCCCCAAAAATAGCTCCTGTACATGCTGAAATTTAGCAAAAGGGAGGATGTTCACTTTGCCTTCTCAGAATCAGAGTTTTAAAACATTTTAAGCTCCGAGTTCAACACCTCATGGGTGTTGGTGTGGAATATTTTAACAGTTTTACTTTTGCAGCAAAGCAGTTGCTATCTGTTTTGCAAGCTCACTTGCAATAGTTGATATTAATGAAATTTAACACTTGTCTTGCTTTGCACTCTGACAGACTGTCTGTATGGTGGCTTATGGAAATTTCACCTTGTAGTTTACAGTCCCTTGGAGAAGTGCAGCTGTGACATTTGTTTAGACTAGCAGATAATAAGGCAGAGGGAATAAAGTCTTCAGGAAGCATAATGGCTTTTGTTTTTAGAAGAGCTAAACAATAACTTTAAATAAACCAGGTTGTTAACTACAAGTTTAACCAGACAGCTTAATTTTATGTCACGTTAGAAGCTTATTATTATTGCACATTAAATGCTTTCTTACCATTCTAGAATAAATGAAAAATAAAGTTTTGGAATTGTCACCACCACAACTAACACACAAACTAGTGAAAAAGCAAGCTCTGAGGAGGTTGGGCAGTCCTCAGTTGTTTCGTGGTGTCTGATAACATTTGGCTTTGCTAATTTCATGGAGAGGCTTTCTTGTGTATGAAAAGCTCTCTCCAAGTAGTCATCTCTTTCTAGAGTGACTTTGATAAAATGCAACATTTTACGAGCACACTCCAGAGCTTAATAAAATGTTTCCGTTGATTTCATTTAACTCAACTTTAACTTCAGTGTCAAGCTAAATCTTGATGAAATCAAGAATGCAAAAGCAATTTATTCTTTTACTTTTACTCTTGCTTTTAATTCAGTGTGATCGTAGGCATAATAGAAATTTAAGCTGCAAGAGGTGCTTTAAGTGAAGATTGAAAGAGATGGGATATGAAGTATCTCATCTGTCTCTGCAGAGCCCATTTGTTCAAGACTCTCATATATAGCATGACTGATTTCTTCCTATTTTGATTGCCCTGTCAAGATATTTAAAAGTTGGCTTCTTATTTTTTTCTGAACTATGTAGGTGCAGTTTGATATAGTGTGACATCTCCTCTCTTCTTCCCTGCTTGTTTTTCCTGAGCAAACCGTACATTGTTGTAACAATATTGTAGCTCCATGTTTTGTTCCACATAATATCTGAGATGGCAGTTGCATCATCTTTTGATTATATGTTAAGAATCTGTTTACTTCTGTTTCACTTTTCTGTTATTTGTCTAAAGGCTGCTCTGAAGATCCATCTATTTTTTTACAAAGTTATGAGGCTTCTAACAGGTCCAAGATGGGTAATTATTTGATACTCTGCTACAGCTACCTGTATCATCTCCCAAAATGGCTTTTGTTCCTTCTTAACTGTTTGAAGCCTCTTACAGAAAAGCTTGAATAGTACATGTGATAAATGAAGAACTCTTAAGAACATTAATTTACATTTGATCTCTGACATTAGTGTTTTATACAAATGGCCTCTGAACAAATTTTATGTCATCCCAATTTGTATAGATCCCTTAATCTGTTTGTATAAACCCCTTAAACTGTTGATGTTCACATTGGCACCTGAAGCTGGGAGTTAGTTACCCTGACTTCCTTTTATTCTGTGCTCATAGACCCAAGACCCTTCAGTAATCACATGACTCAGAAATAAATACCATGTGTCTGTGTCATTCACTATGTAAGAGAGACTATGGCTGTGAGAAGAAAGCCCTTTTTTTTGTTCGTGAAGGAGAAAAAAGGTGAAGGTTGCAGGGTAGGACGTGCTCTTTCAAGTATCTTCATCAATGTCAGGGACTTTCTGTTCTAACTGACAGATGTCCAGAATTGTGCATTTTTAAAGACAAATCTCTAAGTGACCTTTTTTGTCAAGAGCACTGAAAATAACTGCTATCTAATTTATCTCTTCAGTATCCAATATCTGGGACATCAACATGCAGGTAAATATCTTAATAAAGGTAATGGATCACTTTACTCCCAAATGAATCTTTCAACAAATTGTTACTGATGATAGCTATAATTTATGACATGACCTTGTGTAATTTCTTTATCTGGTTTCCTGCTACTTTAAAATGTAGCAACAGAAGACTTCTGGACCACAGAGCAAGCTGTAAAGATATGTTTTTATCTTCTGTAAAATACATGAAAGATAGATATCATGCTCTTTAAAAGAAGGTTGAGGACTAATGAAATAAATCTTCATGCAATGAACTATAGAGGCTACTCAGACAAAATAAATTATTTTATGATTAACCATTGGAAGGACTTTTAAAATCCTAAAGTGCTTCTGGAGTCTTGCAAAAGAGTTTTACAGGGGTTATAAAGCTTTTCCTGGTGCTAAATAGATATAAAACAAATTAAAATGTAGTTTGGTAGGGTGGCATATAAAAAGAGGAAAAGAGATACAATGACGAAAATGTTGCAGAGCTGCCTGTAGTATAGGAAGGATGACATCAAGCTGACAGTGCTGTATTTTTTTCATTCAAAGAAGTTGAACACAACTAAAAGCTTTTATAAAAACCTCTAAACTAAATAAAACATAAATTTAAACTCCGTGAGTGGGAGGTTGTGACCCTTTCCCCTCTGTGTTTAAGTACATGACCCCTATATTTACATGGGAGATCCATGCCAGAGATTCTCCATCATGTGCAGTGGCCACTGGAAGACAGTTCTGCCTCTCCCAATGCCAGGTGGGAATAAATATACGTGAAATGGGGACCCTGTGTGGTATAACCCTTTAGATAAGGAGGATATGTGAGGAATCTGATGTACTACTAACGATATCCCAATGCCCTAGTTTATTGATTAATTTATTGGTGCGTATCCTTGGGTGAAGAGTTTCTTTGAGTTATTCTGTAACCTTATGTCTCACTTATGCAAACTGGGTTACAGTAAAAATGGGTTTACAAGCATTTGAAGTGCTTAGAAGTGACATAGATAAAGAAATAAAATAAAAAACTTAATATATACTTAGGTTACATCAGAAAGGTCTATCTTTCTATCTTTGTTAGCTATTTCACCTGCTGTTTCCCTTCTGACAAGATGTTAGTCTGCATTTCAGTCTTTGTGGGTGCTTCTTTCCTTTTTTTAGAAAAGTATCTTAACTTTATTTCACTATTCTGGGCAGTCTAGACAAATTTCATTTTTCGTCCTGATGTCTTTATGCTCTTCTTATGAGAGAGACAATCTAGCTACTTTTTGTTTAGAACATAGTTGTATAGATGCCTCATAGTTATAGAAGGCATATATATGTGGTTATAGATGTGGTTTTCACTGGACATTCTGTATCAAACTATACATTAAAACCGTGTATGATAAAAATATCTAGATGGGCTAATTGTGTGTACCTTATGCCTGATTCTTGATTGACATGTGAGGCAAAAGTAGTGATCTATTTTGATATGACAGCGGCTTCAGAGAAACCATTTCCCAACCTCTTCATTTTCTATATTTTGTAACAGAGATTAACCAGGGAAAAGTTGTTCCAAGATTGCTTCCACGTGTTACTGTAAAAATGCCTGAGACAATGTATGCCTGAGCCTAGTTAGCATTTTCCATTAGTCATGGAATAGCAGCTTTCAAAAACATTGCTTTTTCTTGTGCATTGCATTAACAGTGAGCAGACCAGGTTACGTGTAGCCAATCTTTTCCGTATGTTTAGGATGCTCACATACATTGTGGTATATATTTTGCTTGCCTTTAGGTATAATAAGGCCAGTGTAATTGAAAAAGTAAGCTTTCAGAATTTACCTCCTACATGATCTATCCAGTGGCAATACCACTGTAAAACTGAGCTTTTCTAAAGCTTGCAGTTGTCACTAATTACATAAATTGTCTGTACCAGTTTCATATGCCAACACAAAGTTCCAGGCAGAAACTTACAAAATACACAGCCCTCATCTGCTATTAAACAGCAACAGGTGATTAAAAATGAGAGATTTATATAGTTCACTGATGAAATGAAAAAAAGCTGTAAAAGCAGTCAGATGAACGAATGTGTATTCACTCATATATTCACTCATTTATTGGACATTAATGACCATGTAGAAAATGAATTTAATGGCACTCCATCTCGTTTCCCACATCAACAACTCACAGCTAGGACTTGGATTAATTGGCAGATGCAGGAGAGCGGCCAAGAGCTTTGTGGCTATTATGACTGAGCTTAGCTTGGCTGGAATGTAGTGCAGATCAAGGCAATGCATGTCTGCCAGATATTGTGTTTGAGAAGTTTGTTCTGCCTTTTCCTGTACATAAACAGACGACTTCCGTCACCATAGAACATTTCCCAGAAATGCTGAAATGTCTTATCGCATTCTTTTAAGACTGATTTCCTTCCATTTCTACCTGTTCTCAAAGTTTTATTTTGGCATTGCTCAAACTTTATGCACTGTAGCCTCTCTGATTTTTTTAGTGTTCATATACTTCATGCTGTGTGTGCTCATTCCTGTATACTAAAATTTGCATTACTTCTTTCCTTTTAATATTCAGTACAGGCTAAAACCAAATCCATCCAGATCTCTGCTCTGTATTAAATGTGTTATTCTAGTTTATAGTTAAGCTTTTTTTAAATTACAGATATGATTGCCATATTTTTCTTGGGTATAAAGAAACTTGGTGTTAATATGTTTTAAAGACTTAAGACTTAATTAGCAGAAACTCCTTGAGATGTCCGTTAGACCCTATTAATATATGAAAACATATAGTGAATTTTGGAGAAATTATAGAAAATATTCAAAATTTTATCTCTGAAAAAGTAATAAATTACATATGCCCATTTTTCAAGTTTCATATCTGCACTGTATGTTTATTAAAATAATTTGATGTTATCCTTCGTCACTGTTTTGCTGGAAAATTTTTCTCCTTTTTTTTCGCTCTAAGAATTAGGCAGCTATTCGCTTTTAGGCATACAGCCCAGTTCTTAGTAGAATCACCTTTTTAAAGAGTTTCTATACGTCTACTCTCACTATGTTTGTCAACTTTTCTACAGTTTTCAGCTGTAAGTTGTTTTGCTGCCCTCACAGACCTTTCCATATTGTTTAGCTCTGCTAACTCCTTCCAAGGATTGTAAGATCTGTTAACCTGAACATATCTTCCAGCACTGAAGTCCATTTTTTATTCTACCTAATAGACATGTATCAAGTAAGGTACTATAAAGCACAGTACTTGAAAAACAATACTAAATGAAGAAAGGTAGAGGACAAACAAATCAGACATGTGGAAATAGACTGAGACAAGTATGCAGGCAAGGACAGGAATGTAGGAGGTGAAATATTGCACATTTGGAGATGGCAAGTCAGGAGGAATTTGAAGGTGATGGTAATATTGATTATGAACTTGAACAAATAGTGTATTCGAGAGAGAGAAATGAGAAGTATGTCATAAGATGGAAAAATATGTTTCATGCTAGAACTAATAACTGCATTTATATTTCCTGTAGGGCTTGAGAAATTGTGCTATTTCCACAACAAAACCTGCAGCAAATTCTTTCTTTTGAGCTTTTTTTTCTGCATCAATTTCTATTACACTGCATTAACGTTCTTCCTGTTCTTCCGGATGTACATACAGTACTGGGTGAACTGAAGTCTGCCTCCATGTCACTGTCTGGGCCTACCCGCTACATCATACCACAATTCAGCGCTGAGTATTTTCATGCATTAGATAGCTTTCTTAGTGATAGTAGCTTAAAAATTTCTTACACAAATAAGCAGATAACAATGTCTCTTTTTCAATACCATGGTATTCCATGATAAGTCCAAAGCCAAAATAAAAGTTTTACCTTTAAATAGGTTCTCACAGTACCCATTAAAACAAAATTATCACAAATATAAAGTTGTTTATAGAGGAAACAGGCTGAAGAAGGGGGCCCACTGGGGATTTCTAACATGGCTGCTGTGCTTCTGAGAAATTGCACCTCTGTATTACGGAAGGAATCAAGCATCCTAGGTAGAAACCAATCATTGTCAATACAAACAGAAAAAAATTTTTTCATTATTAGAAAAAAAAGGAATAGTTTTGATTAATGACTTGTGTTTGCTCAAGCACTTGTGATTTATATGGCAATTTCATACTTTATTATTCCAGTGTCTTGAATGCGGTACATAAATTTGCAGATATAGAGTGCTAGATGTAATGCCTCTCTGCCAAGTGCTTGCATTTCCCACTGTGACACACTAGGTGTTGACTGACCATTTTGGTTTTACCATTATATTAAAAGAAATATTTGACATAGAGCTCTGAAATTTTAATTGCTTCTCATGTACTTCATGGCTAACCAAAGATCAGGAAATACTAAGTGACTGTTGTGATTGCCAAGATCACATGGTGCATGCACATCTGCACCGATAACTGTGTTAGGCAAGGTTTTATTGTGATCGCTTACCGTGGAAACACAGGATCTTCCTCCTGACACTGCCCATCATGATTACAGCAATAAGTCTATTTCTGTTTTTCTCAGTCAGCCCTGTCAAGTTGAAGCTTGGATAATGCAAAATCATCCTTGAAAACCTAGTAGTGGGTCTTGCTGTGCACATAATCAAGTTCTAGTGTCTTCTTTCACTGTTAAAGCTTCTCTAGAACCACCAGTCACCCCCAGCAAGATTCTTGCCTTGTGTCTTTCCCGGTACCATGATCTGATAAGTATGTATGTTCCTCTACAGATCCCCATGACTTCTTGCCCACTGTGTTAATTTCTGTTATAGCCATTCTTTTTCAGAGAAGTCAGCAGCTAACATACCCCCTACTGGGAGCCCTTGGCTCTCAGTTGCCTCAAGCCCCAGGCTTAAGTAAATCTGCAAGTCAACTCTATTGCTGTACTCCTATGTCTTGCCTTCTTCAGGCCTCTAGTTCAAATATGCAGTATTAGGAAAGCAGTATTACGTTTTGTATTGTTTCCCTAGTTTCAGCATTCTTCAGTCTTGGTTCTTCATCTCAGAAAAGTCCTCAGGTAAGATATACTCTCTTATCAGATTCTATTTTCCCTCCTGGTTCTGGATAGATGCTTTCTCAAGTGTACATGTAGCTTTATGCCAGGTTCTTCAGGAAATTCCTGCAGACTTTCTGCCAGAGGTTGCTTCAGGAAATCCTTAATGATGTCTGGTTTCCTAATTCTGCACTTATTAGCTCCAATTGCCACTTTGTCCTCTTATTCAGGTACATTTGGGAATCTCAACCTACTTCATTCAAAAGATTCGTGAACTTTTGACCTGGCATAACTAAGGCAGCAAACTATAAGTGTCTCCAACTACTGGAACGATTGACTTAAGTGGGAATAGTCTTCATTACAGATGGAAAACACTATGTAATAGATTATCCAGTTCTTCGTGTTTCTCAGCCTTAAAACGAGCAGTGAAAAGTCTGTTTTATCTTTGAGCAATTAGTAGCATTCAAAGGAATAATGTGAGCTTCTACAAAACCAAAGGCTATTTGCCCAATGAAGGTTTGAAATCATATTCAATTTTATTTTTCCTCTTCAAAAAATCTGTACTGCCATAAGGACTTACTTAAATCTGATTGCACTCAAGGTCTACCTGTTTATCATTCAGAGACCCTAATTATACCAGTACTGTGCATAGGCTTGGCTAAAATCAGTGTATCAGCCAAGCAAGCAAAAATTTGTGGCTCTGCTGATTTTCTAGGTGTTTGAATATCATAATAATGGTGAAAGACTCTTCTTCAAGAAGATACACAGCAATATGCCATTTCCTTAAAGCTCATCACCCAAAACTTTCATGACAAAGCATTTTTCATGGCAAAAAAACTTCATAACAAAGCATAGCAAACTTTGCTTTTAAAAATGCAACCAAATCATTATGAACAGAGTCATGAGGAGACTGATTCACAAATTGTGCGTATGTCATCAAGTATCTCTGATAGGAATTCATCTCTGTGTTCCAAATACAATTTGTGTAGGTATTTGTTTTCAGAGTGTGAGTAGGTAATCAAGATTTTCCCAGTGCACTTCCATTTAAACCAAATGATCAATATTCTTTGGTGTTTTCAATTGTCAATAATGTCAGCATTCTTTCTGAAGCTACATTTGGATAAGGAAAAGTATAGGTGGCACATACTTGTCAGTTGCAGAGTCCTAGCTTTTTATTTGCAAATTGCTAAATCCATTAGCCTTTCCGTAGGACTGTTGGTGAGTGAATGGGAACCAGGAAGGACCATACTGCTGGGAGTAAACTAGCTACACTCTCTAGTTAAGGAACAGCCAGTGCTTCTGTTTTATGAAGCATCCCTATTGTGGAGCTCTGTAAGACATATGGAGAGATTCAGTGCATGCTGTTATCGGTCATTATTCTTGATAAAAGGTTGGATATTCCTTTGGATATACCCCTGATATAGCCTTTGTTTAAATAAGCTTTAGATCAGGCTTAGGCTTTGAGTCTCTCTATTTAGCATGTCTTGAAGTAATGCTGTTGCTGGAAAGATTTAATTTTTCTCATGGGTCAATATTGAATCCTCTTCAACCTAAAGAATTACTAATATAGTAGTAGGACTTTTCCTAGCCAAGAATTTGATTAAAAATAAAAGGAAAGGAGAAGATGAAGATTAAAATTAAGGGTTTCTTTTACTATGGACTATCACCACTATTAAAAAGTTGTGCATTCCTGGCTGAAGACAAAAGCCCTTACGTGCTTCTGTTCATATCTTACAAGTATGTAGTTATTAAATGGTTATTGACTTTAATACACTTTCTGTGGGGACAACAACTTAAATTAGTTTTAACTGAAATTGTATGATTTGTTTGTTTGTTTAGGAAGGGGATTCCAAGTGAACAAGTGAAACATACTGATAGAGAGCAAGCAAAGCGTGTAGTTTACTCAGTGGTTTATGGAGCAGGTAGGCATTTTTTGAAAAAAAACCAGCTACAGTAGATTCATACTTTATACATAATTTATACAAGTAGACTGAATTTCTAAAGGTGAATAAAAGTTTGTCAGAGTATTAAATTTTTATTTTTATCAAGGATTTTTAAATGATCTACCTGGTATCAAAATTACCAAATTAATGCAGCCACACTGACGTGTACAAAGATTACTCTGATTTTGTATTTATTTGCTGCTGATGTAACTGAAGCATTTGTCTTATCTAAAATGAGTTTACTTTTGAGTGGATTTTGCATTCTGTCAGTATATAGACAGAGATGAGAATAAACACAATGAAGTTAAAAGATCTTCAATATTGTCTCAAAACACATTCATAGAACCACACAATTGCTGAGGTTGGAAGGGACCTCTGGAGGTCACCAGATCCAGCCCCTCTGTTCAAGCAGGGACATCCAGAGCCAGTTGCCCAGGACCGTGTCCAGACGGCGTTTGAATATCTCCAAGGATGGAGACTCCACAACCTCCCTGGGCAACCTGTGCCAGTGCTCAGTCACACTCACAGCATAAAAGTGTTTCCTTACTTTAGATCTTAATGTTTGCTGCCATTTCTTCACAACTGCGGAAAACCTGCAAAAATCCACACTATTACCCATTCTGCCTAAGTCTTGCCCAGGTCCTAGATAAGTCAAGACATTCTGCATACTTTCCAAAACTGCCTACCATTTCTTAAATGATGCCCACCTCTCCTTATGTTTCATACATGCTTAGAAGTACCTTTTCTGGGAAGACAGATGCATAGCGATCATCAGCCTACAAGCTCTTATGTATTTGTTTTAGTGAACAGCTAACTAAACTTTATGTAGGTCTTCTGGAGAAATCCAAAAGCTCTACAGAAGAAGAGTATTTTGAAAACTCATTTAGGAAATGACAGCCCTAGGTTGCAGGCTTTATTTAACTTGGAAGAACTTAAAACTACATCTTGGATTCCTGGGTGAGAATGCTTTCTAAACCATCTTTTTCAGTGAGTCATTGATAGTCCTTGAACCAAAGGTAGAGTTGGCCAAGGGCATTCAATTTATTGTTTAGGGCATTCAGCTAGGAAGGGGAGAAAAACACTTCAATTTTAGCTCTCTAGAATATCTACTTTATGCATAGGGGTGTAGATTATATATATATATATATGAATATATATATAGACACACGTGTATTTTTACATTCAGCTGTATTGCATTTTAAACATCTGTGTTTAAATTCTATATTAAAAAAGCCCAGGACTAGCGCCCTGCAATGTAAATTCAGACCTTCCCATGCTGAGACTGGAATCAAATCTCCTGTTTGCAGCCTGAATGTTTTCATCACTAGGTTATTTTACAAAATGCAAGCATTAGCACCCCTGCCCCTTGGTCCATGCAGGTGCTACACATTTCCTATCTGTTTCCTTCACTCTGGGTGGAACAGGCAGATACCTGACTTAATCAGACTGAATCACCACCAGTTGAATGGTCTGTAGTTCTGTATGTAGTCAGTGGGGAAAAGGAAATGCCTCAGTTACTGGGGCTAGAGTCTCCTTCAGTAGAGCCTATGTCTGTGCATGCTATAGAGAACTTAGGTGATTAGATTAGGCGGAGTATTGGCATTCCCTCACTTGCTTTGTACCAGGCACTACACATTTCAGTGCAGCAGTGCTTGATTTAAGTATCTCCATTTACTTGTTTGTGCTTTGTCTCCCTCTCTCTCAAATGAGGGCAGCTGAAGCATCTGAAAGATAATAAGATGCTTCAGTTCATTGGTAGTGTGATCAGATCCTAATGAAGACATAACATGGAGTGATATCATTAAACTATTTCGATGGAAACTGGGCCGACAAAAAATAATTGTTAGCTACCTGAAATTGATGGACTGAATTCCACCCACAGTTTGTCTCCCTTCAAAAGATGGCTAACTTGTCATTAAGGAGACATTTTGATACAACTGAAGAGTGTGAATAATATTTATTTCACTTCTTTGGGGATTGAAAAATACAGAGACATTCCCTGAGGAGCTTGCCTATATTATGCTTACAGGAGTTAATGAAAATCTTTCATGTAGTAAATAGTAATCTTTTTTTTCTTTTTGTTTTCTTAGCTTTAGATTACATTTGGTTCATATTTTCAAGGTCTTTTCTATAATCCTGGAGGATAGAAAATAGTATAATAAAGAAAGAAGAGTCTCATTATGTCTAGGAGTTGGTACTTCAATAAATACACCAAATATTGAGAGGGATGACAGTATTATTGTCTTTTGCTTGGTTTGGAGCAATTCAATGCACCTGCTTCTGCCTCAGTCATCTTGTAAAACTAAAGTACAGACAACTTAAACATCTGTAAAATAAGGAGTAATTCCATTCAATGTCAGTATATTCAAGCCCTGAATTGACACAGAGGGATGTCAAGGTATTTAAATGAAAAGCAGAGAAAGTAATGGTATTTTCAGTTTTGAAAGATGATATTACAGAATGGAAACACTAAAACTCGTAGGCTGCTGCTAACAATTCCCATGGCACAGATAACTCAAGGAGAGTGCTCAGGGAAGCTTTAGTCCGCTCCCAAGCGCTGCTTCGCATGGCCTATGCTCCAGCATTGTGGAACATGATCTGACACAATTATGAGGCTCTACATTCCTCTTTTTGCTTCCCAGGAACTGCATTTCCGTGGAACCTTTCAGACTTCCTTTCTGATGTTGTGGCTTATTTTTCCTACTATTTTATGCAATACTTTGTTCTGTATATCAGTAGTTCTTTAAATGGATAACATGGACAAATGTAGATGTTACAGTTCTCTAAGGAAGCCACAGCAGTCTCCTAGTTGTTAACAATATGTGCTTTAGCAGATAGATTTGTCGTTTGCTGACTCAGGAAGAAAATGCAAATTAATTAGATGTCAAATAAAAGTACAGACCTATAGTAGCTGAGCAAGAGTCATCCTGGATGTCTTGTGAATTTCTTCTTCTAGCACCTTGTCCAGACTGGTATTCCTGCAGCTCAGTGCAGATGCTGGCATGACTGAGAACAAAATGCTACAGAATTGTTCTGAAATGCACATCAGACTGACAGTGATGGCATTTAGGTGGCTGAAATCTTCTCTCTTTCAAAAATGCTAGATAATTTTTCTTGACAGTATTACTGTGACAATAACTATTCTATGCCTTTGGTGCCTTGAGACATCGCCTCTCAGCTTATGTTATTTGCAGACACAGTGCTGGGTTTGTGTTGCTCTGCAGCTGACATAAATATATCTGTCTTTCAAACCTCATATGACTAAAGTTGATGCATGTTTTATTTTTACTGGAACTGTTTGGTTTATAAATGTGTTTAAACTGTAGCTCTTAATTTATATTTTCACACTCTGGAAAACGGTCTTCAGCTTTTTTCCACCTTCTCTATAAATGCTCTTAGATCCAACGTTATATATATTGTGCACCTATATCCCATCCAAAAGCTATTATTCCTTCCTCTCTCTGTTGAAACACTTTTTCTGTTTTTTTCTTTTTCCAACACTTTTATCTCACAACTTGGACCCAGGTTTTTACAGGCATTGAGGAGCCGAAGACTGTTTGAAATCCGTGGGACTCAGACTCCTAACGGCCTTTCTAAAATAAGGCTCTGATTGCTTCAACAGTTAAGTTTTTCTGTGACTTCTACACCAAATCTAAAGAAACTCAACCAGCCACATCGCCATTCTTTTTTAGATCTTCATTCACATTTGTGTGTGTTTGATTTCAAATTCTTTATCTGCTCCTCAAAGTTTGCAGATTTCAAGACTGAGCTAGTAAAACGATACTTAAAGTAACAAAGTTATTCTGTGAACAAAAGAGATTTCAACCACATTATAGGTATGAATTATAACAAGGAATTTCTTGATTACATACTTCTTATGTACTTCTTATTAAATACATTCTTAGTCCAGTAACTTCAGTAAAACATTGAAGCTCAAAGTTAAACATTTGCTTTGTTGAAATATGATTGTAGTATATCAGATCCATCCTCCACTATTGTGAATGTAGCAGTGCTATTGTATGTAGTGGATTTCTGTTCTGCTTTATTGCATAATAACAATAATTTCTTTACCACCAGGTAAAGAACGTCTTGCTGGCTGCCTGGGAATTACTCCTCTTCAAGCCAGCCAATTTATAGAGAGTTTTATGCAAAAATACAAGAAAGTACATGAATTTACAAAGAAAACGATTGAACAATGCCGAAATAAAGGTAATCCAAAGTCTGTAAGCATATTTTTGTATACTGATCAGCACTGTGTGACAGTGGTGAAGACAAAGTTTCAGCTTGACCCAAATTCAGATAGTTACAGGACAAGAAAAAAGATGGAATATAATTTCTTGATGAATCAGGTTTTTTTCTTTTTTAAACCTAAGAGGAGCTGGTTAAACCTGTCTGCCTTTTCTCAGAAAGATGCTAACAGAATAAGACATCTGTTCTCAGAGTGAACCCTACTTAATGTCAAGTTACACTGCATCATTTTGAAATATAATGTACTCCAACACAAAAAAGCCCAAGGAATCTTTTACTTAATAAATATGCTACATGGCTCCTGGACTGTGGAAGCTCAGCCATTTAGTCAAAGGACCAATTTACAGAGCCAATTTTTTTTAATGTATTTTTTTCTTTGCATCAGTCAGACTTTATGTTCCTGAAGTTCAGGTGGTATCTGTGGTGACAGATGTGTGCAGAGTGCTTCCTGGAGCCAGCAGCTGCAAACTGTTCTTGCATCAAATTTGTTGCTAGCCTACATATTCATTTATATTTAGTGAATCCTAGGAGTGCAGTAATTTGAGGAGAGAAAATATAGCTGCTTGAAATATTGCCTTTTAAAAGCTAATTAGCAGAACTGTCAAAATTGATTTATTTTGTTTCTTAATAGGGTGTACAGTACTAAGACATTTTGTAGAAATAAATAGTAAATTTTCAATATAATATTACCCATCACTGTATGGGTGAGCGTCATGACAGAAACATGTAACTGACTTCCAGTCATGAAAATGGGTAGTATTCCTTTTTTGTACTTTGTAGGGCTTAAAATTCTACTTGAAGCATGAACTGTCATTGTGTCATGCAGTTGCATTCCTTTGTTCATTAATATTACTAAAGAAAAGTGAAGTTACTGAAAATCTATTTTTAGCTATAATTAAGCCCAACATAACATATCTAGCAAAATATTACACATTTATTATATATTTTTGATCTATTTAAAATAACATAGCATTCTTTTCTTAAAGGTGAATGAATTTCAATAACCAGACTTCTGCGGTAAAGAATCTGGTTTATGAGTTTAGTAGACAAGCGTGTCATAACTAATGTCCTTGATTGTTGTCGAAACACGCTTGTCTAATTAGTACTTACTCCTCCTCTCACTCCCATTTGTCACCCATTTTTTTAACCATTAATGGTAGAAGAACAATCTGATTTGGTTGTACAAGCTCAAAAAATCTGCAGCAGGTCAACATAATTTAATATTTTTCTTGTTAATCCACCTCAGATTCCAACTTTCCAACAAAAACATTCCAACCTAGTGAGCTCATTATAAGGTAACTTGTCCTTACTTATCTGCAGTTCAAAGGTGAACAGCACCCACCTGACTAATATTATTTAGGTGTTATGAATGTCTGATACTCTGTGTAGACATGATAAGCATATAAATAATATTAATTTGTGATGAAGATATATTTGTTAGTGTATTAGTATATGTTTTATTATAATGTTGGTTTTTCATGAAATTATCAACATATTAAAAAGACTACCTTAAGACCTCATTCAAATATGTATTTGCAGATTAATCTTTGACCACAGAAGCATACTCTGCCACTATTATATGAAAGATGGTATTTGTTTGGGGATGCTAATCAGCTATGAGTACTGCAAGGGTGATTCTGTTGTGGAGACACACCACACAGGAATAAGGATATTACAGTAAATCTATTTTTTCCTGAGAGTCCTATGTTTCAAGAATTCCATCTTTAGATACTGTTCTTCATGGAAAGTCTTAGTTAAATTGAGAAGACTGATTTGCCAAAGAATATCTGAACCTCCAGATAATTCATCTCCTTATTCCAAAACTGGTGCTTTTAGTATCAGCACTCCTGGAAATACACTAATTCACAGAAAGCTGCATTAATTCAGCAGAACCATCTTCATCCTCTGCACATAAGTCTGGGTATGTGTTGTCCATAGTAAGGTCATAACTTTGTGTTTGAAGAGGTCTCCTTACCACATGGTTGCCAAAGAGGAGACGAAACTCCGGCAGTCTGAACTTCCATGGTATCTAATGACAATTCATGGATAGTCAAGATGATCAGAAGTATAATGAAAGATTTTATAAAGTTATATTTTTAACATGGATGCTTTTTCATTTTTCTTAAAATAAGAAGTTTAGTTTTGAAGATAAGCTGAGATAAGGTTTTGTGTGTGTTATTTTGACAAGAGGATCCTCACATCTCTTCCTCTTTCAACTCCTCTCACTTGCCCTCCAGAATAGTTTTTTTGGCAAAATACATCATTAGGTGTAACATAAAGTATTAACTGTGTTTTCAGGTGTTTCTTTTAAACCGAAACCCCCCACCACACTAGAGTTAAGGAAGTTTGGCTGTGAAAGCGACACAAAAATACCACATAAAGAAAATGGAAAACAAATTATAACTTTGGGTTTTTTTCCCCCAAAAATATTTGATAATTTTGAGAGATATTCATTAATGATTTAATTACTCTACAAATTGATTTTTCTATGCTATTCCCAAGTAAACTATTCATTGCATGGAAAGCTCTAATTATGGCTGCTAATAGATAGCTAATTCTGCTAGGTATTTATAGTTTCATCTCCCACATAGAGAGTTTGCTGGTATATCAGTAGACATTCCTAATAAAAGTACAGCTTTAATGAATAGAAGTTTTCCTTGTGTAACATGTACCAGTTCTCTGAATGAAATAATTCTTGGTCCAAAAATACAATAAGCATTTACGGTTTAAATGAGAGAAGCTCTGACTATTTTCAGAGGGCAAAATATTAAATTGACTCAGGCAGCACATAATTGCAAAAATCTATATTATCTTCAGAAAGAATTTTTGACATTTAATTTTAATCACTCTAAGAATACTAATTTGTATTTAAATCCTACAAGGTTATGTGGTTTCCATAATGGGACATAAAAGACCACTGGCTAATATCAATGCACAGGATTATAAACTACGCACTCAAGCGGAGAGGCAGGCTGTCAATTTTGTTGTTCAAGGTAAAATACTGCACGCCTACCTTCCTACTTACCTACCTATCTCTTTATGTCTGTTTGGCTTTAGTGGACACAACTCTGATAATCTCAAAATGAATGAATATTCTAGTAGTCTACTAGAGTAGACTCCTGAGGCAGGACTTTTACTATAAAAGAGAAGTTTAAATGATGTATTCTATCTATCTTGGAAATTGCCAGTAAACAGTATCATAATAATACTAATAACAGTATCAATGTTATACACTATAGTGGTCTGTGTAGTTAAATATAGGCATAGATACAAACTATGTGTAGAGAGAATACCTAGAATTCAGTGCTTCAGATGTATTGTCTTAAAACATTTTCCTTTCTGTTTTCTGATACTTAGTTACTCCAAAAGGGTTTCTGTGATTATGCTGCTTACAGATTCTAGGTTTTATTTTTCCAGATAGCTTTAGTTTAAGATATATACAACATTAAAAGAACCATGCATTGTTATTATTTGTCTTGAAACCCAACTCATTCTTTGTAAGGAAGATTCAAACTAAATTCTCTGGAGGGCAAAAAAAAGTGTTTTTTTCACAGAAAAACATTGCAAATTTGCCATATAGATTGGAAATGTAAAAATCAGCATGAAGTGCTCAAATGTTAATCTGATGCATTAACATAGTCTGTTTAAATCACTTGGGGCTCAGTCGTGTACAGAATTTAGCCACCTAAAGAAAAAATAAAAACTGAGCTAGCAGTCCAAGACTGAGATCTCTCCTACCAAGCCACTCCTTCAAAGAATTTTTTTTTTTTAATTGGATGATGCTGACAGGGTTTTTACTAAGTTATATTGGAAGTGTACAATTTATAGGCAAGTAAAAAGTGCTTTCTAGACATGGTGATGGCGTGCTTTTAATGAAGTGATTTTCCTTTTGAAAGGACCATGTGTTTTTTCTTTTTTTTTCCTCTCCAAATATTATTCATTTTAATGTTTCATTTTCAAAATGACTTAAGTATTTATGTCATGTTTGACACTCCTTATAATCAGTAACTGAATTTAAGTATTGTCTCTACAAGGATATGTACAGAGCTAGAATTCTAATACCTACCCTGTTGCTTGAATAATAGTTGGGCTCAAGTGATGGCTGCC
This sequence comes from Buteo buteo, assembly GCF_964188355.1. Taxonomy (NCBI): domain Eukaryota; kingdom Metazoa; phylum Chordata; class Aves; order Accipitriformes; family Accipitridae; genus Buteo; species Buteo buteo. Next base: position 9,602,288 of record NC_134171.1, on the reverse strand, counting down.
TTGCTGTAGTAGGCACTCAACTGTAGAATTTTAAAATGTCCTTATAAAATCTGCAGCAAAGCCTGCACATTCGTAACACTGGGCGTGCCTGCACAACCTTCTCCAGAGACTTGTGTTTGGTTTACCTGGGTTTCCATCCAGCTGGCCAGCAGCCCTCTCCAGTTGAAGGCACAATGCTTGAGCTAATACAGCGAGTCCTGCTGAGTGTACAGTGTAGCGTTAATAAAGCTACATGGCCTTCTGAGCAGCACTTGCTTATGTCCATCTGTCCAAAGAGCTTGGAGGTGAGGCAAAGCTATCAGAGGACTGTCTATGAAACCCTTACTTCTATGTAGCTACAATAAAAAGATTATTATATTTCATTGTCTGTTCAAATAATACTGGAGGCCAAATCTGATGAAAAATAGTGTAACTGTTATTCAAAACGTAAAATTAGAAGGTGTGATGAAGCATAGGTTAAAATGTCTAAAATACTCAGTATTCCCAAATTTTATAAAAAATTTCATTCTAGACTACAACAATCTAACTTCAGGATTTCAGCTATGAGATAATATTTTAAGACTTTAAAAACTTCCTAAATTATGCTAAAACATTTTATCATAGTTAGCGTACTAAACTGCATTTAATGTATGTGTTTTATAATTATATCTAATAGTCTTATTAGACTATCAATAGCCATCTTAATAATCAGCTGTGGATCTGCACTTAGTATAGTTAATGAGTAAAACAGCCTCAGTATGGGATTCAAAGGAGGTAGTTTGTCATAGAAAACCATGAAGAAGGAAGAGGTGTTAAGTCTAGCTTCTCGATCTCTTAGATATTCTCTTGTAGCCAAAAGGATCAACCATGTCCCAGGGTGCATCAGCAGGTCAAGAGAGGTGATTGTCCCACCCGACACTGCAGTGGTGCAGCCCCACCTCGAGCACTGGGTGCAGTTTTGGGTGCCTCAATACAAGATGGACATCAAACTATTAGACTGTGTCCAGAGGAGAGCGACCAAGATGGTGAAGGGTCTCAAGGGCAAGACTTAGGAGGAGCAGCTGAGGTCACTTGGCTTGTTCAGCTTGGAGAAGAGAAGGCTGAGGGGTGACCTCATTGCAGTCTACAGCTTCCTCAAGGTGGGCGGCAGAGGGGGAGGTGCTGATCTCCTCTCTGGTGACCAGCGATAGGATACGAGGAGATGGAATGGAACCTGCATCAGGGGAAGTTCAGATTGGACATTAGGAAAAGGTTCTTCACTGAGAGGGGTAGTCAGTCACGGGAAGAGGCTCCCCAGGGAAGTGGTCACAGCACCAAGCCTGTCAGAGTTCAAGGAGCGTCTGGATGACGCTCTTAGTCATATGGTTTAGTTTTAGGTAGTGCTGCGAGGAGCAGGGAGTTGGACTTGAGGATCCGTGTGGGTCCCTTGCAACTTGAGATATTCTGTGATTCCATGATTCTGTGGTTATCTCCCAGCAGAGTACCCTTACCATTTGCCTACCTGGCTGTTCTTTATCCCTCCTGTGGAAGTTGAACCATTTGGAAGAAAGAATGGGAGTGCGAAAAGGAAGATGTCTACCCTCTAGTACATTTAGGATATCTGATGGGACAAGGAGAATTATGGCTTCCAATCCATACTTAAAGGATTGCTTCTGTATTTTATCTGATAAATCTTTATGTAAAATGTATTAAAACCCTGTTGTGTGGTTCAGAACAGACCCCTTCACCAAACTGCAGGCTTGGAGAATCATTCTGCCTCTTGATCACCAGAAACGCGTAATCTATTATGTAACATGACACTGTTTTATGCACCACTGCTCTTAACGCTGTAATGTAATGAATATACATTACAAACACATGGAAATATGAAAAAGCATAAAATTAAGTTTCCAAATGAAAATGTAGTGCTGAAACAATGTTCTAACCTTTTGTGACATTAAATTTTAATTGATTTATAGGTAAATTTTAATTCCAATTTAGAGTTAGATAATTTCAGACATTTTTTTATAAAAAGCAATTTTTCAACTCATGGCCATGACTGACAAATTCACCTTTAATTAACACATAATTTCATATTATTATTTTCTGGTTTTAATTAACATGTAATTATTTATTTTGTTATTTATTAGTCTTATGATCTGTTTCACATATTACGTGAATTGAATCTGCCAGTTTTGCAAATTCTTATAATTCAGAATCTTCAGATGTTTTCCATTCCTATGCTATAGTTCCAAGAAGAACATCTTCCTTTTGCATGCTTTAAATTAAAAGCAGATCACTTTCTTTCATAGGATCTGCAGCTGATCTTTGTAAAATGGCTATGGTGGAGATTTTTACCTCTGTTGTCATTTCTCCGACTTTAACAGCCAGGTTAGTAATGAATGACTGCAAAACTGTTTATTTTAAAACAAAAGTAGTTGAAATGAGTGTGTTTCTGGCATTTTAAGCAGCTGTAGAAATATCATGTATGCCTCTGCATCTTTTAACAAGCAAGGACTTGTGGGATGGTTTTATACATTCAAAGTTATATCTTTGTGCTTAAATGGTTGGATCTGTGAATCCATCCCAAGGCAATGAAGTGCCCTGGGGCCATTTAAACTCAGTCAGATCTAGTTCAGTGGTAGTTCCGCGTCTTTGAAATCAAGCCCACTGATCATATCCTTCCTGTATTTTGAGTGTATTGTACAATGGGAATTGAACATTCAATGGGCTGGGAAAAAAACAGGAATCAGGAAACCAGTGGTCAAGCAAAATAAATGAACATTTTTTATTCTTGTATAGATGGCTTTCCTTTGCTAAAGAAAAGCTAGGTCATCATGATTCTCTTCTGTTGTGACTGCTCATAGTTGGTTAGGAGATCACAGAATGTCCTCAATGTTTTTACACCACTAGCAGAAATAATGAAGTCTACTTTTCCTGTAATAAAGGATGGAGAGGATGGTGCAGAGAGTCAGTGAGCATTATTATTTGCTGCAACAGAAAGATACTTTGAAGGCAAACATGCAGAAAAAAACCCCAAACAAGTGGAATCTCATCTTTTGTAATGCTGTAGTAAACAATCCAGTAGAACATGAGTTTTTGCAGTGGAAGTTCAGATAAAAGCAGAGATAGCAGGTAGCACAGAACATCAGTGTTTCTGTTGTCATCCAGAAGGGGAAATCATAAAAACTTAGCTGTAGCAATCATGTATTAAGAACTTCAGTGGGAGTTTAGGTCAGTAAAAAGTAACAGGGTTTGGCCTTCCAAACATATTCTGCAATTATGTGTAATATCTAACCCTATAAATACTCTGTGTGTTTGTATGTGTATCATTTACACACAGCAGTGTTATTTGATCAATGTTTCAAAATGTAATTTCTAATTACAAATATAAATTGCATGTGTTGAATTCAAAGGTAGAGTCACTCCTATGCCAAAAATAAAACTTGTTCTGAGTAACACTCTCAAGTGTTCTTGCAACACTTTTTGAGCAAAATACCATTGAACTATTACCAAAAAAGAAACAAGTAAGTGGCCTTCTAGTGCAAATCTGAAATGGGATATGGTTCTTTGGTGGAGATACTGCATGTGTCCAGACAATGATACATTTAAGTATTAAATGTTGGATGATGGACTGTAACATATTGCATTGTACATTTTGGGACAGATTCTCTGTGCTGATTATAATTCTTTCTGCTGCCTGAGTTGTACAAAGGTACTAGAATCTGGCAGCTGTGGCCTGGTTGAAAATTTCTGTAGCAGGCGTAATTTTGAGTTAGATTAGCAATAGAGCAGCTGCCTTCTGGGACAAGCAGCCAACAGTCTTTAATGGAGGAGGCAAGTGGAGCTGGTGAGAGGGCAAAGACATACTCCCTTCTGCAGTTCCTATGTAGCATGCAGATTTTTAGGTTCAATAACTACCTGTTTGTTGTAATTCTGAGTAAACCAAAGCTTTTTGTGACTAATGCTGTGTCTGATAAAGCTTGTGAATATTTTCTTCTCTCAACAGAAAATTTTATTTGGGTTGTCCTTTCTCAAAACTATTTGTTTTAAAGAAGTAGTGTCACCAAAAGGCTAAGAAGGTAACAGACATGGGGAAATATTGATTTACATGTTGAATTCCCTTGTGCTGTGGAAGCATAGGGAAATGGCTACACCAGACAACAGAAAAGTATCACTGCCTATCCTTCTTATTCCTGTCATAAATGTCACAGCTGGGAGAGACCAAGACTGCAAGGGCATCTAAAAGAGACAGACTGTTTTAAATTGGAATTTTGAACTCCTGCCAGCCATTAACAACTGGATGGCTTTGCTAAAGGAGAGCCTTTTAATAGTCACTAATGGCTCCTTGCTGTAATATTTAGTAGGTACTTACAAAGCCAGGCTTGTCAGAAAAGCACAATCAATGCCTTTATAAATTCTGTGAACGCTCACCTAGTTGGATGGTGGCATTTGAAAGCATCACTGTCGTCTTGCCAAAAGAGTACAGGACTGAAACTTGAAAATTTGGGTTTCCACTTGTCTGTCAGGTGACATTCAGTTAGTTGTTTTTTCAGTGGTCTGTTTCTTGATTTTCTTAGCAGTCAAATCAGGATAATGATCCTAACATCCTTTGTAAAGTGCTTCGAAAATATTGTTAAAAGGAAGTGTATACATAATTGGTGCTGTTGTAACAGTAGGAATGCACAGTAGCTCTTCCAAAATGAGAAATATAATCAATCTCCTATTATCATCACATCAGATCATATTCATTCCAAACATAGCACACTACTATCTTTTCTTCTATCTTCACCCACTTGTAAGTATTTTTTTTTTCTCTATTAGAACTTTGGAAATGGGGTTTTCACTTTGAACAGCATATCAAAGAGAAGTATCTTTTATATATGCTTTAGGAGTGAATATGAACTCACATTTACATTAGGAGACAGTATCCTATTAGGCATAGCCAAGTAGTGGCTAACACTAAACATTTTGTCTTCCTTACCTTGGAAATTAAAAAAAAAAAAAAGTTAATTCTAGATAAGGTCTTACATTTTTTAGTGTTAGTTTGCAGGTATGTTTGCAGACTTCTCCACTGACAGCACTGTATTCATTTTTCACATGTTGTAAGCTGTTCAGCTGTGAGCAAACTCTGACCCAACACTATGACACTTCATTTTTGTAGATCTAGCAGTCAGTAGATTCTCAGTTATTGTTTGCACATATGATACTTCATTTGGAAGTCAGGGAAAGGTAATCAAGTTACATTTTCATGATGCTTCATCAGAGAGGCCCTCTTGATGAAACAGTATATTCCACTGTGAATGATCAATGGCTGTTCTGTCAAGTAGCAGTCTCATTTTTCTCTTTGTGTTTCTTCATCTTTTAATTCAAATGCCAGCCTAGCAAATTATGCTGTTGACAATAAAAAGTCAATCAGTTACTGGGAAATAATTTTACAGAAATGGGGAAAAGTAGCATTAAATGCAATACATATGATGAAGAACTGATATTAGTATGGGTTAACTACTGGCATCAGTGTTAACATCTCTGCATTTTGTGTGGCACTGAGGAGTAATCAAAATGGTTTCTTCAGACTTCTTCCATATTATCTAGGTCTTTTTTAAGATGCTGTTCTGCTGCTGATGGCCAAGTTGCTTACTGAAAATGTGCTGCTGACATAAATTATTCAAGTGCCAGCTTTTACCTGTCTCATACAATTCACAGAACCTCCACACAATGTTTCCTGCAGGCAGATGATAGCAAAGAAACCTCTGAAGTGAGATCAAGGCATACAGTAGCAGCTGAAAGAAAGATTTATGGAATTCATGAGAGTAGAAAGGTACTCGGTGAACTCAGATGGACAGTTGTAGTTATTTTCAGTGTTTCAAACATCATTGCAGAGGCGAGACACATGGAAACTTGGTAAGAAAGAAGGATGCTGTCAAATTGTGGAAGAATTGCTGCCTATAGCAATTCTTGTAAAAATTATCACTTCGTAACCTGAAGATGCACTGATGTTACCCAAAGTCTACCTGGTGCTACATGGACTTCTCGGAAAGTCTTTAAAGATGATAATATCCCAACAACATGCAAATTAAATTTAACAAGTCTACAGAACTATTGAGTAATTTGGTGTGAGTCCAGCAATTCTGCTTTCTCACCAATTTATTGTTCCTTCAGCTCTGGACCTGTGCCACAAACACACAGCTTTATTTCTCAGCATGTCCGGAACCCAGTTAAAGAGACAGGTTCAGCAACAGGCCAGATATAAATGAATGATGTGAAAAGGAGGAGCCACCAGCAAATAAAAGGAAAAGACATGATCTTATTTTCTTGATCCCAGCTCCTTTTCAATAGCAGTGGATGTTTGAGGTTTTGTATGTCCTCCTCAAGGAACAAACATTTTAATCAACCTAATGATTTTCTGAGTTGTTGAACTGTAAATGCAGCTCGCTTCTACACAGATAGCTAAATTAGTTAGAAACAGCCCTAATCATCCCAGGAACAAGCATTGTGTTATGTGACCTGGATTTTTTTCAGATACAAATCATGTGATAAATCACAAATGATTCATTTGTTGGAAGTGGTTGCAGTTTTAGTTAGACACAAGAACCTAGAGGCATTTTTCATAAGGTGTGTAGGGATTCAAGCATTAGTACTTTATTGACTGCTTATTGTTTCTCAGATTTATTAAAAAGGACATACTAATAAAACCAACTTCTTGATTACATCATAGCTTCAACCAAATACATTCAGTAAACTGCTTAGTGCTGCTGCCATGTGTGATGATTTTCTTTATTTCTGGACATAGAACTTAGGTCCCTTTATCTGTTTCCTGAGGAACTAAAGAATTGTTTTTACTCATGTTTCTTCTGTAGCAGTTATCCAGAATTTTCAAGTAAATGCTTGTTGCTCTGGTACTCTGCCCACACTTTCCCAGTATATGGTCGCATATCTGCTCTAAAGGATTAACTCTAGCAAGTTTGTCAACTTTATCCTCAGCCTAATACTGGAGAAATAGAATCACAAGGAAAAGATAAAAGCTTTGGGTTCTGCTTGAGAGGAAAATGAGATTTTTGTTTCACAGATGTATGCTTTTGTTTCAGTAGAAGGAAACATCCTAGATCATATTGCTATGTCAGAAATGACTGTGACCTCTCCATAGCTGCTGTCCCAGTCCAGTATGTAGCTCTTTGCTTCCCACAGTGACCAAATAAGTTTGTATTTCTAGGTGTGCTGGCTTAGAAAAATCATTACTTTCATCAAGTATTGAAAGCAGTATTTTGCATGTATCTACAAGATGGTGAACTATTACCTGAAAACTTCGTGCATAGCGAGCCAGATCAAGTCAGAATGATTAATTCTATATAGAAAGAGCTAAATATATTTAATATGCTTAAATATCACAGCCAAAAAGGACATTCGTGATGTAGCAGGTTTTTCAGGGTTCCTTTATTTCAGTCGTTCAACACAAATAAATACTTTTCATTTATAAAATCCTTTGTACGTCACCTTTTAGATTGGTATGTTTTAAAACACTTTGAGTACATGCAAAAATTCTACTCTCTTTAATTAACCATCTGTTGAGTTTCCTGCTCTTCGTGATGTAGCTGCTGAGAAAACAAATTTCACAAGTTAGCTGAATTTTTATAGTTAAAATGTTAAAATGTCAAAATATCTTGGTCTTTATTATGGAAACACTGAAAGAGGTGACTTAAAGTTAATGCAGGTAACATCTATGCAGGCATGATATATCTTAAGCTATAGCTTTTATACTACCACATTAGAAATCCTTATAGAGGCAGCTTCAAAAGAAACTTGAAAAATCTACAAAATGTTACAAAATTATCATAGCCTTGTTCCTTAGTTATATGACAACTTAATAGGCATTCTTTCCACTGGAATCTGTGTACTTTTATGGGGAAACTGTGACGCAATTAAATAACAGGTAGTATTAGTAGTATCAGAAAAAAAAATACAGTTTTAGTGTAAGGAACATAATGATTTCTAAGAGGAATTGGATCCAACATCCATCTGGTCCATTATCACGGAGTGTGGCCAGTAGCAGATGCTTCAGGAAGAAGGTGTAAGATTTGTAGCAGGATAGCCTGTCTGTCTGCAGATTTTCATCTTGCTGTGATTGTGGGGATGAGTCTAAGTTCCGAAACAGAAGATTTAAGATTCTTCCCCCAAAATCATTGTATGTCATCATTTCTAAATGTTCTTGAAATCCACACAAGTGTTTGTTACATGAGCAACCGTTCTGGCTTTTTCTGGCAATGTGTTTCATTACATGCCTTTTAAACCACTATTTTATTTTATTAACTATGAATTTATTAAGTATGAAAATTTATCAAATTTTCAAGTCATTAAGTTCTTGGTTTTTAGTTACAGAACATAAACCATCTTTCCTTTTGTTATTTTTTTTTCATATTTCCCCATTTATCTGATTTCAAAATACCTTATTCTTTTTACAATTTTTTTCTAACCACTTAACAGCTTTTATGCTCTTTTGGGAAATTTTTTAAACTTATCTTTATATACAAAGCTTTTAACCATGTACTCTCCTATCTGCAATTTTGAAGTCTCCCGTTATGCATTTAGAGGATTCAAATTCAAAATGAATAAATGTGATGTTACTAGTTGGATGATTATTTTATTCATCAAAAAAGGGGATAACATAGGATGACAGACAAGGATATTAATATTTGGAATACAAAATCTGATAGTGTTGTATCAGAAAATGGTATTAATTTCAATGATCAGGGAGGTAGTGCTTTTTTAAATAAGAAGAAAACCATATGTGAATAGAAAATGACGGATTTTTTTAAAGTATTTCTAGAGTGTTTATTGTGCTACCACGTGATCATTAAAACCCTTTTTTAAAGTAGTGTGCTTTTAGTAACTTTTTTAATGTTTATACATTTTTTACTGTACCTATATAAAAAGTTAACTATTAACATTGTCTTGTGTTCTTAAGTAATGCATTATAGGGGTTTTTTTTAAGTTTAGCTAGAATTTTTACTCAAACAAATAAGCTATGATGGATTTTAAATAACTTATCTTTTTTGCTCCTTCTCCAAAGAGAATCCTTTGGCTTTAGGAAATCTCTTGTTTAGTTATGATTTAATTCTCAGTGTGTCTTCAAATTAGAAATAAAATGTGTAATTTTCATGGAGATTTTACATTTGAGTACTCTAGCTCAGAATCAGACAACCTGATGGTGCCACACCATTTTTTTTTCTGAGATGTGGAGCTAACCAACAGGAAGCATCTTAAACTATTTTAGTCTGAGCTGTCAGCCTGGTTCTTAGTCAGAATAAGGTACCCTGAATTCCTTATAGAATCATAGAATCAATTAGGCTGGAAAAGACCCTTAAGATCATAGATCTGTATTATGCATGACAATCGGACCCTCTTATTTAAAGCTTTCCCAGTTACCCAATTTTAAACCTTACTTTAATTTATTTTCTGTTCAAACTCCTGAACCAGCTAGCTCGATGTAGTATGTGAGCTCCTCTCAGATATTCTTTGAGCAATATACTTAGCACCTTGCAGGTATGGCTTCGCCCATCTCATTCCCTTCCTTTGTGCTGCCTGTGCTTAGTTAGACCTCCCGTGGGAGTGTCAGGGGCTGTGGGGAGGGAAGCGAGCAGAGACAGCAATTGAGATTGAGGTGAGTTTTGAGGGGTCTGGAACGGGCATGTGGTGGGTCCAGATTGCTTGCTACTAAACGATGGAGTAAATTAACCAACAGTTAGTCTGTAAGAATTCATTGCTGGTTTATATTTTGCATTATCTTCATGCAGACCGGTCTGGAAAACTAGACCATGTTATGCTTTGGGTGTGTCATTAACAGCAGTAAAAATTTCCCTGGTGATACAAAAATGTACAGAAGGCTGTTCTCTGTCTAAATTCAGGTATCTGATGTAGGTAGCTGTTATAGGAGGTGGTAACCCTACAAAGTCAATGCATAGAGTTGGGGTTTTCCAGATGTCAGTTCAGAACATCTAAGTCAGAGCCTACATTTGTCCCTTGACTATAGAAGGAGCATGAATTTAATTAGATCGAGCATCTCATGGCACATTGTAACAGCCTGAAACACTGCACATGGCTGTTAAAAAACAGCTTCCAAGAAAGAATACTATGACGATCTTGTCTTTTTTTCCCCTATCCTACACTGGCCTCTTCTACAGGATATTCCTACAATAGCGTCTGCAGCACGTCATGCCACAGCGCTCTCATTTGCAGTTTAGACAAAATGTTGTTTCCTTTAATGGTAAAAAAATACAGTTGCTCACCAATAAGGTAATAGCTGTTTTGTTGAAGTCAGTTCAATAGTGTACTTATTTCTAGGCAACACATTTGAAGCAGTCATGGAAAAACGTGCAATTCTGTACTTTAGAACAGAGAGGTCCAGATCTGGAATATATTGCTTTACAGTAACAAACAAAATCCTCATTTGTTCTTATATTAGACAAACTGGCTTGGTACTAGGAAAAAATATACTATAAGGAGGCAATATGGCCTCATAAATAGAATACTATGAAAGAAAATCTTGATGATAGTTTAATTTGTTTTGGCATATATAAGTCAATACTATGATTATGATATAGTAATGATAACTGGGTGGAACCATTGAAGGCCTGAGAAGTTTAGTCTCTGTGTTGTTTCATAGGAAACTGGATGAATAATTAATGTGGTGTTGAAGAGAATAAAAAAGATTTTCTTTTTAAAATTCTATAGTGCAGCATAATAGTTTAAGAAGGATATTGTGTGCTGGGCACACTAAACTGATGTCAAAAGCCACGTTCAGACTGGCAATCACAGTAATACTTCTGCATTTGAAGGTGCAGGTTGTAGCAGTATCTCCATTCCACACCACAGACATACTCAGATGCAGGTCATGTTTCTCAGTAAAAAGAAACCATGTGTGGACTCATCAAAAATGGTGCCTGATATGCAGGCAATCAAGAAAATAGTTAATAAAATATTAGCTTGTAAATCAAAGCCATTCTTATAATCTGTAGAACAACAAAAATACTAGTCTCTGCCTGGTTTGCAGTTTCTAATCTAGTTTACCATACCTTTTAGCAAGAGAGAATGAGAGAAGCTTGCTATTTCAATATTCCTTCAAAGTGAAGATGATTCAATTAAGCTTTTAAGCAAAAGTATAGGGTTTTTTCCAAACTTCTTTCACTCAAGGTATGCAATGGGTGGGTGGGTGCATGCACTGGAACAGTGAAAGCTATGAATTTTGAATGTATAAATTGCTTTGATTTTTTCTTTCATTGGTATTGATGTCAAATTGAATGCTTCCTTCTGTGGAACAGCATATTGCATGCAAGTATTATTACCTTAACAACCCTGAAAAATTTCTGTGGCCTCGTACTGTAAACCTGCGAGAGTAGAACCCATTAAGTTGGTGTGAGATTGATAAGAAAAAGAGGTAAGAGATCATAACAAAAAATCTAACTTGTTTGATGAACATTAAGGAGGAAATAGTGTATACTATTCCATTTCTTGGAATCAAGCTAGGAGATGAAGTTTAGCATTAATTAAAACTTACGTAATGTCTTTCATTTGGAAAGAGAAGTGTATTAGAAATACTTATTTCTTAGATCTCGCATCTCTGAGATAAATATTATCCCCATTTTCTAATTGAATGTGTATTGCTTAGCAGAAGAGTAGCAGAGCTAGGCAGAGAACCAGCAATGCTCACTTCTAGTTCTGTATTTTAGCAGACAGAATATTGTCCTGAACTTCAAATTAATCACTAGATGTTTAAGATGGGGTAGATGTAATTCTGCAGCTCTGTACAGTTCCTCAGTTAACTGGCAATACAACGGAGCCGATAGGCTGTGCTACTCAGGATGATAAGCATTGAGAAACAGGGTCATTTAGCCCAGATGGAGACCCAAGCTAAAATAGCTATGCTGCTTTCAGTGGATGAACTGGAGCATGTAGAGTTGTGTCAAGTCTGTATTGTGCTGTCCAGACAGAAATTTTGAGTTCAGTTCACATTGCTTCCACAGGTTTTCTGACTCACATAAGGTAGCACTGATCTCTGGTCCAACCCTGCTCCTCCTGAACTCAGTTTTACTTTTAGCATGGAGATGAGGTGATCAGCTGATCCAATGCTGAGTGGTTTTGAAAATCCAATTCTTTTTCCTCCATTCTTAAATCCTGATAAATTTATGAAAAAATTTTTAATGTATGTTGTAAGTTCTTCTAAGAAAGGACGTTTCCTTACCTTCAAATAATCAGAATATATGGTGCTCTAATCCTGACTGAAGGCATGAGGCACTACTCTGGTATAAATAATAACCAGTCTATCACATTTTTATTGCACTGGTTTAATCAATGCAACTATTTTCACTTATTCCATTGATTCACAGTATATTCATATTTAATGTTCACAGTTCTTTCTGATTTATATCTTTTTCCATGTCATTTCAATGATTACAAGAAATCTCTTGCTTTAATTAATTTACTTGCATTGGAAATTACAACTTTTCATGTAACTGTATTCTCTTGCTACAGATGATCCTGGTCTTTTCATCTATTTCTTTTTGTATCCTGTGTCCCAATTTCCTATTAGAAATATGTTAATCTGTTTCACTCTGCTTCTGACTGTGTTGTAAGTGACTAATAATTTAAGATCTATTATTAGAGCTCACCACACTGTTAGTCAATGTCACATTGTAATTTAAGGCAGTGTGAAACTATCTTAGGATATTTTCCTGAAAGCTGTAAGAAGTTATAAGTAGTAACCATATTGATGTTTCAGCCATTTGTAAGGAATTATTTACTTGAATAACTGCTAGGTATTAAGAAAAGTCTAAAATGGACATTTAATTTAAATGTTATGTACAAATTGCAAAGCAATTTGGAAATAGGTGGTACAGTTTCATGACTTAGACTCCCAGCTACAATAATTAAAGAAGTAATAAAATAAACCTAGTAGGAATACAGTCTAATCAGATATGCAGTATTTTTTCTTCCTGAGTGAGAACTACACTCAGGGATTATATGTGCTAGATTATTCTGCCGTGGACTTGATTCATTCAAATATATTTATTATTTCCTTTGTGAAAGTACTTTTGCACCCAAACCATCAATTTAGGGTCCTATTCTGTAAGCGCTGAACAGTTAAGTCACTGTCCATATGCAAGAGACCTATCAATACAGTACTAATACAGACAAAGAGAAAAACAAAGCAGCAGTATAAACTCATTACAAAACAGCTCTAACTGAAGAACTCAGGTACATGTAGTTGCATGGCTTTCAAGATGTTACTGCTTTCAGCTGTACACTCTGTCCCTGTGAAGGCAACTGTCCTGATAGCAGAGGCAACAGATCAGGTTGTGTGTCTGTGCCTACATTTTCATTCTTCAAACCACTTGCTTGTCAGCATGAGGACACCTACTTTGCACTTAAGCGAAAAGATTATTTTCTGGAAAGGGCTCAAGTCACTGGCCAGCTAAGAGTGAATATTGGTATACTGGTGAGCCAAGTACTCTTACTATTGACCTAATTTGCGTTAGTAAAACCGCCCATTTGCAACCACATTTATTCCAGCTCAACTTGAAAAAAACAAGCTATATTAACAAAACATAGCCTGTCTCTATAATTTCTTGCAATTTTCTGCAAATTACGTTGGTTTTAAGTAATACCTTGTCACGTCATCAAATCCTTGAATGACATTTATAAGCTAGCAAGCACAGTTTGGGTTTACAACCATGGCCTTTATGTTTTCAGAATATGTGGAGTGGCAATCCTTTTAACTCCATTAATGATTTTTTCATTTTCTTAGGATGTTTATTTTCACTTTAACATATCCATTGTACATGTGACCCTTAGCTGATGATATGAATGGAAAGCACTGTTAAAATTTCTTGCATTTGTTATCTAAAGTCTCTGAAATTTTTCAGGTTAATTGCCCAGATTCATGACGAGTTGTTGTTTGAAGTAGAAGATTCTCAAATCCAGGAATTTTCAGGTAAATACAATCTCTCTTGCTCTTTCTCCCCTACCCCCTTTTTTTTTTCCCTATAACGTGTCATTTCTCAGAGGATAAAGATTTAATGTAACAGGAAGCACATTGATTCTCATGATTAAGAAAATGTATACTAAGCAGATTTTTCTGAATGTTTTCCACCACTGGCTCTTATGTAGATAAAATGTGATATACTCCTCATCTGGAGTTCATCAACATGCTTATTTGTATTTAGTTTTCTCATCAAGATTCCCTCATCCCATGTGTGAATCCTGTAAAGCTAAATAGTAATATTTTCTCCAAGGTTTCAAAGGGTTTTAGAAGGAAATCAGCTTAAAAGGAATGGCTTGGAAAGTAACTTCCTAAATACTTATGACTGGGGCCTGTTACATAAAGTATGAAATTCTTAATGTAAGAATATAACGTACTGTAATTTCCAAGTTAGGTTACTGCTTTTTTTTATATTAAGAAACCTTTATGATGGGACTTTCAAGGTTAAGGGTTAGTAGAAGTTTCTGCCTATGTCTTTATCCTCTCATCTGGCTTACTTCCAGACATTTTTTCCTAAGCCAGAGTTTGTCTCAGCATCTGGTACAAATTTAGCTAGCAAACGAGGGCACATAGGAGGCTGTTGGGTCTCTTCTCCAGTAAGTAGTGGATTTATTCCTGTAGGCACCAAACATTTATTCACAAACTTTGGTCTAGTTTGAAGGTCAACAATACCTTTGGCTAAAACAATTAGAATAATGTCACAAATATTTTAAATGAACCAATACAAGAAATGTCTTCCATTATAACCTAAGCATCTAAGAAAAAATTAATTTCACCTCCCTGTGTTGCATTCATTTAAACAGTATAATTTGCCATATTAGTCTCATTTCATCACTGATCCCTCTTGTGAGTATTAGTTCATAATGAGAACATTAAACCTCCATCTAATCAAAACAAAGAACCTGGGAAATATTTAAGTTCAATGTATTAGGGGCATTGTAATGAATTAGGTTAATATATTAACATTTGACCTCTAAATACAGGAGTTCAAATCTGGTTTAAATTTAAAAAGCACCATGCAATTTATCAGAGATTGCAGCATCTACTCAGAAAAGGCCAATGTCTGAGAGTGCCATAGTTTCAGAGTTAGAAAGTGTAGTATATTGAATGAAATCTGTAAGACAGCATAGAAGGATTTTTATTATCTTATTTTACATCAATTTGCATTAAGTATAGAGCTAATATTCTACCCAAAAGACAAAAATTATTCATGGTTGTTTATACATATAGAAAATCACAGATTCTACCCTCATTGGGTCAAATTCTGATCTCCGTTACTAGTATGAATTTCTAGTAAATTCAGCAAAATCAATACTTTTCCAGTATAACAGAAAAAACCTCTAGCCATCGTATGAATAATAGTAATAAATTATCCCACTAGAGAAACATGATGACTAGAGGCTTTTTTCTGAAAACGCAAAGAGTCCAGTTCAAATACTCAAGATGTGTCTGCTCTACACACCACAGTGTAACTAGTTCGTGTATCTCCATGTCTAGCTGCAGTGTGTAGAACAAACATACCTGTAAATTCCTTGTTCTGCTTCAAAGCTATCACCATGTAATTGAAGTTGCTAAGATGACCTTTAGGAAATGGACCTGGGCAGTCTAGAGGTCTGAGGTACCTTGGAAATTGTCATTGCACTTAATATAGGCTTCCAAGCTTCATTGTTCAAGATGGAAGTTTGTTTCATTCTGCTGATCGAAGACTGATTTTTAGATTTGTCTTTACTTTGCCCTAAGAGGCAAAGAAAAGAAGAAAATTCTGCTTTACAGTAACTTTCAGATATACTGGCTTACCACAAAACAGAAGAGTGATAAAATGTATTTATTTTCCTTAACACTAAAGATCAACCTAAGGCATCCGTTTCCTTCTTCATTTCTTCATTCATTCATTTTCTTCCCCTTTATTCATCACTGGTGAGGCCACACTTGGAGTGCTGCATCCAGTTCTGGGCTCCCCAGTACAAGACAGACATGGACAGACTGGAGAAAGTCCAACAAAGTACCACAAAGATGATGAAAGGGCTGGAGCATTTCCCATGTGAGGAAAGGCTGAGAGAGCTGGGACTGTTCAGCCTGGAGAAGAGAAGGCTCAGGGGGATTGTCTTAATGTATATACATACCTGAAGGAAGGGGGCAGAGAGGATGGAGCCAGGATATTTCCAGTGGTGCCCAGTGACAGGCCCGGAGGCATAGGCACAAAATGAAACACAGGAGGTTCCCTCTGAACATAGGGAAACACTTTTTTACTGTGAGGGTGACTGAGCACTGGCACAGGTTGCCCAGAGAGGTTGTGGAGTCTCCATCCTTGGAGATATTCAAACACCGTCTGGACACGGACCTGGGCAACTGGCTCTGGATGGCTCTGAGCAGGGGAATTGGACCAGATGACCTCCAGAGGTCCCTTCCAACCTCAGCCATTCTGTGATTCTGTGTTTTGCAAATAGTTTTACTACTGGTAAAAGAACTAATCCAAGTTGTCTTAAAAGTGACTGAAGCTGGCTCTTCCTTCAGTGTCATTAGCGAGGATTTTGCTTGACCTGAATAGGCAGAGAAAGGGTGCATGTGCACTAGTATCTAACTTCCAGTCAGAAGTATGATGATGAAGCACATCTCCCTATTGTCCCCAGTCCATGGTGTGAGCAGTTTTGGTTCACATCACAGAGCAGTCTGAGAGCGGTTGACCTAGATTCCTTTCAGATGAAACTAAATAGGAAGACTGTTTTCTCCTAATCTTTTCCAATTATTTCAGGAGCTGCTAACTAAGATAACAAATTAGGTATGTGAGTTTTAAACAAAAGAAGGAGTGTCAGTAGGATGTGTGCTCCTGATTCACTTCAGTGCTTTGAAAGTCCAAATATCGTTTTCATCCCTTTACCCAAAGTTCTTTCTCCCTTTTTTAAGTCCTTACTCTTCTTACTTCTATTTGCCGATATTCTTTAGCTGTCAGCTTTGTCTTTACATATCTAATAAGCTTTTGTCCATTCAGAAACTTTAAATTACAGAATCTGCTGACTTGCAGTTTCCAGTCTGCAGCTTAATGATCCAGAGAGAAATCTCAGTTGTACAGTCACAAAGCTCAGTAAAGGGAAAGACGTGGACTTAAAGCTAAAGAGTAGTGTTTGATGGTTTTAATGGACTACAGTTCAGTGCTGTGTTAGTTTCTTGCATTTAGTGTGATCCAAGAAGCACTGGCCTACTATTCAGCGTGTTTGCATTCTGATTCCTGTCATGCTTCTGATCTACTTTTTCACAAAAGCAACAACAAATGTATGTGTCTCAGTTTTCTTGTTTGCAGAATGGATATGAAATCTTAAAATACTTTTAAGATTTATAAATGAAGAACATAAAGGTAAATAGTATTATTTCAATTAGATTGTACCACAGAACATAAGCCTTCTCAGCAGCATTTCCCTTATGGAAGTGTCTCTTTTGTATTGTTCTACAACATTAAAATGTGTATTTGCTTCTAAGACTCTCCTGATGGAGGCTGAGAATTGCCACAAGGCAATCATAATGCTGATATTTTCTCTATTCCTGCTTATGACTTCATAGGCCACCATAAGAATTTTCAGTACTTTGCAGTATACAGGAATCCAATTTATAGTGTACCTAATAATCTATGCCCAACAGATGATTTTGAAACTCTTGAATTTAATAAACAAGGGGCAAGCAATAAGGTGTTCTTTTTTTCTAATATCTACTTTTGCTCAAAATACTGCATGTAACTTAAGTTAGGTGTTATCTGTATTTTGGAAGAATACCTTCTTCAAACAGAATCCATCGCCCACAGTTTTACAGTGTGCATATGGTTCACTCTGAATGGACAAGGCAAAACATCATTTATTTATAACAAGGCTTTGAGTGTCCAAGCTTTGACATACTTTGAAATACAATAAAGCATGTACTACTCTGAATTGTGTAATTTTCAACAAAGATATGGCATATTATTTCCCTCAATTCTCTGTTTAGGGCAAGAACAAGACAGCAAGAGAGCTTTTTAAAATTCCTCATTTTCTGTTAAAGGGTGCCTGGAAAGATTAAATCAAAACATTTGGCAGAAATTGGTTTAGTTTTGGCAGAAGACTGTCAGCTTTGCCATCAATAATCTGCCTGGTTTCTAGCCAGCTTGCCTGTCTGGCTTCCTCACATCCTGAGCTCTCCAGCAGCCCAGGAAGCAGAAAGGCAGATGATATTTTGGGAATGCTAAAAACTGGCCTCTTGGATCTGAGAGAACTCAGCATCTCTGAATTCTGAAGTCTGTGTAATCAGGTAGATACACTGTCCCCACATCAAACTGTGAGTCTGGCTGGGGACTCTGGAAGGGTATTCGGGAATTGCAGAACCCAATCTTTCATTTTGTGGAGACTATTTCTGAGACTACCTCTCCATGCTCTGTTTCAAATGCCTCTTTGCCCTTGGATTATTCTGAATACATTACTGCTAAAAGGAGGAATACACTTTGCGGTGAAGAAATGCAGAATAATTATTTATTTTTTACAGTACAGGGTTACCCGTAGTTACAATTGTAAGATCTGGCTTCTGATGTGTATTCCATATATACCTGGTGGATTTGAAAGGTGAACTTTGCCAATGATGATTATTGTGGATTGTTCCCTGTCACTATGCTTGCTTAACTGCATCCATTAGTGAGAAGCATAATTAAATGAAAGACACTTAGTACTTGAAATAACATATTTTTGTAGAAATGTGTGTATTCCAGTACTTTGTGTTCAATATCACAGTGCATTAGGGCAATTTTTAAAGGTGGTTTTTTTTAGAACTCATTTATAATCATACATCACTGATAGAATTAAAGAAGTTAATTTCTGCATCCATTCTTGTATTTGGTACATGTAAAAAATACAGTTTTAGACAATTTTTCTGATATTTTACCAGGTATAAAATATTTCAGCTGAAATACTTACTTTAAATGTAAGAACACCAAAAGGACCAGTCAAAGTAAAAAAATCAGAATAAACTAAGCCTATTTATTTTGATATTAAGATCAATTAAGATTATTATTACCTAAAGAACAGTATCTTAGATTTTTTTAAAATTTGCCACTACAAATTTTTGGCTTATGTACAAATTCCATGAATTTTCATTTTATTCTGCTACAGTTTCCCACTTAATGGGTACTGAGGCAGCTGCATAAAAAAGTGCACATGTTCAAAAGGGGACTCAAGTAACAGAAGGACAAAAGAATGAACTGTCATCACAAGTTAGTGACATTTTCTGTCCTCTGAGCTGCCTTTTTCGAACTTGAAAAACACTGGTGCATAAACTAAAGATGCCTTCAGATAGCTTTCAATTTGCAAAAATCCGTATTCCATAGATCATATGTCTCGCCAGCTTTGACATGTTTCTGGAGTCATAATTTCATAGGTGAGCGAGCTTGAAAAATGTCTTCGGTTCGATAAGAACAAATAAGCCTTTGTTCCACAGTAGATGTGTGTCTTTGCTTCTATTCACAACACTTTCAATAAGCATATTTATTCTGGCCAGTATCAATAAAATCTAATATATGTTAAAACATATGTTAAAATTTCAGTTCCTCTGTGATCTCTTCACTTTGCTGTCACCATTTTTTTTTATACATAATATTTTAACATGACAAACTTAGCACTTACAAAGCATTCCAGGATGAGTATAATCAACAGATCTCATAATTGCTAGCTATGGGTTTTGAAAGATAAGTTGCAAACATTGGGAGAACAGCATTTTACAGACACCATTGCAGTATATGGCTGGCTGCATAGGAACATTTTAAAATTAATAATTTATGTGCCCTAGATATACTAGATTCTTGACTGAACAGAAATAATAATTATCCCCAAAGCCTCCAATCTAAATCTTAGAAAAGAAACAAAAAATTAAGAGTGGTGGAGACAGATCTATTTAAACATTGTGGTCACTTTTGTTAGTGACCACACTCTGTAATGTATATGAGATAAAGAAGATACAGTTGTGTATGTCTGTATTGTTTATTTTGAGCCTTGAGAAAGAGGAGAGTTTTCAAGGAGATTTGAGAGAGTAGTGGGAGAATCAGATATTATATACATAGGACTAAAGGGGACCTCTCCTGCAATTACATACCACCATGCCATATGGTCTCTTTTATAAATGATCATCTCCATATGAAAAATTACTCCCACTGGGAGACTGTTCCAGAATTTCATCTCTCGAAAATCTAGAACTTTAAATTTCCAGCCTAGATGTATTCAGCCAGTTTACCTATTTATTTTTGTGTAAAGGCTGTCATTTAGTTTAAATGCTTCCTTCTTCACTGTTGACTGTCTTAACCGACTACTGAACAGGAATGGTAATCCAGCTGCTTTTTCTTGATATTTCTGTTATCATTATATATTTATTATTTCATTCAAAATCTGTTGTAAAGTAGATGTAGGCAAATCTTTTGGATACTTGCAAAGGTATGATTTCAGAAGGCTGAAATGCAGGCAAAACAACTTCAGATTGCTTGAAATGAATGGTTTTACTATGCCACCCACCAAACTCTGGGAAGAGATGGAGAAGTCAGTGTGAAGTGGGAAAGAAAACAGGGAGTCAAACTCACACAGAAAAAAATAATGAAGAAAATGGAGCAGACCCATGGAGAGTTTTTTAATGGGTTGTCAAAGTGAATGAGGAACCATTAGGTTTGTTCACTGATGTGGCCACTTTAATCTGTGCTTTTTAAAATTAAGAGCAGTTAAGAATGCAGCAGAATTCTGATCATGCCAAATGCCTTAATGTGAAAACTGCGTGAACCAACAGAGAAAGGTGTTGCAATCATCGCTGCCATCATGAATCCCCTTTTGGGGATAACAGTTGTATGGGAGAGAACTAGTCAAATTCAGAGGTCTAGAGAACTAGGGGAAAACTGGTCTAACTCAGCACATATGCAGACAGGACCCTTTATCATACTGCTCACATCTTTCAACCCGTGAATCGATGCCGCTGACTCGTGCTCCATCTTTTGTTGTCCGTTGGAGCTCTTTTTGTCAAAAAGACCTATTCCTCCTGTTGCCCTGATGCTCTATTGCTGTATATTTGTCTAACAGCTCAAAAAATGTTAAGTTGCACAGAGTTGAGTATGCCCTTCGTAAGTGCTTTAGTGGAACATACAGAGCTGAGTAATTCTGCATGAGAAGTGCGGAATCCAGATGTTAGGCTCTCACAAAAGCTTTGTGCAGTCATAGCCTAGTGGGGAGCTTACCGACGGAAAAAATGTTTACCCAGGGACTGACTGGCAATCCACTTAGCCTTCTGAAGGCATGCCACCTGGTTGAAGTGCCCCGACGTCTGCTACATTGCTGACCTCCTGGAGCTGGCAGCTTGTTTAAATTCAGAGTGGGCTTCTCAA
Organism: Buteo buteo; assembly: GCF_964188355.1. NCBI lineage: Eukaryota > Metazoa > Chordata > Aves > Accipitriformes > Accipitridae > Buteo > Buteo buteo. The sequence continues at coordinate 9,580,932 of NC_134171.1, read as the reverse complement.
GATGGAGGCAGTCCAACACTCCTCTATTAATAGCCATGTTGACTTGGACTGGATTTTAAATGGATAATTATTTAGGCCAGCACTTCCCCTTTCACCATGTGTGGTTGCAATATTTGTTTGTTCTCTCCAAAAACAATGCTATATCCTACACCGGGCCATGAACTACCTCAAATCTAACATAAAGCAAATATATAGGTGTAGCTGTAGATAGACGTGTCAACAAATGTCTCGTTTTCCTCAGCCTTGGCACTTCAGCCGCTGATCTTTTGAGTTATTGCATAATTTGGACTTCACGGAAGATCTTATGACAGCTCATTAGCACGCAAGTCTGAGTGAGCCAGCATGGTCTGAGCACTCCACTTCTGTTGGCAGAAGCTAGTTATCCTCATCGTTATTATCAAGCCAGCCTCAGTGTCGCAGATGTGACAGAAAACAATGCATACTCCTCTTCATTGCTGGCATCATTAGAAAAGGTTTCAGCAGCAGCCAGAGCAACAACCATACGCAGGTTCCTAGAGTTCTTGTTGCTCCTTTGCATCTAACCTGAGCTGCAAAAGAACTGTGATGTGCATCGAGGGATAACTTCAAAGAAAGCTTCTAAGTAATCATGTGGTTTCCGGTCCAGCAGTTATCACCACATATTGCATACCCTGGTATTTCTCAAGTCTGAGGCACATGACAACATATATTACTTAGTCAGGCATCCTGTCAGAGCAATGGAGGTTGCTCAATAACTTTTATTCTGGGGCTGCCTGGAATTCCTATTTCACTTTCACTAGCCAAAAGTTACTTCTTTTTTAAAAGCGATTTATCCATTGAATCTCTCTTTGTTTTTTATTAGAACAATATTGTGTTGCAGCAGCTTGTTTGTCAAGCGAAACACTAATTGACAGGACCATGGATGACATCTCTGATCCCAAATGATTGATTAGGAATAATTATAGATGCATTTTTACAGTAACAGCATAGTGTTATGACATGATGAGTTGTTAAGTTACATAAATTGTACTGAAGTTTAATTGTTTAGATTCTTGATAGCTCCAGTATAACACAGGGAAGATTTTTTTGTTTAAATTGACTCTGATCTCTTTACTTTGAAGAATAAGATATTTTAGAGAGTTCAGACTTCTAGTATATTTTTTCCTAGCTTATTTTTTTATAGATTGAGTTTTATGGCTGCACAAGAAAATTAAAATATATAAAATGTCACCAAACATATAGTTAAGAGTACTGAACTTGAAAGCTCAGAAATACAACACTCAGACATGGTGTACCTCTATATAAAATACATTAGTGCTGTACTTCTGTATTTATGGGATATAGAAGTTAAATAATTCTCCAAATTTCACCCTAAAATTCAATTTAAAATAAGGAATTGAACCTTCCACAAGAGATAAAATTTAACTTAAAAAAAAATCTGAAGAAATGGTAAATGGTTAAATATTTTTTTTTATGTAGAAATGTCGGTATTATGTAACAGAATATAAAGCATGTGATTTTTTTTCTCCTATATAACAATTCTAACATGGAAAATAAAGCTGTGGGGTTTCAAATTTACCTTACAGCACTGGTAAAAAGAACAATGGAGTCCCTTCAGCAAACGACAGCCTTGGAAGTGCCACTAAAGGTAGGGACAATTCTAGATTTCCATTACCATCTCAGGCATGCTGAGTTTTGTATGTTATTGTCATCATATTAAGAATCTAGAGACAACTATTTTGCCTTTTACTTCAACAGTTTCACTTTCATATTTGAAGGTAATTGCTTTTTTAAATGACTATAAAAATTCTAAAGGAAAATAACTGAAAGAAACTCAACCTCCATTTTGGAAAGTGTGATTGTCATCTACTCTTTGTCTTAGCAATGTAGTATGGTAATTTCAAAATCTATTTCATTCATTGCCATGGAATTTCTCTTGGGTGTGGTAGAGTGAGAAATATGTGCCTTTAATAGGCTTTCTAAATGTGCCAGGCATTCATTACTGCTGAAAAATTATTGCAAAAGATCTTTCTTCAGTAATTTTCACTTAGAAAATTGGTCTTTTTAACATTTCCACGTGGATGCCTAACACATAAAGCAGACAAAATCATTGGTCACTGTTTAAAGTATAGGACATCATCTACTGAAACAACATCTGTAAAAACTGAGTAGATAGATAGCTACTCAGCTGTTGTATCTACCTATGTATTGGGCCTAATTGTAATTATTTTATAAAATAATTATATTTTTCTCTCTACAAGATGGGTACCCTTCACTCTAGCCTACCGCTCAGCTTTTGTTGTTTAATAGAAGACTATAGTTCCTGGGAATCCCTAAACTTACTAAGTGAGCAACAGTCCAAGGGTTTCCTGTTTCCTAAGGAATGGAGTACTTGGTGTTTCTAGATCACTCATTCAGCAGTACAACTGAACAAGATTTGGGGACAGAAAAAGTTTATTCTATTTATTTCAGAGATGGTTACAACATACAGACTTGCTTTAATGGAAATGGTTGGACAAGAAAACTACTAGATAAGTTCTAGCTTATATTTCTTCCTCCAGATCTTCTCTCTCTATTTCAGTGTCTCAACCACTTTGTGAGGCTTTCTCTGGAGGTCTTGCAGTTACATATTTCTGGGTCCTTACGAAGCCCATCTTTCCCACAAAAGCTGAGAGAGGATGAGGAGGTGTGTCTGAGATCTAAATTACTCTTTCTCCTTCCCACACTGGAATCCCCCCCTCTTTGTTCACTTAACCCTTGTAAGAACTTGCACTCCTGTTTCCCAGATTTGGGCAAGTGAGACCTTTTGGCCATACTGGGATTATACATTTCTTGCACTGACACTCCCAAGCTTTACAAACTGCATATGTATAGGTTGCTTATATTGTAAGCAATGTTACTTTGCATTGTACACCTGTGCTTGCCTAGCTTCTTCTGTTACAAATTCCTTGAACCGAGACTGTTTTTCAAGGTATACTACATCTAAGTATTTTTAATGACAGTATTAGACACCTGGCTCTTATGCTGCTGTAAGGTTATTAAAATAATCAAATATGGTGTTACTGATGGTATATAAAGAGAATAGCAACACCATAGTCCTTCCTTGATAGTTTTAGGAGACAAGTTTTGGTGACTTTGTCAGAGACAACATTGTTCATACTTTGCCTGAGGAAGTCATTGCCATGAAATAAAATATGAACAATTTAATAGGTTTCTAAGAAAGACAAATGTTTACATGGTTAATGACAGTGTTCATAGTTACATGGGCAGAATATCGTTTTAGTGTTATATATTTCACACTAACCGTTAACTGGCAGAAGGTTTTAATGTCCTTTGGACAAAATGGGACACACCATCTTAGAACACAGTTTCTTTCACCTTTGCCTAAGGTGTCTAGTATCACACACTGACAATTTCATCTCGATGCATTAGCAAATGGATTCAATATGTCATTCCTATGAGAATAGTAATTCTCTCTTAAACGACAACTACATTTTAATAGGTGAAAAGAAACACATTCTTGGACTATAGGTAGTTGTCTGGGGTTTTCAAAGATTAGGGCGTTTTAATAGGCAGTAGAAGTATTTGGAGACACATGTTTTATTACCCTTGTTTTGGTCTCCTTTTTCTGAGCAAATTACTGTAGAAGTCATGACATACTTTTACTCCTGCTGCACATTAGACTACATGCATCATGAAGATACTTCATCTTCCTCTGAAGAATCACGAATAGATCAATGGCAGGGGCCAGATAGAAAACATAAAGTATCAACAGCTTGATCTCAGCAAAGAAATTGAGAGTGATCTTTTAAAAAAAACTGGTTTTGTTCATGTTGTTTACCCTTCTATACAGTAAGAATATGTCTTTTAGGATTAGGGATGTTGAAGATAAAAAGATTTTTGTGAAATGCTCCTGCTCTCCTTCAGCACACATACTTCAACTAAATATGTATTATGTGCTCTGTTAATATGAATATTATTTTTTAATATGGAGGAAAAATGTCACTAAAGTAGAGCATACATACAGTCTTAATAGGGAAGACTTCTTTTTCTTCTTTGAGGAAAAGGATGCTTTATCTTTGAAGTAGCTTCTTTTCCAAAATATAGTCCTTGCTAATGAGGTAGCTTTCATGTCAGAAAATCTACTGTGTAATAGAGCACCAGTAACTGCAAAACAAACTGAAATAAAACCAAAGCAACAACAAAAATACCCTAGAACTGGAAAAGTGGATGGTAAAAACCACCTAGCATCTTTATGCATTACTGACAAATTGCTGATTATAAACACTCTGATTTTGTAGCTCTTTTGAAAAGCGTAATAAGATGAATTTTGCTTTAGCATATTCTTTGCAATTCAGTAACGTGTAGTTGCAATTTCAAAACTGAAGGTTAGTCTTAAGGTATTTTAATCAAAATTGTAGTGATAATTAAGTATTAATAGACATGAAGAACATTTCATATTGGATAGGCATTTAATCTAGAGCAGTATCAACATCCAAGGGGAAAAGCAAAAATAGTAATCTTGCTATGTGTGATGTGTTTGTTTGTTTAAATTTTTATATTTTTTTTTTTCTGACAGGTTCCCTTGAAAGTGATTCTTACCACTGGGAAATCATGGGGGTGTATGACAGAATTGCAGGAGATGTAAAGCAGTCATCGGGGATGTTATTCAGTACCCGTACACCTCATTGGCCTATGCTGATTCCTCACTGAATCACTAGGCAACAGCGCTGCTGGATCTTTCATAAGCACCTAATACTCTGCATGTGAATTTTTTTACTTCATTTTGTCTGTAGCCCTAGGCAACAGCAGTGAGATAAAACTGGTTTTTACCAGTTCATTGTGTTTCCTTTAGCCAAGGTAACCAGCAGGGAGCTGCTTTTGTTCAGAGCTAAATTACTACATGTAAGAAATGAAGCAAGACAATATTAACCCTTTGGGAACACGACAAATATATTTGAGTTAGATGGATGTTTAAACTTTAATGTTAAATATTTTGTGAAGTGTCTATGTAAAAATACTTCTAATCTGGCAGTATTTGAACTGTATCAGCAAGGGCTGAACTGTTGTGTTCAGCTTATTTTATATTTTGTGAGTAGAAGGCAGCTGCTTGGTTTGCATCACGCATTAAATGTCATGTTCCACAGACTTAGAAAAAGAGTTCTTTGGAAGTGAAGAGTCTCCACCTTAATTTCTACTTAGGATTTTGGAGCAAAACAGGTAGACAAACCTGGATGCCTAAATGCATTAAAAATAACCAGATTGTTTTCAATTCAATTAGTTTCAAACTCAGTTTGTACACTGTAGCGTTAGCATACTTTAGAGGAAGTATTATAGTCTTGCCTGATCTATTATTTTTATTACTGATGTAATGCTAAATATTGTTTAGATAAATTTTAGGATTCAGCCTTATACTTTTTAGGATTCAGGCTTCTACTTTAATGTTTGGATTTGTTATTGATATTTTGGTTTTCTGTACAGTTTATTCTTTAAATGAGTTTGTTTCATAACATTACTGGTTGCTGAATTCTGCCTCCGTGCTTGTGGAATATGAAACTGTCCTCAAAGTCTACTAATTATTTAGAAGTCAAGCACAAAACTTTCAAGAGGCATTCAGTATCTTTCAGCATTAGACCTCAAATGATAGAAGTAATATAATTTGAGTTTTAAAAGTGTATACTTACAAATTTTGCAGCAGTTTTAATTTGTATCATTAAACAGTTCTGCATTGTGCTTGAAGGCATTAAACATTGTTTTCTTATGTTGCATATTAATCATACGTAACCTGTCAGCTGAAGTGAGTCAGTCGTTTCTAAAAATTGATTCTTATAGTTATAAAATTAGCAGTGGTCATGTAAGCAAAATCAGAATCTTCTACATATTAATTGGGGGTCGGCTCTTTGGTTGGAGGAGAGTCCAGCCTGCACCAGGTCATGCAAGCAGAGGGTCTGATTCGACCTTTCCGGCAGAGAAGAGGTTGCATGAATTTTCTTCTGCTTTTTGCCATTTTCAAGCCTTCTGTGTTTGCAGTGGCACTGAATAAGTGTGAAATGTTTTACTTTCTCATCTGTTTCTCTCCTCTTGAAGACCTACTGTTTTCACGAGGCCTGTACTAATCAAGCCTTGCTTCTCTAAGGCTACATTGCTAACCTTACTACTATAGGAAAGAAGTCAACATTTTTTTGTATGTTTCCCAACTGATTTCCGCCTTATGTATGTTTCTTAGGATGCATGCTTTTAAACTAGATAGATAGCATATTTTTTCAAGTCCCAAGCAATACTAGGCATACCTTTCAGCCTAACAAAACACAAGCGTACACTTAAGAACATAAAGAATCTTGATCCTGTTCTGAGTTGACATCTGTTCAGATATGAAGCTGCAGAAGAGCAGAAGTCACCATACAGAACAAATTTTCAAACACAGCCCTTCACAAAAGACTGTCAGTCACAGTTCCCCAGACACATGCACTTTGTATAGGTTGTCGTACAGTGGGCAAAGTCAGTATTTTGTTCTGCTTGTGTCACAGTGGACTGTGAGCAGCTCTGGGCCCCAGGTTTGCCCCTTCTGGTTTTACAACTTTTCTTCCTGGTTTTAAATTTCCAAAGAGACAGCTAACAAAAGGAAAGAGAGCCAAGCAGTAAGAGCACCACTTTATCACATGTGTCTGAGGGCTCATTCTGCATACACTGGTGTGACAGCAAAAGGCAAACTGGCATAATTTTGGAGGATTGTTGATGACCAAGATCTCAAGACTTGGTGCAGTTTGTGTCCCCACAATTTGCAGGATGCATACCATGAACTCAGGATATCTTTCTAGTGCTCCAGATTCTCCAGTAAAGAAACTGTTTTCTTCTAATTGGAGCCTGTGAGTGAATTAACATATATAGATTTATGGCATAGCTAGGTGGAGACCAGAGCCCTTTGATGTACGTGCAACCAGTGTCTGCTGTATCATGAATTGCAAATGCTGGGATGTGTTCTCCAATCTTTTGGTTCTGTTCTCTTTGGATAGCTAGGTATCTAGTCTTCACTATCTGCCCCGTGCTACTGCTTTAAGATATAGATTTTGTGGATTATTAGATTTCTGAGACCTCACTGAAGTGCTTTGGCTTCAAAGTTCCTCAGTTTTTAACTCGTAAGATCACAGATATTGAGAAGAGTGCTGAGTCTTTGGGACAATTTCTTTTACTTTGCAATCCATTCCCACTGCCTTCCATCCTATAGGGCAATACAGATTTTGGAAACAGTTGTATTTTTCAAATTATGGAATTGCAGAACTATGTATCTCTTTAGCATGGCAGTAATCTCCTTGAACAAGCTGCTTGAGATGATAGGGTAGCGTTTGCAATTCATCTCCCAACAAGGTCCTCTGGACAAGGCGTCAGTTTTAGCACGCTTGTCTGCTGATCTGTGTATAACTATAAAATCAGGGCAGTGCAGTTTTTCCAAACCCTAGGCAAGCTACCCCGCAGCATGCCTGAATGTAAAGAGCCATTATAGGGAAGCAAGGCCAGTCCTGACCACAAACTTCCTCCCAAATAAATACAGGTGAAAATATTCTGTATTTGATGACTGTCAGGAATTACTTTTGGGTGGCACAATAATTTCACACCAGAGAACTCAAGACCCTTATTATAATAAATGACCACCTTTTCAGGTTATTTTGGTTCTGTGTGAAAGGGACTGTAAAACATGGGTAGGCTGGAGCAGGAGCAATCATAAGAGCCCTTTTCAATCCTTAAAACTCTCAATTTGATCTCTGAAATTATTCCCTTTTTCTCACAACCTATGAAGAGGTACGGGAGAGCAAGAAACAACACTTACTTTTGAAGTGCAGAACCCTACAAAAGTACTGATCAATGAGCGTGGGAGATCACAGAATAGATAGGGAGAGGGGAATAGCTGGGTCTGCTTAGCTTCAGTTATCTTTTGTGGGCAGAAATTTCATTAATTGATTCTCTGAACACAGTAATAACCCCTTTTGAACCAATTTGTGTCTTTGGGTTTAATTTCAGTTGTGTCTTTGGTGACCTGAATTTTCCCTTAGATCATTTGTAAATCTTTTTGTTTGCCATGTGGAGCGGTGGGGATTGAACGCTATTTGAAAACACTTTAACTCAAAATGTCTGTGAGAAATGGAACAGCACAGCTATTTGCTGGCATTAGCATGGGCATAGCATGGCCATTACATATCCGCTCAGGACTTGAATCTTTTAATGTCCACATAACACTGTGGAACGGCAGGACTATGATCTTGAATGTTGGTCCAACTTGATAATAACCATAGTTCAAAAACTGGTCTCAGATTTTATGTAAGCAAGACATTTTGAACGTGAGGAGAAAAAAAACCCCTCTCAGTTTTTGAAAACTGAGAGTAGATTAAGAGAATGAATCTGCCAGAGCATCCAGGACATCATTTGGTTTTGGTAATGATTAAGAAAAAGCCCTTAAAAGTAAACTCATTTCATTTTTGGGAGTCAACAGAACCTGTTCATCTTATTTTCTCATTTAATCCTATTTGAAAAGGAGGCCAAAGAATGGGTGGGAGGTTGTATTATGCCTTTCTGATATACTTCCTCAATGGCCTAAAACGCCTCTTCTTGCTTTGCCATTAGAAGATCAGACTGGATAAATCCGTGAGTAACCTGGTCTTGACTTCATAGCTCACCCTACTTTGAGCAGGAGGTTGGACTAGAGACCTCCTGAGGTCCCATCCAACCTGAATTTTCCTATGATCCTGGGTCATTCTTCAGGTGGACAACAGCAGTCATCTGGTTGAAAGACAAAACCAGAAATTCCCTTCAAATATTCTGCTGTACCTCATTAAAGTATACAGTGCCGTACCAGAAGAAGCCCCAGAAATGTTTTGGGATTTCATTCCTCCTTCCCACCTGTGTTGCCTCATTCTGTGCCAGCATTTACTATATTCCCTGGCTCATGGGCTCTCTTTTGGCTGGCATACTTCCTTTTGGTATTAGCAGGTTGTCAGAAACATTCAGGGAGTGGAAAGGAATCGGTTCTTATTTCTGCCATTCTGCAATAGTTTTAGTAGGCAGGGTGTCTCTGGGATTTAAAATAATTTTCAATCATGTCCTGTCTTTGCCTTCCTGGGAAACTTCCCCAGCCCAATCAGCTCATCTCTACTGAAAACGGTGGCCTACAATCAGCTGGTTCTCTTGAGACATCTTTGAAGGGCACTTCTACCACCCATTTTTATAAGACCCTCTCCTGTTATCAAGTGTGTCTTTATTATCCACTGTAAGTCCAGGCAATTTGTTATCCTCTCTGCTTACATTTTGAATTCTGGAGGTCCAACTTCCAGCCAACATGTACACATTTTTGGTGCATTTTTACAAGTTACCTTCTCCATTCAAGGCTAATTATTTGGATAATTTTTAGATTCTTTCTTCCTCAGCTTTTGCTACCTACACTGATAATTGAATCCATTGCCAACCTTTCCCCTGCATTTCATAGATACCGTTATTATTGGCAGTAAAACTCTCACTATTAATTGTCCACAAGGTAAAATGGCACTTGGCAAGGCATTTATGCATTTATGGCATTTTGGAGACTATTTTCTGGCTAAATCTATTTTCACTGTAGTTGTTCATTTCATGATCCATTTTTCCATGGTATCAAAAATTGACTGTAGAAATTCTCTCTTCCCCCCCCCCCCCCTTCATTTTTTGGCAGATTCATCTGCTGTGTGCACTGAATTTCTCAATTCTAATTATTCAAAAGTGTCATGCATCAGATTACAATCCCATTTTCCAATTTGTGTGTTAAGTGGAGAACTATACTTGTAGGCTCCTGAGAATCAACCTCCATCCTCCCCACAAGTGGCTGCTGCCTGTTACACTGCATTTCTGTACAGAATTGGCTGAGGCAAAATTAAATATTTCCCTGGATTACCTTGGCCATTTTGCACTGATCCATTAGTCCACATGCAGCTGAGTCCAGAAATTAGTTAATTGCTAATTTATCCTAAATAGCTTGTTGGTATCTGGTTAGGTGAAGAAGACAAGTCTCCTCAGGACTTCTGCCAAAAATTTTTTTTCCTTCTCATTTAAACTCTAAGCTGTGCCCCAAAGCTAGCTCAGACTGATGATTGACTCCAAACTGCATGTGAAGGACACCTATAAGAACTTCATTTCTTCACAGTGAATAAATTCTGCAGCAGTTTGAAAGCTGGGCCACCCTACTCGCCTGCCAGCAATCCCCATCTCTGTTTATCTTCCCATCCATTCAGCTGAACTGTGATGCTAAATTAAATAAGCTTCCCAGGGAGGTTTTCCTTTAAATATAATGAGCTTTTGTAACACATGAGCTGGGAGAAGTCAACATCTTCCCTCAGAGCCTCTGTGGGTCACAGATGAGGTTAAAAAAGTGTTGTAAATGTTGGGCTCTAGTCAAATTCTCTGGCCATGTTGTGCTGCTTCTGATTGATACTACGGCTTGTGATACAATTGATTTTTCTTTTGGACCTGAATTTTTTTTAGTCCTTTCATTTCTTCTCATATGTGACCTAAACCTTAACCTTCTCCTGGCATTCTGCATATCCCTTAACACCTTCCATTCCCTGGTAATCAGGTTGGTTGTCCCCTCTTTAATTCATCTTACCCCTCCAGTCTGGGCCATTCATTGTTCAGACATTTATAATTGCGCAATAAACCAAAATATTTTTCTGATAATGAGTCATCTCTTTCTTTTCTGGGAAGCTTCTGAGTCTTGTTTATATTGCTTTTATAAAATTTAAATCTTCCTTTAAATCCTTCTGGCCAACAGGTTTATAATTCAAAAGGATTTTAACAGAGTGGAATAATAGTATAAAGTGAATAAAAAGAAGTGATTCAGTGAGGATGAGTGCAAAACATCACACATAAGCAAAACCAGTTAGCTACCCAAATGTAGGCAACGTATTTCCCCAAATGTAGGGAACAGATAGTTAGGTATCAATTTCAGGAAAAGATCTGGAGATTTGCAGGTGTTTGCACAGTGATCAAGAATAGTATAATCAATCCTTCCACTCGCTTCAGCCCCAACAAGGGCTCAGTTGAATGCTCTGCCCAATTTTCAGAACTGCATTTCAGAAAAGATGTGGAGCAACAGGAATCCTCAGGAGAGCAACAAGAACGAGCAGATCTATAGACAATATCACCTGTGAGGAAAGACTGAAAGAATTTAAGTCATTTAACCTTGAGAAGACTGAGGAGAGATCTAAAAGCAATCATCCAGTATGAAATGGGCTGTCATAAAGATGGTAATAAACTGCTCTATAGGTCCCCTGGAGATAGAATGAGAAGATAGGGGCTTAAATTTCAGCAAGGTATAACGAGGGAAGATGTTAAGCAAGCCTTTCTAAAGAATGCTGGTGATAATTAAGCATTTGAATGGACTCGAACAGAGCTTTTGGATCTTTATTACTGTACATTGCTAGAACAGGATAGACAAACATGTGTCACAATATACTTATTTTTAGTTGATCCTGCTTCAGGACAGAGACAGTAGCTGAGCAGCTGTCGCGGTTTAACCCCAGCCAGCAGCCCAGCCCCACACAGCCGATCCCTCACTCCTCCCCGGTGGGATGGGGGAGAGAATCGGAAGGGTAGAAATGAGGAAACTCATGGGCTGAGATAAAGACAGTTTCATAGGTAAAGCAAAAGCCACGCACGCAAACAAAGCAAAACAAGGCATTCATTCACCACTTCCCATGGCAGGCAGGTGTCCAGCCATCTCCAGGAAAGCAGGGCTCCAGCACGTGCAACGGTGACTTGGGAAGACAAATGCCATCACTCCAAATGTCCCCTCCTTCCTTCTTCTTCCAGCCCAGCTGTATATGCTGAGCATGACGTCCTATGGTCTGGAATATCCTTTTGGTCAGCTGGGGTCAGCTGTCCCAGCTGTGTCCCCTCCCAACTTCTTGTACCCCCCCAGCCTCCTCGCTGGTGGGGTGGGGTGAGGAGCAGAAAAGGCCTTGACTCTGGGTAAGCACTGCTCAGCAGTAATGAAAACATCTCTAGATTATCAACACTGTTTTCAGCACAAATCCAAAACATAGCCCCATAATAGCTACTATACAGAAAATTAACTCTATTCCAGCCAAAACCAGCACAGCAACCCATTAGGATCCTTTCCAACTCTAGTTCTGGCTTCTGGAGTTAAGGCCTTGAGAACAGCACATGTAGGATCAGAAAAGGTGTCATTGAAGAGTCAATGACATCAGCAAATCAGACCCTCAGTTGACATTAATGCAAAATGATGATCCTTCCAGTACCACATACATTACTAGATCTGGACGGGCTCTGTACTAAGTAAAAAGAAGGAAAGCTCCCTGCCATACCCATCTTTCAAGTTGGCCTTGCTTTCAGCTGGGAATTGGAGATGGTGACCATCAGAGATCCTTACCAACCTCAATTATTCTTTGAGTCTAAGTAGCTGCCAGTAGCAGATCAGAAGCACCCTACTTTCCCGCTGAGTTATTTCCAGCTAGAAACCCACCCGGTCCAGCTCTGCAGTCTACTTGGATGACAGTGTCAGGTTCTAATTTGCATCAGGGAAAGAGTCCATAATGATATTTTTTAATCACTGGGGTTTTACTGGGGTGGAGGAACTGGAATTTTCTGATGGAGTCTGTCTCAACTAGTGCAGATGGATTTTTCTTCATACTGAAAAAAAATGGTTAAAGGTTTTCTTCTAACCCACCATTGATCTTTAAAGTATCTTATTCTTTTGATCAAGCAAAAAATAGTAGCGTTCAAGCTCTCCAGGCCTCTCTTTGTTGTTTCCCTTTCTTCCTGCACATCTCCTTACATGCCAATGACTGTTCATTGCCAGTTCCTTATGGATAGCGTGTTACAGGAATGACTGCAGCAATGTGTTGCTGAGCAAGCTTTATTGGAAACTTGGAAATGGGGCACATCTTGATCAAAAAGCTGTTGGACAGGATGGGTGGTCACTGGCTGAGGGCTGGTGACAGCGGTCCCCTCCACAAGTGTCAGGGAGGCATCTTCAGCCAGGTAAGGTGAAACTCCCAGGGCCACCGCCACTGGAAACTTTTATCTCTGACTTTGTATGCGATTTGCTGTTCAGCTGGTCGAGATTTTGACGCGTTCCCTTACCCAGTGTCTCCCCTTTCATATGTAACATGGTAAACTAGATGATTGTTTAACCATGGCGAAGTACAAACTAGGGTCTTTTCCCTAGAAACAAATTACAAGGTTGGTAAGTCATAAAGACAGAAAACACTATTCCCAGGTTGATTTGCAGACAGTTTCTTAAGACTGGGCAGGATATTTGTGATCATCAGTCTTCCATTAGAAATTGCTGGGTTTCTTTCAATGTTGGGCAACACCTAAATTTCTTAAAATATTATTTCCATGTATCCTAATATGTTTAAGGTACGTGATTATGACTTTAGAGATTTCCCCCCCACACACTTCAATTTTGAGAAAAAACATGCCTCTGCAAGCTGAAATCACAAAATGGGCATAAAGGCTCATAGTACCAAATACAACGCATGGTGCAGGTAGTAGAACTCATAACATCACTGTGAGGCATCCACATGTTGATTTTTTTTTTCTCTCGCTTCTCACTGAACTTTTTCTGCCTGGAGACTCTATTCAGAACTATTGCTGTCACTTCATTTGGGAGCATGGAAATAGCAAAACTACACTCCTGTGACTTATTCAAAGGTGAGCATGAGGATGGGTCCTTTGAAAGCCATCAGGACCTGACAGGCACAACCTGAAATGTATTAGCTTTTGCTTCCTCTGTATGCAATACAGTGCACCTTACGCTTCTAGTTGGCCATAAACTGCATTTGTGTATCCCATCCCAGACACAGCACTCCATTTCCCACTCATGCATTTGGTGTGTCCATCCTTGCCAGGCAGGGAGCTATTCCAGTTTGTAAATGACCTACTGAACTGGGCAATTTATCTTTGCTTATCTTAAGTCCAGCTTGGGTCAAATGAACTACTGACCCCTCTTTTTATCAGCTGTTAATATCGGGATTACTGAGCATTACTCAGCCTGGCAGGAATAGCAAGAATTGGCAGGCTGTTAGTGTCACGTAGCATTTTTAGGATCAGATGTATACTTAACACTCCATAAAATGCCTAAGACCTATCCTGTGTTTGCCAGCCCTCTGAATACCTAAGTAGCCTGCACAAAAAACCTGTGCACAGGGAAGTGTGATTGATTCTGCCCCTCTGGAATTTAAGTGCCGCCTTCTGGGATTCACCTCCTTACAACTGATATTCATGGCTTTTCGTTCTAACACTGAGGAGGCAGTTCCTTCATTCAAAAGGCAGCCAGAGCAATGGATGTTGCTGCTGCTCCTGTCCTTTTATCTACAAAGTGTAGGAAACATTTCTCCCTGAAAGGCTTTCAACATCCATCATCCACGGGAATGCATGAACCACCAGATTACAAAATGTTCTGCCGAGGAGCTTTCTGTGCTCCCTCTTGGGGCTGGCCACTGTGTATGAACTAATCAGTATTCGCTCAGCCAGAGAGAGAGCTCAGAAAAAAAAAGAAAAAAGAAAAGAGCAGGACTGTCCAGCCTCCAAGTTACCATACCCCACAGAGGAGACTCTCCCTCCAGTTTCCAATCTGGGGAATGCTTCATGGTTTTAAACATGTCATTGTATGTAAATCAGAATTAACTCTCTGTTGTGTAATTGCCCATAGGTACGAACCAGTGAAATGCACGTCTTTCTTTTGCCCTTGAGCTAGAAGGCTTTTTCCTTTTAACAGCACTCCTGCATTACGCATCCTCCATGTCCTCCTTCTTCGTGCTCCACACTAATGGTACGGAGACAGGGGTGCACTTTCTTGTCCCTGCTTTCCCTCCATCATCTTCTGACTCAAGAGTGAGCATTTAAGCTATTTTTGCGTGATCTCTTGGCCTTACAACTCATTTCTAGTTTCCTTATATTTCAGTTCTTCCAATAAATTATCTTAGCAGTAGGTATTATTCACTCCCCATCCCACTCTACCTCCTGCTCTTTTTTGCTCATTGATACTTCTGTACCTAACAGTTGCCAATGATGGGTTTTTTTTATTTCTTAGCCCAAGGACATTCTTTCCCCAGCAACAGCAAAGTCTCTTTTTACACTTGGGTTTTTTTCCAAATCTGCCAGCTTAAAGTATTGTCCTGTTTGTGATGCAGTTAAACACATTAGTAATAGTGAGGAAACTGTGGAATTGAAATCCTTTTACTGCCTACATGAAACTCACATTGTAGACTGTTTAATCTCCAGATATTTCCTTTCCCTGCCTTGGAGAAATGGGGAAGCCATGTTGCCTGGTTCATAAAGCTATTGGACTAAAAGTCAGTTTTGAAAACCCTTCTTGATACGCAACTGAAAAATGTGGGTTCCCTTCCCCAAAGACTAGTGAATTCAGCCGGTAAAACAGAGGCTAAAGGAAACCTGCATGGAAAAGACTCAACTCAGAAAGCATGAAGATGCTTATGTTTTTGCTTCCCACAATTAAGCAACAGAAAGGTTTTGCACCCTTTGCTACTGATAACTTTTGCACCCTTTGCTACTGATAACTTTGAACTTGGACATCAGTGCAGGGATCCAAAGTCTCAAGTCTGCTTTGTAGCTTTAGCATCTGCAAGAGGTTTAGAGAAGAGCCAGAATACACCATTTACAGCAGTCCTCTCAGTGTGTATCTTGAAGAGCATCACAGTTTCTCACCTGAAGTTGTTTGAAATTTCATCTCAGCCATCGGGTCTGTGGACCACTACTTTTTCAGACTTCTTACTGCTTACAGGCCAAGGCATTCCTCCTTACAGTGTACATTGGGATAGATCTTGGTTTTTGCTTACAGAGAACTGATGTTTTCAGATCAGTTCCTTGTGGAAAGATTGAGTGGTCCTCTTGCTCCATCGGTGTATGGCACAGGAATGTGAAAATGCAGCCCCTGGCAATGATGGTAGTCAGGACACAAGCATGAAGCTATTACCAAGGCAGGCTGTATCAAATAGATTTTATGGGAAATGATCTTAAATTTCTTGTTTTCCTTAGACTCTGACATGCCTCATCTCTATAGTCTGTTTTGGAGTCACTTGCACTGACTGTGACCTTTGACGGTCCACCCCAAAAGACTCCAGTGCCAGAGCCAAACAGATTCTTCATCTGTTTGTAAACTAAAAGTGAGGGCTGGAAATTGAACCAACCCATTTGAAGACCTGGACTTGTAATCATGTAGGTAGAAGTCATAAATAGGTTTTATTAGACTGAGCAGGATAGACAAAATGCTTGGCATTTACAAGTTAAATGTCTAACCCTGGTAGCACTCCCAGAAATAATAATTAAGTAGGAACTAAATGCCTTTACTTAATTAAAACATTTTACCAGGAAAATAACACTGATAGGTATCTCACTTCCAAGAACTTCATGTCCCAATAAACTAACTAAAAAGTTACTATATTGAATTTCAGCAAGTGCCTCCATGCTCGTAACAAGAATTCATTCTCCGTACAGTGTCGGTAGCTCAGTGGTGTTGCAACAGCAGCGAGCACAGCATGGGCTGCAAAAGCCATTCGTGAAGGTAAGTACTCCAGTAAAGGTCCTGTAGGAAGCTCTGCACCGCGTTACTTCCCTGCTGTAACACCTCCTTTGGATTCCTAGACCCCGAGGAATCCCTTGAAAGCCTCACTCCATGGGTATTCCTGAAGGAAAGGAGGGAAGGGCGGCAAAGATACTCCGGCCCATCTCTTACAATGCATGCAGTTGGCAGAGTTGACCTCACCATGTGTCAGGGAACTGCACTCTGAAGACTGCCCTGCAGCTACAATCCCTCTGGTTTAGAGCATCTTGTTCAGAGCTAGATGCACTAGAGTGAAAGTGGCTTGAACTTGCCTTCATCAGCTCTACAACATGTAAATCATGCAACCTTTATTAAACTCATTAGCAGTAAAGTGAATGTAAACAGATGTGTGTAACATTCTCTAATTTAGTGGAAGGGGAAAAAAGAAACAATCATCTTGAACGTTGTTCCTTACCTTGACCTCATTCTTCACCTAACACAAATTTTATACAATAATATACAACACTACAAGCAATAGCTCTGTGGCCTCTGGCCAGTCACCCAACCGCTTACAGAATGAGCTTTATAGCCTGCAAATAAACACATAGTTGTTTACATACAAGGAGTGTTAGGCTATAGCACATTGATGAAAAAATATTGCTTCAGTTTAATCATACAGCTTTTACAAATAGTTTTCTAAGTATGAGTTTTAGCGTATAGGAAGGAAAATAAGACAGACTTAGATATATTATTCTATATTAACACGCTCAATGTATGTTAAATTCACAGCTCTTACAGATCTGACATGGCCTTTTGTAGGGCCTGAGCTTCTGTGCTGTTTTCCCTTAAGACTTCTTTACATATGCAAAAAATACTGAAAATCTTTGTGGAAGCTCTGGTGACAAATCCTTTGACACTGTGACATGATGAAGGAACAAACCATCTCAATGAATAATCTTGCAGTTTATTAGCATATTGAAGTGTTTTGATTAATTTTGCTTAAGTGAATGACAAAGGAACTGTTTTATCATGTACCCTGCTCATTTCACTATTATTTGTCCTATTGAAATCTATCTTTATTTTTAATTATGCATCGGCAGGGCACATTCCTAGGGCCAGAGTTGTCATGACACTAATATTAATTAAAAGGCTACTGTAGATAATCATGTGATTGAACTGTGCTTCTCAGATGTTCAGAGTCTAGGAAGACAAACAATCCCTTAGGGGGAAAAGATATTTATTTTTTAGTCTACATGACTTGCAAGTGCTCAAGCTATCTGTTTGACTTCCTCATATTTGCTATGCAAACATAACATATAATAAACCTAAATGACTCAGCATGAGAGTAAAGAAGACAACAATATTGCTTGCCTCTCCAGCTTATTAGCTCTCCCAAAGCAATGCACACAATCTGGTTGGGCTCACTTCAAGTCATCTAAACATAGGGTGTCTCAAATGATACTACATCCTTATGTTTAGCCAGCTGAATTATGTCCTTTGTATTTCTACATTACTATTCATACCAAAATCTATTGTGTTTCTGTTAGAATGAGACTGAAAAACTAGCATCTGCCTTCACTAAATGCAGTATTTCTGCAAGTCACAGTGAGGGAATCTTGCCAGCATGCCCAAAATCTCAAATACTGGTTTTAAACACTGCATAGACCTGAAGCAGGAAGGGGAATTGCAGTCCTCCTCCCGATGGCCAGACTGAAGTCATTTGTATGTGATAATCATAGGTATGATCTGACATTTAGGAGGCTAATATTGCAAAGATAAGAAGTTCAGATCTAGCATCAGTGAAAAACACCCCAGCCTTGTGAAAATTTAATAGCATATCAAGGACATTTTTGCTGCAGTTTAATGTGCCTAAGTGCCAGCCATGCAAGTTTTTGCTGACTGGGAACCAAAGTAGCACAACACCTACTGGAAATTGTTCACATTATTGCATTTGTAGAAATTAGTTTTCAGTATGGGTTTTTTTTCCCCCCTCTTTTTCTTTTTTTTTTTTTGCAAGGCTTTTCATTTTTTCATTTGTTCACCCTTTTTTGAGCTCCCCACCCTTCCCAGGGCACTGATGTCCCACTTAACATTATCTGAAATAGAATCTGATGAACAGAGCTAATTTTTTTCTTGTGTGTATAACAAACACCTACATAACTTAATGGGAATGGAGGCAGTGGAAGGTTAGTATAATTTTCCCTGTCATTTGAACCCTATTCACCACTCTTCTCAATGCAAAAGGAGTATCTCCGGTTGGGTTCTTTATTACAGTGGACTCAGTGGAAGAGGTGGGTGTATAACATACATCTGTACATTCATAAGAGAAAAAAATGGTAGCTTCGTTATAGAAATACACATATTTTTATGAGTCGTTAGATTAATTGACATATATGCACAGGCTAATAATAATGAAAAGCCTGTTTTAGGCCTCGTTCTTGCATTAGAGAATATTTTGAACAGAAAGCTAATATTTGCAATGTGAAGCAGAATCGCATAAAATATAATGTGGGTTTTTTTTTTTTCCCTGTGGTTAACCTCAAAGTTATTTTAGGTGATATTTTGCTGGACTTACTGCACTAAAATGAAAGGAAGAACTGCTTCTCTGTCATGCATTTGTTTCTGTGTATATTCATGATGGAATTTACTTACAGTATTAGCTGGAGAACGTTTGCCTTAGGGCCTTCACAGTGGCAGACATAATCCTGCTCCCCGAGCAAATGCCATGCATTCAGCTTTAAGAGGCTTGGCACAAAGTGTCCTGGTTTTGGTTCTTCTCACCCACCTTCTGAGCTGAAGCTGGAGCAAATTTAGCTATTTGTGCAGTTTTTACATGCAGCATGAGGTCATTTTTCAAGGCAGGGGGCTTTTGTCACACCAAAGCAGTCCAAACAGGACTAACTACAAGAACCTCTTGGATTGCTCAGCTCCTCTATATCCATGGGAAAAAAAAAAAAAAAAAAAAAAAAAAAAAAAGAAAATCCATATCTGAGGAGAACATCCAATCCTAAATTCACTTTCTGCTGTGATCTCCTTGAAGGCTTGACCTCCCCCTTCTAATGACTGCAGTAGCTCTGAGACCTCCCAGTCTTTAAGAGCAGGAGGAGGAGCTCGTCACTGATGGGACAGCAGAATGGATGGTTCTTCACCTTACATGCTAGGCAAAGAACAAGCATTTGTAAATGTTTGCTCATCCCTCCCTCAAACACTTTGATGCTGCTGGCGAGAACAGCCTTCCCTGGGACCCACCTGGTAGGTCTGGGTTCAGTACTGAACCTTCTTCTTCTTCCCCTTGGTGCTCTACCAAAATGTCTTCCTAGTGTACAGCTACTTAAAGGCTTTTTTAATGGTCCACTGGCTTCTGGCTTTTTCTTCTGTTCCTTGAAATGTTCCTAAAGAAGTCACAATCTGTAAGACTAAGTAACTACTTTTTTATTTGTTTTCTTTACCTTTTCACAAAGAGAGCACAAAAGATTAATCTTGGAAGCCCATCTCATCACACGACCATTCTCTCCTGTATTTGAGAAACAAGGTCTTTTCAGCTTAGAAGGCTGTAGGAGCTTTTTTTTTTACAGAAAAGCCCACCAGATGTAAACCAAAGTTGTCCCTAAACAACTGAATTGGAAGAATGATCCTGATTTTTTAATGGCTATTATTCAGGGTTGGTGCAAGATAAAATATGAGTGATAACATATAACAAATAAAGAGGAGTCAAAGGTAATTCAGTTTGCTGTATTCTTCCTTTCTTTCATCCCACTACCTCTTTACAGAGACAC
This sequence comes from Buteo buteo, assembly GCF_964188355.1. Lineage (NCBI taxonomy): Eukaryota > Metazoa > Chordata > Aves > Accipitriformes > Accipitridae > Buteo > Buteo buteo. Next base: position 9,560,634 of record NC_134171.1, on the reverse strand, counting down.
ACAAAGCAGCTGTTTGTTCTTCTTTTCCTACTCTATCAGTTCTTTCCTGTTTAGGAAAAAAAATCTAAAAGTAATTAGTTTGTAATATAAATATTAGTGGTGAGCAATTGATTTTCACTCTCTCTTTAGTAGATGAAGCCACAATGCAGCTAACCAATGCAGCAGGAGCTGGACCAGACTAATGACTGATGGAGTTTTTGCAAGTAATTTGTCTTTACCACAGCACCAAACCTTTGATTCTTTGACAACCAGAAGCATAGTTCACTGTTAAGGCTTTAAGCTTTGGTGACTGAATACAGTTACTTTTAAAGCCCCAATGAATATTTGCCAAAAAACCCCAATACAGTTTGTCCTTCAGCTTCCCTGAGTTCTCAGGTACAATTAAGCTTTTCTACAGAGACATCATGTTAGGATTTATCTCACCTTAGATGTTTCTAGGACAGATATCTACTGCTGGGCTGGTCTAGACTCACCTTGGCCTGGTCACAATGGAGAGAAATGAGCAATTCTAGAGCCTGATTCATCTGACCCTGCCTTTGAGATCCATATGGAAGATTCATCTCTCTACAGTGCTCATTCCTCTTCTGTTAAACTGACCTCAGGTGTTGAATTTACTTTATTGACTTTGCAAATGCAGCCAAGCACAGAAAAAATTAACAGGTTAATTTCTTGACAAATTTGACATCTTTTATAAGAAATTGTATTAGCAAAAATGATTAAGATGGACCATGGTCCATCTTCCTCCCATACCCATAGCTGATATTCCAACATTTTATACGTAATTGCTGTTGACAGGGCTGCTATAGCTCTACAGATTTCACCTTGTAGGAAGATCAACCTGGAAAACTTTGCTGAGAAGAACTGCCAGGGCCTGAATGCATCCTGGCAATAACACATAAGCGCTACGCCAAACCGTGGGCTGTGAGGACTTCAGGGAGCCAAGCAAACATCCTGCGGTGCCTTAGCCTGCTTGATGAGGAGTCCACTTCGGAAGGAAGCTTTCTCCAAGGTCTTTGCTTCCCAAAGGAGTGTGGCCATACCTTGAGATCATGGGGCAGTAAAAAGAAGCTGGTTTGCTTTGCTTCTTTGGCCAGTAGTGTTGTAAATAACTGCAATAAAAAATAATCTTGGGGATGGGACACCTTCACCTTCACAGGAATACATGAGTTTTTCCTATTTATTAAAATGGAAGAGCTGGTAATTGTGGTGCTTACATTTGTTTAATGGGGGGGTGGTGGGGTGTGTGTGTGAACCAGGGAAATGCTTAAGGGAGTAGAGATAGAAATGTACCAGCAAGCTCGGTGAAAGACTCCAAACAAGAGATGGAAGCTTCGGGTTGACTCCTGCATGCCCTCAGGAGCACTCCAAGCAGACTCAGGCTGTTGCTAGATTTAGCAGCGGTTCCTTTGGCTGAAGCCAAGTAGACATGTGAGAGCTTTCTGTGAGATTGGCAGGTGGTGGTGGGATGGCTTGTAAAGGGGAGCTGCTGATGGAGTAGAAACGCAGCCTGGAGCAGCGAGGCTCGATGTCCTGCTACGTGACCAGACCATGCGTCCCACCGTGGTGGGCACACTCACCATGGCCACTGCCACAAGTGTGTCGCATCCCAAATATACCCTACTTGACGTACTCAGAATACACCTAAGCCTGTACTAAAAGAAACACAACCATAAGGCATAGGGTCACGTAATCTTCCTTCCTGCTGATCAGCCCTTGCTGCTGAGATAAGCATAAGGAGGTTCAGTTCATGACTCCTGGTGAAACCTAGATATGAAATGACCTCAAGCCCTGCAGCTGTGGGGACACGGAGAAGACTGGAGGAAAGTTGTGTTGCTGGTTTGCTTTGGCTTTTTCGGAGGCATTGAGGTGTATATAGGTGGTGGGTGTGCTGGGGAGCCTGCAACAGGGAAAGGGATCATGAAGTCTGGTCTCTTCTAGCACATGAGGCACGTACCTGGGAACACAGGGCATGGGGACAAAGTCCTTGCCCCCACAAATTTTAATTTTTTTATCTGAAGCAAGCCACTGTGAAGGGGAAGAAAAGGAGACCAGGGCAGGGATTTGTGGCCTGTTAGTGGAGAGTTAGAGGCCAAATAGTGATTAACTGAGGTGTTTTAAGACACACAGCACACTCGTAATACAGCTTCTAAAACTAACACAGCTTTTGTTGCCACCTTCCTTTTATTTTGCTAAGGCAGTTTTAGTGGGAGGGGGGTTGTAGCTTTGGTATAAAATAAAGCTTGCGCACATGCATGAACTTGCAGCTGTTTCCCCCCAGAACCGCCCCAAATCCCACCACATATCACTGTCAGTCCCAGAGGTGTATTATATACCCCTCCTCTGAGTGAGATACTGCTATCGGGTGTCCGCACATCTGGATAAAGCAGACAAGCAATAGGGGCTGGATCTATATGGCAAAGGCATTAACCTTATGCTCCACGTTGCTGGCTGACTGCTCAGCCAGATAACCCTGCATGTCCCAAAGCCTCAACCTGCACGGCTGGGAAGGTGATAGCACCCAGTGCCTTTACTGGGGGTGCTGCCTGGGTGATCTCCAGAGCCGCTTTGCCGGGGGGTCTTGCTGTTGGCTGGCAGGGCTCTCCCGGCAGCATTTATAACCGCCACCAAAAACTGCTTTTCAGGAGTAAATATCCCTAGAAGCCATTTCAGCAGCAATCAGCTTGTTCCGACCGTATCTAATTGGACTGAAGGCTGGAGCCTCCGTTTCCCCTCCCCAAATCGGAGGCCAGCGCTTCCCTGCCTCACAGAGATGCTCAAGAGTTGGTCAGAAATAGCCTCGTGGAGGTCCAACACTCGAACAGCGGGGAACAGCCCATTTGTGCTGGTTTTTACTTAAGGAAATGCACAGGCATAGGGAAGGGAAAGGGGCTTGTGTGGCTCGGGGGACACCCACGGATGCATCTCCGCCACAAAAGCATCCTCAGCAATAACGTTCACTCTATGGCTTCATGCCCTCGGTGGCAGAAAAAAAAAGACACTGCACGGTTTTGTTTTGTCCTCTGCTCCGATGGGACATTTCTCAGGTGGGCTTTTGGTGTCAGTGCTCAACTGGCAAATGGAGGCACGGGGCATCAGGCAGACCCGCGGCTGGTGGCCAGGGCTGGGCACGGTCCCATCGCAGGGCAGTGCCGGCAATGCAATGCCCAGGGGTGGCTCCACATATACTATATGCAGCTCCGAGAACATTTACGCTTCTGAATGTGTTAGCATTAGCCAGTGAGCTGGAACAGCGTGGAAATATAATCCAAGGACATGCATGACACATAAAGATATCCCTATTTATCAATGAAAACAGGAACGAGTGGTGTTTGCCCATGCTGGAGCAGGAGCTGGAAAAGATGCAGGCACCGTCTGCACTGCGGTGTCAGTAACTCGACAGCAATACAGTTTAGGAAAAAACTGACATAAGTTTTAGATTTTATTCATTCGTACATTATTTACAGCAGTTGCTTTCATATTACAATTCTCTTTCATCTTTTCAGTTTTCACTTATAAAAAATTAACCAAATAAACCTTATATAACCAAATTTATCACAGCAGGTCTGGTTAATTTTCACAGTTACAGCGGCCATCAGGAACAGAACTTAAGTACCTACAAGTCATTCGTCCAGAGCACCTCGCCTGACCCTGCCCGAGGACACCCTGCTGTCCCTCGAGAGCTGGCCGGCTCCCGGGGCTCTGCCGACGGAAGATGGAGAGACCACGCCGCGTCGGGATAACGCTTTGTAGGCTGGAGCTCAAATGCCTAAAGCACTCCAAGGGCTAACTCGCACACACGCTACCGTGTCCTGTCACGCTAGAGGAACTGCTTTGTATCGATATGCCTTGACGGTATGCGAAGAGCTTTCCAACAGAGCTGACTCCTGCTTCCCTCCATAAGAAAATTATATTCATTCATTCTATTTTCTGCTGTTGTTCAGCCCCAGTAGTGCAGTAGCAGAGTACACTGGGGTACGAGACTGCGGCAATGAGCATTTACCTTCCTCTGTGTGACTCTGACAGCTCTTCCTCGTGGTTGCCTCTCCCACCAGGAACGGTATTTGCAATAATTCACCCTTAAAACTACGGTGAAAAACCTGCGCTGCGTAAGGACTTACAAGCCAAAGAACGATTCAGGCGGAGGGATCCCACACGGGCAAATTCTCTGCCAAGGTGAAGTCCAGTCCCAGAGACCGATGGCCTTTCCTAGTACTTAATCCTGCTCCCCAGGTGCAATAGCAGCACTGACGCCAGTGTGTTCCTAACGGTATCATCTTCATTAACTATCTCCCTGTGCTCTCCCCCACGTGCTCATTTGCTTTACAGTGGTAATTATTGCTGTTTTAAAATATGTTCGTTTTTCTTTGAGGACTTGTAGCCACTTCCCGTTACAAAGTACAGTACATACTATGCTGAACATAGAAAACACAAGACTAATTTCACATTGGTCTTGTACAACGGTGAAGAGATGCAGAGTAAGAGGCTGTTCGGGGGAATCCGAGTTTCTATTTAGGCATGAGTTTAGCCTGTAAGCCATGAACTAAAAAGCCACTGCCTTAAACACGAGCAGTTCTGGTAAGCAATTTAGCTCCAGTTTGTTTTTTTTTTCAACCGACATTGGACATTTTCCAAATGCATACCACACATCTGCTTAACACTACCAAAAAAATATTTTTTTTTTCCTTTACCTTTACTGCATTTGTCTCAAGAAGACTTTTCCTTTAATAAAATAACACAAGCACACAAACTGCTTAAAGCTAACGGCCCAGCACAATCATAAGTACAACTCACAAAGCAACAGATGCTTTGTTAAACCTAATTATATTTTTTAAAAAAGCAAATATACATACTACAAGTCAAAAGGACTAAGCTTTGGAGGAAAAGAAATTGAAAACAACGTTAGCTATATGTTTATTACGCTTACACAGCAGTAGCTGCTTCTGCATTCAAACGTGTTACTCGTAAATAAATTTACAGTTGCATTATGTATTTGTTATGCTCTTGGTCTTAATAAGTCCATCTTCTACTATTTAGATGTTAAAAACATATTCTCTCCCGCAGCTGACCATCATGTAATACAAAGACAGCACTGAACAGCAATTTTGAACAGTCATTAAACTCCAAATGCTGACTTAGAGTTTGTTGCTTTAAATGATACTGTGTTTTAACTAAACTCTGTTATTCAAACTATTCTCTTATTTTATTTTCAATGAAAGGTACTCCAATGACCATTCAGGTAGCAGTTTTGGTGGAAGTTAAGCATAATCTCTGTGCATAGTCTCTATTACTGAGGCATGCAAGAGCACACCATTTTTTTGCTCAAGATTCTGTGTGGATCTATTTTGAGGGAGAAAAAAAGAGAGAAAATTATCCTTTTGCATTTTAAAGCTTATTTAACAGTTTGCATCCCTTCGTTTTCTTTATGCGGTACAGTATATTCCACCGCAAGACTCCAGTTAGTGTGGAATTAAAATGCCTTTATTAAGCTTTAAATAGAGTGCATACCAACAGCATCACACTAGCGCTAATGAAACACAGGCTCCCCAGCACATCGAAAATGAGATTGTTAATTCAGAGGTAACCGAAGCTGGTTCCTGCCTTTGTGTGTTTGGCAATTCGGAAATCCCTGCAGTCAGTCTCTATCCATTTGCACCTCAGCCAGCAAATCTGGCAAATTAAAAGGCAGCAGACCTGCATCACGGATGGATATGGTTCAGTGAGCAACGGGCAGCAGCAAGAATTGTGACAAGGTTTTGTAAAACCACAGTTCCCTTGGGAATTCTGACCACAGGACTTTCTGTTCTCGCAGTTGGCTACAGCAAGAAAGGGGCCTGATCCCCCCCAGGCCCCGAGCACTTTCTGCTCCCACGGCAGGCGTGCGGCATCGGGTCCCCAACAAGCACATCTGAACCCCAACAACCACCTGCCGACCCTTAGCGCTGCTTCTCCTGCACAAGGACTATTAAATTCAGACGTCGTGACCTAAAGTATCATCCTCATTTCCCATGGGGACGAACGCAGGGGGGAGATGACTGTCCAGGTCCCAGCCCTCGGGACAGACGTCCCCACGGTCATTTACCCCCTGCATTCGCTGAAGGGCCATGCTGAAATGAGTCAAGAGGCAGAGCTGGCCCTTGGGATTTTAAGAATTCAGGTGCATCCATGCTGCATATAGCAAAAGAAAAACGACTTGTGCCCTGCGAGCTGTGCCACTGGCTTTGGGGGTGCAACTGCCTCTGCAGCATCGCCAACGCTGGTCCTGCTTCTGCGCCCCATGCCACCCCCACCGCACGCTGCCAACCAGCTCAACCCCGCAGTGCTAAGAGCATCCTTACGGTTTCCAAATAACACTGTTAAATTCACCTTGCTTCCAACAAACACCTTTTAAAACAAGCCTGCTTCTCCCTGACGGGGTTGACTACACCACCAGCTACCTCCTTCCACGGTGGCCAGCCTGAAAAGCCCCACAGCCAAGGTACCCCGTGGTCGCGCGTCTCTCCTCCCCGAGCGGGCAGTGCCCCGCAGCACCCCCAAATTCCCCAGCTGCTCCCTGAGCCATACGTGCCACAGAGACGGGAGCGGATGGACCGTGCAGGTGAGAGCCCAGCTCCTGATGCTCAGTCCTGTGCGTGGGTACAGCCTGCATGCAGCATGCTCGGGGAGAGGGAAAGGCTTGCTCAGAAATACCGTCCCACATACTGCACAGTAACAGCGAGGTAAGGGAAGAGAACAGCTTTTGGCTGATGGCAGTGCCCCAAACTTTACTGCTTCTCCCAGCAGAAATGAGTTACAGCTGCCATTTCTAAGCATCTTGCAGGTGCTGTCTGCTTCACGGAGGGAAAACACAGCATGGATTTACGACAAATACCAGTTCAAGGGTTTCAAGTAAGATTAGAAACCACTTTCTTTGTTCGTTGCATTGCTCGGCATTATTGGCCCGGATCCATTCGGGGCCAAGCTTCCTACAGAGCTTATTGCCAAATATTGCATGTGCTTGAGATGCCCGTTTGCTCAGGGTGTGCAGGGCATTGCCACTCACTCCAGAGGGAATGGCCCAGGCTGTGGATCTCAGCCACGGCAATGCAAAGTCCCCCCACCCTCCTATTATTTTTTATTTTTTTTTTTAATTTTTGGACATCACACCCAGTGCCTTCCCCAGTGAGCAAGGGCTCTGCTCCAGTCCCCTCTGAGCAGAGGCCACTCGAGCAGTGCCCACTACTGCACAGGGATTAGCAGAAAAAGCCACAACGCTAAGGAGAAAGCGGCCAGGCGAGGAAACTGCATCCTCAGTGCCACTGCACGGCATGCAGTGCAAGGCCAGTGGGCTGTGACAACCCACATGCACAGCAAAGTAAAAGCAGCAGGCACCTGGCACAGCTGGGGGAAGCTCCTTCGCATCTCCAGCACATCCTCCACCCAGATCTGAAGGGGTCTTACTAGCCATGACATTTGCCAGCTAAAGGTAAAACCCCAGAGATGCTCCACTCTTCCCCACGCTCCAGCTAGGAGTGTCCTTGGAAGGAAAAACCACCTCCCAACTCACACTGATGTGAGTCTCTGTTGGAATTAAGACTCGACAACTGGCAATAGGATCTCAAGGAGTTTCTGGCAGTAGGTCCAGATCACAAGCTCTTTCGCTCAGGACCAAACCCACAACCATCTTCTGCTGCTCTGCACCCACCCAGCCGCTGAACTGGGATGGGGAGAGCCAGGAGGTGAGGGTCAAGCCCGGAGAAAGGTGGATGGGGAAGGTCCCGATGCAGGGCTGTGCCGATCACGGCTATCTGGTGCCGGAGAAGCAAGAAGGTCCCCAAGGGGGGGCTGCAAAGCCAGTACTGGGGGGCACAAGCGATGAGCTGTGGGGTCTTTTCCATGCAGTGTTGTTTAAACCAGTGCACCCTGAAAGAGGCGGAGCAGACGAATGGATCCGCTAAAGGCGGTTCGCCCTCAAAACGTCACCCCGTGAGCTGCACCGTGGTCTACCGGCACACTTGGCCCAGGCAGCGGGGGGGCAAGGTGGGCCAGACCCTGGGGAGGGCAGCGGGGGAGCCTGGCATGGTCCAGAGCCCAGGGGCCATGCAGAGCAGCGACTTTCTGGCTCCAGAGCCGAGCCTGAGCTATCACGTTTAGGGAAACTTCCCGTGAATGCAGACGAAACGACAGTATCATTCGATGCTTTTAAGCTCAACCTTGTCTAATCCTATTCAGAGCCGCTCTGGGTGGGAAAGCGGCAACAACGCCGGAGGTCCCGTACCCCCGTCCCACTGCTGCTACCAGGGATGCGGCTCTGGCAGCCACGTGGGCTTCCCAATAAAAACCAGGGCTGGGATCAGTGCTGTTTCACCCACCAGCCCTCTCCATCTTCCAAGGAAAGCAAAACCCAGCCTACTTGGCAGCCAGCCCTTTCCTTCGGAAACGAGCTGTCCCGGCTGGAGAGCTGGGAGCAACCAGCTGGATTTTTTCCAAAGAGCCCTGTCACAAAGCAACTGGCAGGAGCGTTAAGGGAAGAAATTTTCTCAGCAGCTACCGACCAAGTGGCAACGACTCAACCCTTATCGGTGCATCTCCGGCATCCGGCGTGCCCGGGGAGGAACGCAGACAGCACCCCGAAAGCTGCACCTTTCCAAAGCACCTCTTTCCCAAGCAACTCAACAGGTATTACGATCAGATACTGTAATATCATCAGTTAAGGTTTACATGTTTTAAAAGAAAATACTGGTAACCTGATGGTACTTCTGCGTCTGTGGGATCTGGTGGGTTTTATTCCAGGTTTGGCTTTTCTGACAGGATGTGGAGTTTTATTACAAAGGCACAGGTATCAAATAAAACCAGCAACATTCTTTTAATTAAATATCCCAATAAAAAAATTAACGCTCAATTTAGGCTTTACATATTCCTCCCTTATTAAGAGACTAGTTTTTGTTTTTTTCCCCTCTGGAAAGGTTTTAGTGCAGTGATTATATAGCAACAGAAAAATAAACTAAAAAAGGCACAAACTGTTTTGTGGTTTTTTTTTTCTTTCAACTTTTGCTAACACTTTATATTTGTCTATTTTACTTCGGTTAATAAATCACTGAATGCAGCAAGAAAATATTCTGCCAATTTCTGTACACTATACAAAAACCCCTACCAACAGTACATTATTTCAGCTTCAGGAGAAATGTACAGCATAGAAAGACTTTTAAAAATATAGTGCCCCATACAGAAATTTTGTTAATTAAACTCACGGTCTCTTGCTACAGTGCCCTTCACCGTCCTCATTTCCCCCCTTATTGCTGGGACGCACACCGGGACCCTGCCCCTCCGGCTCCTTACAGGCTGGACCGAGCCCGAGCCCAGCACCGAGCGCGCTGCCGGGGTTGTGCCAAACGGCCCCTCCATCCCCGCCACTGGTGCCCAGTCCACGGCCCCAGCGGGGATGGGGCGAGCCCCCCTCCCCGCCGCTCTCATCCAGCATCACCGGGCACGTCTCAGCGCCGGGAAAGCTTTCGGCTGGAGAGGAAAGGGCACGGCTCGGTACGAGCGAGACCCGGGCACAGCATCCAGCACGCGTGGGTCCGTGCCGCTGCCCCCCTCCCCGTCCGCCCCACGGCTCCTCTCCTCTCCGCAAGCCCCACGCCGGCTCCCTTCTGGGGCTCTCCCGCCGATGCTTCCATTGTGTTTGCAAGCACAAGCGTGGTTAACGCACGCTCTACCCTTTCATCGGGTTCTTCATGATAGGTGGTGGTTCCCCCCTCCCCCCCGCCCCCCACACGCATAATACTTCGTAAAATAGTAACTTTTTTTTTCGCCCAGGAACTAAATTAAAGGGGTTTTCCCTTTAAATGTATTAACAGAGCTGAACCCCTCCACCCACCCCAAATTAAGTGCAGCCAGAAATGGTTTTCTGTATACTTCTGATACCACGTTTTAAAAATTAAAACCTACCGATCTTCTTTTTCCCCCAAGACGTAATTCATGCAAAGTTGCTATTTGTTTAAATAAGTTATAAAAGTTGATATCTCAGGCTAGAAGAAGCTGTAGTCTCGGTTATTCTTTAGTTGGCAGGCACTGTACATACATACCGGGTACAGACACATGCCGAATCTGCTTTGCATTGCTTTTTGCATTGTACAATTCACAAATCTGACATCATTAAAGCAGTTAATTACCTTTGATGGAAGGCTGCAGTGAGGCCATCTACATTTATCAAACAAGCAGCTGGATAAGATAATAAGTACGCTCCCCCCCGCCACCCCGGTGCTCCCCAAAATGCTATTATCTGTCACACGTTGCTTCTCTGAAGTGGTTAGATTTGGTGCGCACATTAATGTGCAAATGTGTTGCCATAGGAACTGCAGCCTCCATTACGCCTCAATGACACCATTCAGCAAAAGCCAAAACTAAAAGTAATAACAACAACAACAACAAAAAAAACCCCTTAAAAATAAAATAAAAACAAACAAACGAAGAACCCCAAAAGGCAGCAAAGAGAAAGTCCAACGCACATGCGGAGTCTGGCCCAGGACTGCAGGTTACGCATGGCTACAGAACAGCGCAGGAGATATTTAGGTTTGATCTTAACTTCACACTATGGTACAATGGGGCTCAGAGTTCAGCCGGTCCGAGTCTGTGCTGGCTTAGGAAGGAGGGGGGGAATGGAGCGGAGTCGTGGTTACCGGATGCACCCAGGGTCTCTCAGACATTTGGCAGAATGAGGCACATCCAAGAAAAGTGCAACACCAGTGCCGTGGTGGCAGTGCGATGTGTTTGAGTGCGTGCACGCGCTTTCCTCTTCATGCATTGTAGCAAGCGGGTTGGGGTGGGGTGGGGGGGTTTACCCCCCACCTTTTCTTTGAAAACTATTAACCAGTAAATAACGGTAAGACGAATGCATATTCTACTTACTGGTGTGTGAAATACTGAAAACTGCATTCAAGTAATATTTCCGCGCTATTATGAATGCATCACTATGTTATCTTACATTTGGAAAAGGAGAAGACTATGTACACCAGAGCAGTGGTACTATTTTGCAGTTAAGTTTCTGTGCTTTACGGAGGTACCTGGGAAGGAGAGGCCGCCGCTCCGCTCCGCTCTGCCCCGCCGGGTCGCAGGACTCCCAGCGCCACCACCTACAGCATGCGAGGAAGGAACGCTCCTCGGCCGGACGATCGAGCTGCACGGAGCAAACCAAAAGATGACATGAGGGAACAAAAACTCAACCCAAAACTGGCAAATCAACAGTGACGAGAAATAGGAGGGTAATTTATTATTTTTGAAGGGAGAGGAAGAGGAAAAAAGATAATTTTTTTTTTTTTTCGTTTGGTTGGTTGGGTTTTTTTATTCTTCCCGCAGCTGCAGGCGGTAGCGGTGGTAGCGGAGCTGGAAAAACATTCTCTCCAGTAAGGAGCGCGTCATCCCCGGCAGGGCGTAATGTTCGACAACACCGACGTGCTTGAACCCCAAGGACTCGTAGAGCTTGTGGGCTGCCATCTTCACGGCCGTGGTTCCCAGCACGACGGAGGAGTAGTTGTTGAGCATGGCAAACTCCAGCACTTTGCGCCCCAGGGCCTTGGCGATCCCTTTGCCACGGTAGTTGGAGTCGACGGACATGCGGCGCAGCTCCACCGTGTTGTCTTCCTCGTTGCCCCGTGCTGCCACGATTCCCACCACGTTGCCGTCCAGGACGGCGACCCAGAAGCAGGAGCCTGCGGGAGATAAAGCAGCACATGAGCACACGTAGCCACCGGCCGCCCCGGATGGGCAAGGCAGGCAAAGCACCCGTTGACAGAACACACCGATGGGAGCCGGGCTTGGGGTCAGAAATCACCTCTCTGTCACATGTGGGGACTAACGGCCTCCATAAATAAGGACCAAACTTTCTTTTCCCTTGACACTGTGAAGGGAATGTTGTTCTCCCAAGGAAAATGCACAGGAAAGTCACTACAAACCAAACCAAGATTCCTAGGGACCTAGCGTTATGAAGTGCATTTGGCTGCCATCACAGTGGGGTAACGATCCTCAGCTCACGGTGGCACATGATGGGTAACTTCTGACCCGCACGCAGTCACGCTCTCCTGTCCTACCAGTAACTTCACTGCAGTGAGTCCCGGATCCCACCCAGCACAGCACAACCCATCTTTGGCTGCTTGCTGCATCCCACCTCAGGTCCCGGCGGTGGCACAGGCAGCCCCTGGTACGCTTTGCTGCCAAACTCCTCCTTTACTGGGAGTCACGCCTTCCGGAGGCTCTCGTCTCCAGGTGAACAGCTCGCCGGCGGTGCGAGCAGCACATCACCGGGCTCGTCACCCAAAAGCTGCCAACGTGCTCTGGGCAGACCTGCAGTCCCCAAAAGTGAGCAGGGGCAGCTGCCCGCAGGCGGGGAGCCCAGGGGGCAGAAGCACAGGGTGGTGCACAGAGCATCCTCGGCGATTTGAGAGGGCAGGATCCAACCCGGGTGACAGTGAGGGGATGGAAAGGCTGAGCCCCTTTCCCTGGTGCTATGGCATGAGGCAGGGAGCCAGCTCAGAACAGGACGGGACCCCCCATGCTGGGGCACGGGGAGGTGCTGGAGCCTCCCTAGGTCTGGGAAACCTGTGCCTGCTGTGGGCCAGACACCAAGCCATGGTCCCAACCTCTTTTTGGGACTCGTAAGGATGTTGCTTTTCAGGTGCAATGCAAGAGCAGCCCTGATGGCTCAGGGGTCCCAGTGGCTCCTCCTGCCACCCGCTTCTCCACCCACGAGGACCTGATATGAAAGGCTAAATAAGTGTCTGCCCGGCTTGTTTCTGACCTCTCCCCATGCACGCCTGGATAGGTAAGCACATCCTCCTCTTGCGGACTCCAGGAGCTCAGTGTAGGACTTGCCTAAGACAGCTTCAAATAGAAAATCCAAACTGGGCAGCAAGATGCTGGTAGTGAGAAATTGGGACCATGAAAGCCAGCAGAGCACCAACAGGGGAAAATGCCATATACACCCCCAGAAAGACCATCTCCTAGGCACAGCCACAATCAGGCTCGCCCACCCCTTTTTCCCTGCAGGTTGGGGTGCTTGTGGCCAGGTCCCCCTTGCTTTGGAGCTGCTGCTCCTCCTCTGCTGGCGTGTGCCAGGCGAGAGCATCTCGCAAGCTGGAAACATGGTGCTCAAGCAACTCGGGCCAAAACCGTGTAGAGTTTCAGCGAGCAAAACCAGCCCATCCTTAATTGCACCCTGGTACCGGTCAGCAGGCACACTGCTCCAGGAACGAGGATGCAGCTTAACGAACAGGCTGTGCTTTTGGGGGTGCAGGGGGGTCAGCACTGCTGCTCTGCCATGGGGCCGAAGGCTCGGTAGGGCAAATGCTGCATTCAAGAGGTCAAAGCAAAAACCATTCTAATTAAAGTCCAGCAGCCTGAAGGGCACCCAGCTGTGCTCGGGGCAAGTACCCCGAGGTCCTAAGCACTCCAACCACAGCCTCAGTTATGAAGCTCAAATAAAACTGGACCACTCTGGAGAGAGGCACCGATAACATACCATCCCACTGCTTGTACTGGGCAACAAACATTAAACCCGATGCAGTTAGAAACTGCTGTAACTCTGGAATATTACAGCATCGCTTGGCCCCACCAGCAAGGGGACTTAAAAAAAAAACAAAAAACAAAAACAACCAAACAAAAATACCAACCACAAATGAAATTCAAGTAATTAATTACTCAGGTCTTAACTAAAGATCTTTACAGAAAGTCCTGGTGAAGGAAAAGTGTCTTCAATTGAACTGAAAAGACCCATGTTGTCAGCACAGGGCACCTGTGACCTTATCTTGGATATTGCTTAATTAACACCTAAGAAAGCCACTATTCAATTACGGCAGCTAACGAGGGGCACTGACAGCTCTCTCACCAAGAAGGAAAGCACTGACTTTCAGTGCTCAGGAGGAACATGGCTTCATCCAGAGGAAGCGGACCCCATCACAGGAGAAACCCCTGACACGCTATGACCTGCCGCAGGCGGTGGCCTTCTTCCCCACTGCTAAGCAGGAGAAAACCTGACTTGGGCAGCAGCTTCATCTTTAGCATCAACCCTGCCAACCGCCCCAACCCAAACGCATGGCACATCTCCGTAAGGACCGGCGTTAAACAGCCCAGGTGGGTGCTCAGGGGTGCACGGCACTGCTCCCCCTGCAAAATGGGGGAGCGGGGGGGAACCGAAAGAGGCAGCTCAGAGTCCTTCGTTACCGGAGGAGAGCAAGTCACAGGGTGGCGGGAAGTGCATCCCTGGCTGCTGCCTGCGAGACAAATGCACCTTGTGACTCAGCGAAGCCGTCAGAAAAAGACGGCCGAGGTCTTCCGTGCTTCTCCGCGGCACAGCCCAGCTGCTGAGGAAAAACCGGGCGGGGGGGCCCGGGCAGGGAACCGGCCCAGCTCCAACCCAGCACACCGGGCTCGTCCCCACCTTCAGAGCGATGCGCAGCTCCAGCGACGCTCACTTTCGTTCCCACTGCAAGTCATTACGCTGTCGCTATCTAGGTCAACAGCTAATTTTTAAAACACCGGGACCCATCTTGACCCATTTATCATGAGCAGTTAAGATGTCTCTCCTCTGCTGCTGCATTGACAGTGCAGCTCATTCCCCTGCATTCACCCGGATCTCAAAACGTAATTTATTCAGACACGACCCCAGACGAAGACCTAGAAGCACTGAATCCCAGCAGCCACCTTCCCTCCGAATACAAATCGCAGGGCTGAGAGCTGGCTGCTCTCCGCTCCGCAGCGCTGTTTTTAAACCGCTCATCACATGGTGGCTCTGCTCAACGCACCCCCCAGCCCATCCATCATGCCTCCGGCCACACGGCAAGCACACCACGAAAACGGGGCCGCAGTGATCCTCACCCCTACACGCACAGCCACCAATTTCAGCTCCTGCGGTGTAGTCCAAAAAGGGGGTTCATGAGTCCCCCCATGTTTGGGGGAGCAGAGGTGGGATGCTCCCCTGGGGGTACATGGTGCCATCTCCAGCGCCCACCCGGTCCTAAGGCAGTCCCAAAAAGTGCCACAAAGCAGCCATCAGCCCATGCCCACCGAGCCACGGTCACCGCATCCCTCTCATCCAGCCCTATGCGCAGCAACTCCTCCTGGAGCTGCTTCTTCGGCAAGTCTGTCTCATTTTCCTCAAACCAGAGATACCAGCCTAGGTTCCTCTCTGCCCACGGTTATGCGATTGCTTCCCGCTTTTATTCCTGATTTTCCCTTCTCAGCAAGCACCTCTCCTCTGTGCCCACCAAGCCCAAGAAGCTGCTAAAGCTCACTCAGCAACACTTCCTACATTTGTGAAACAGCACGTTTCTAGTATTTTTGGGTCTTCTGCCTATTTAAAACCCAACTCTGCCTGCCACGGCAGAGCCCACAAGGCCCTTCACACCCCCAGCCCCCTCTGACCGCCCTCCAGGATGGATGCCGTACCCTCACACCCATCCATCCCGGTGGGACTGCCACGGTTGCAAGCAGCATGATGGCAAATCTGCGCTCCTTGTTAGTTTTTACTTACAACTTTAAAGCTTAATTATAATGATTTTGAGTTCAACGTGAAAAGAAATAGTATCTGGCACATCTCCCAGTGTGTGTTGTGCACGCAACGCTTATAATTAGCAGCAGACAGGACACATCTGCTGAAACAATGCAAGTTGTGTTCGGCTCTTGTTTACACCAGTGCCATCACTCCCCAAGACTGTTACCCTGCTGCCCACTTTGCGTCTGCTCTGAGGATCACTAGTGGCCAGATCCTTCAGCCTGCTAAAGACACCTCAAATTTCCAAAGGTGGCTACAAGCCCAGGAGCAGCCTTCAACCGTGGCATTGTCAAATCCCTCCTCCAGGAAGCTGCATCCCATTCAGATGGGGATTTGCTACCAAAAGCTGTTTTGGGGTCCCACCATGTACTGCTGACCTTGGGCTGAGACCTCCTCTTCTCTGGGCAAACCCTCCAGTTTCAGAGCAGGAAACCTGAAGATCTTCAGTTTGCTTTTTACCTAAACTTAACATGTTTTCAGCAATCCTACCCAGCTGCAGTTCCTCACCATATCCACTCTTTCAGCAGCACTTACTCTGGAGCAAGGTGAAAACACCCTGGGAAAACCACCCCACATTGCCACCCCCCCAGCGCTGGGGGGGTCTCTTCCCCACCTTTTCTGGACCGAGGGAATTGACTCAGAGCCTATCTTGTTTTTGCACTTTTTCATACCTAGGATGAGATAAAATTAACTTCACCTCACCTGTCAGTAATGAGCAACAGCCTTGTTTGCAGTGCTATTAATAGCAGGAGCTGATGTTTTACTCTCTCACGCAGCTATCTGAAAATAATCACTGCTGCAAAGATAAACACAAACCCTGATGGCTACAACTCTCCCTGCCCTTCAGATACTCATCTTGCGGCAGCATCTGCATCTCTGCCTTTGCTGTCATCTGCCTCCATCATCTGGGGTCCCACTGATGTCCAACTCTTCACTAGGGTCATCCAAAGCCCTTCCAGCTCACTCCAAGGTCTGTTCTTCCTGGATGTCTTGCATTTAACTACAGCTGCCCCGTGAACACCACTCTGGAGTACTAGAGGTACCTACTGGATGCATTAGCTGTTTCCAGCCAAACACCAAGCCTCTTTGCAGGACTGTCCCTTGCCTCCTGATCCCACCTGGCCCCTCCAGGCTGTCAACAGGCGAAGGTGAGGAGAAGCAGCCATGGAAAGCCCACCACCACCTTGCTTAGCTCTCTCCACTCCCCCACCCCGCTGCCTCACCACACAGAGTGTCCACTTCAGGAACTCACAGGCGAAAGCTGTAATAAGGGAACAAATTTTTTATGATGAGAGCGGTGAGACACTGGCACAGGTTGCCCAGAGAAGTTGTGGATGCCGCCTCCCTGGCAGTGTTCAAGACCAGGTTGGATGGGGCTTTGAGCAACCTGGTCTAGTGGAAGGTGTCCCTGCCCATGGTGGGGCAGGGGGTTGGACTAGATGATCTTTAAAGGTCTCTTCCAACCCAAACTATTCTATGAAAAAAAAAAAAACAAACAAACCCAAAACTTGGCATGCATGCATCTATGAAAAAGGCACAAAATGGCTGTGATGAGTATAACAAGGAAGCATGATTTTAGGTTGTTCATGCTTCACAGCAAGGTCAGCCATGGTCCCTCACCTGATGGCACTTAGGGCCTGAAAGCACACACGATGGCAGTCCCTTTCTGCTCTAAATTTAAGGATGATTCCTAGCTACTGAGGACCAAAAGAGAGCGTTCTTCTAATCCACCCACCCTTCTCCTGCAGCGCAGGCTGCCCTCAGGTTCCACACACCGCTGCCGGCCCCAGGCCCCGAGGACGTCCCCGGAGCGGTGGCACCGCGCTGGCTGCTTATCCTCCACCTAAAGCACCCACCGCTCCTGCCCAAGGAGGGCATGCCCTGCGATCCCCCAGCTGTGCTTGCAAGCCTCCTCCCCGCTCTCCTCCACCATCATGAGCTGCACAGCTCTCCCCCACACAGCCGACGAGGATGGTGGGTGAAAATAAATTCGTTTATTTTTTGCCGCAAATTCTTCTACACCCTTTGGTGAATAAAAGGCCGGTGGGTGGATGGGTGGAAAGACTGGAGCCAAAAGCAATAGCAGAGGGTACTGCTAGAAGAGAGGGGGAAAATGAGACATCAGCCTTCCCCACCACCATGAGTCCTACGCGATTGACTATAGCAGGTTCCCACAGCTAAGTCCCTCAACGCTCAAAGACCGCTACCCCGAAAACCAGAATTTAACAGCAGTGTGTTGCTCTCAAAAAGCAAAGCTCTGTCTGCCAGGTACTTTTAAAATCTATTGTTTTCTAGTAAAATCTAGTATTTCCACAGGAGCAAGCAAAGCTCTGCCGCCCCAAAACATCCTGAACTCACACCTGGGTCCTCCCCGGTGCCAGCACCCAGGCACGGAGGGGTGAGGGGCCGAGCCAGGTAGAACCTATTCCTGCTTTGCACAGGGCTGGAGAGAGGACAGAGCAGCTCCTGCGGCCACCACCAGCTGCTGGTGCTCATTTTGCGTCGGTGGGGTTGCACACCTGCAGGAAGGAGTTTTCCTTGGAAGGTCAGCTTAGGGCAAGTATGGAAACCTTGCCCAGAGGCAGGCCAGTCTTTTCCCTCTTTCTTCAAGGGTGGCACTGCTATCCCCGCAGCCAAGCTCTTATTAACTCTTTGAGGGTTATTCGGGGAACATAATTTCCAGACAGACATGCAACTTCTCAAGGCAATGTCCCTTCAAGCACAGAGTGTGATTTTCAGTTCATGTCACAGTGATGCAAATGTGAGCAATTCTCCTCCCGGCTCACAGCTGTCCTGGGTGACATCCTCAGGGCATCATCCAGATGCGGGAACCAGCAGAGCCACTCAGCAGCTCCCACCACCACTGCTGGGAAGCCGCCAGGCGAACGCCAGCTCCTCTGCATGCTTACAGCAGAGCCAGGAAAGCATCCGAGGACTGGCCACCGTGAGAAAAGGAAGCCGATATTAAGAGAAACTCTGGCCAGACTGCCCAAAATGAAAAATTAGGAACCTCCATCCCTGGCAGAGGTGTGATGTGCAGGTGTGAGCTCTGGGAGGGGATGGGGGCTGCCCACAGGCTCGGCGCGTGTCTTCAGGGCTTTGCTGGGAGAAGCAGCATCCTGCACAGGGCAAACATCCCTCTCTATCCTAGGTTTTCCCCCAGGCTGCTACAAAGGGGTAAAAGGGGGGAAAAAAGCCACCACCACAACCAACCCAAAAAAACAGAAATCATCCCTGCACTTCCCATAGGACAGGACTTGCAATTGCCTGTGTCCCTTGCCTTTAATATACCTACATAAAAGCTTGCCAAAAGTGACAGGCTTACTAATCCTAGAGATCCGAATGCCCCCAAACTCCTCCCTGCTGATGTACTGCGGCACAGCCCGGTGCAACACCAATGCACAGAAATACCGGGACAGAGGAAACACAACACAGTGTTATATCATGAAGCTTTAAATATTTGCCCTTGTAGTCACTTGTTCATCCTCCTGTGCCATCTTCTGGTGTGATTTTGGCCAGAGCAGCAGCCCTTTCTGCCAAGCAGGGGTGGTCTGAGCAAGGCATTACAGAGGGAACCAGGGGGTGTCTTGCACTGGACACAGTGCTGTGCAGTTATTACTTATTCATAGATAACCCGTTAAAAAGCCCCAAAGTTCAGTGTCTCGCCTCTCCTCCTGCCAGCACTATTTATACACATCGCTTTAAGCAAGACAGGCCATGTGCAGCAGCAAGCGGACAGAGTCCCCAGCCCAAAGCTGGCTGTGCCATGGCCGTGTATTGCTGATGCCATTTAAATCCCTGCCCTTTTACCCTGTCTGGGTTTTGAAGAGGGACCAAAGGAGCTCAGCACTCGAGGCAACTCTCCCTCCTCCTTCCCCTCCGTCCTCGGTGAAATGCAGGGCAGACCAGCCAAGTTACATCAACGTCAAGCGAGAAACGATGCTCTTCTGGGGAGAGCGCGGCTGCCGTGATGTGAATGCTGCTGGCGGGAGGAGTTTGGGGCACAGACATGACACATCGGCTGCCGCCTGGCCACAGACACGGGCGGCTTGGGCACAGGGACTAACCAAGGACAGGCAACAGCTCTACCTGCTTCTGACTGCAACTGCTCAGCTAGCCAGGATGGGGAGGGATTTATTTCTGTGTTTATGAGGCACATCATTATCCTATTATCTCTTCTTACCTCCATCTTTCCCATGTCTTGAGTTTCTCTCCCCTCCACCTTTCTAGTTCCCCTTGGCTTCAAGCAGGGCTGCATAACAGCTCCCACAACTTCTGCTAATAACTCTACACTTGACTTCAGTTAAAAGGCATTCCTGGAGGGCTCCTACAAAATAATGGCATTTCAGAGTAGTTTATGGCCACAGAAACCAGGTGTGATGTGAGAGACCCCCAACTCTGACACTCCTGACACCCACGAGCATTCCTCTACACCAGACAAGGCCCAGGCGTGAAGGAACAGAAAAATGTCAGGGACTCACAAGAATTATTCATGCATGAAATTAGAAATGCTGTGGGACCCCTTCCTTCCCATAAATAACTCCACATAACCTACCACCGCAGGATTCATTGCCCCGTTGTAAATAATTGCCTGCTGGAAGAGCACAGGGCAGCACATCTATATGCTGGGGGTGGGTGACACCCCTTGATTCATGGGGCATCTGGGCAGCAGGCAATGACATCACCTGCATGGCATGAAAAGAGGTGGATGATTCGGTCCCAAACAACAGCTCAGCTACTTCTCCACCTACCTTCTTTTCCACCCTTGCTACGTTTCACCTTTGTTGTTGTTACCGAGGGCTGAAGCTACTTCCAACCATCTCTAAGCTCAGACAAAGCCTCCAGAGCAGCAATCGGCAGGGGATCAGTGGGATGACAGTGACATCCAGCATTCAATCTGCAACATGGCCACAGCTCGGTTCCATACACATTCGCTACCAGAAACACCATGATCACAACCCACAACAGCAATGGGTCTCAAACCGCCCCAGGAGACAGGAATTCAGAGGTGGCCTCTACAGCTGATAAGCCAGAGCATAAAATGAAACATGGGGGGCAATGGGGTTTTGGACCGCAGGCAACAGCTGGCCTGAACATCTGTGCAAACCCGAAAGCATATTTGGATTCAGACTGGTATATGCCATAACATGCCACCGCTGATAAACCTGGAGCAGCAGCACATGCTGCACAGGTGACAGTCCCACCAGGAGGTTTTGCTGCAGTCCAGCTTTACCTTCACCTGGGGATGGAAAGGGTGATGGGGTTGCAATTTAGAGGAACAGTACGAGAACTGACTTTTATCAATGCCTGCTCCATGCTTCCTGATGGGAGCTGCATCCTCAAAAGCACCCAGCTACTTTATCATAGGTATTCCATTTGGGGCTGTCAAAGCCCCTGGAAAACCCCCAAGATGTTGACAGCTAGCTGTAGTTTACTTCCACTCTAGTATTATGGCTGGAGAAAAGAAAAACATATTCTGCAACAAATGGACTTCAGAAAGTGGCCAGGTTTGGTCCTAACAGCATCTCCTGCTGCCACTGCTGGGGATGTAACCCAGCAGGCATTTCTAATCTTGTTAAAACCTTTGCTTTAAACCTCACCCTTTTCCTCTGAAACACCTAAATGACAGCTCCTACTCATGCACCTTACTCCTCTAAAGCTTCAGGAGGACCCAACCTGGACATCTGGATCAACGCAAGCCGTTAGTGGCCATACCCCATGTCAGTGCTTCACGGGCTGCTTTTTCAAACAGGCTTCAGCCCTGCGGGGCCCAGAGTGTCACCACGTGTGACAGCACCGGGGGAGCTCAGCAAAGCCCCGGGAAGTGCTCGGCACATCTCAGGAATAGGCTTTTGATGAGACAGCTAGAAATCCAGGCAATGCTGCAGACAGGGTAAAGACAGCCCTTCCAGCACATTTCAGAGGGTGCTATATTAAGAAGTGCAACAGCAGGACTTTAAAATCTTGTATCCGGCTCTTTTTGCTGGCCATGATGCACCTTGAAAAGCAAAGACTGTAATAAAGCCGACGTATAACAACTGTTCAAGAAAAAGCTGCAGAGGCAGTTATGGGGGATTAGAAGTACCCTGGTTATCAGGGCATATTTAGCCTGGTCCATCGCTCTGCTCTCTGCTATTGAAAAGAAGGACATGCTACAGAAAAAGGGGAGACAAAACCACCGATGTAGTGATTGGGGTCTACCTGCTGGGTCATCAAGAGAAAGCACAGTTTGAGAAACCAGGCATTGTCTGTGGTTTTTGCATGTGAGCAATTGTTATCGATAAGCAAAGAATTAAATAGCTTAAAGGAGCGGATAAAGACTAGAATGTGTGATTTTGGCCTGGCATTGTCCTCAGGGCTAACTGGATGATGAGTCCCAGCTGAATGGAGCTGGCTCAGCAGAACAGACTGGTCTGCACAAATGGACAAAACCAGAAAAAAGTATTTAAAATACTTTCAGAGTAGATATTCCCTATGCATCCAAAATCCGCACTAAGCCTATCAACTGCAGAGTCAGACCTTAAGTAAACCAACGCTTTAGGATTTAAACTGGTTTTTAGTTAGAATTTTAAAGGAAAAAAGAAATCAAGCCAGCTTCACTAGCCTGCATCCTCCCAGCAACTGCTCCAAAAGACTGACATGACAATTAGCCCCCCATTAGTTAAATTAGTTTACAAGATTAAATGTGTTGCTGTTGTGTTTTAAGCCAGTTCCTTCACAGGACATTGTTAAGGCTCGGTCTCCATCTTCTACATCAATCTTTCACTATATGGTTTTATTGCTTTCAGAAAGGTACTGAATTTACATTACAGCACTTTCCACTTCCAAATACTGAAAAAAAATGGAAAACCTACAATTATTGGATGTTTTAGAATTCATTATTTGCTGAATGACTTTTACTTCATATGCATTACTGTAAAAAGGCACTGAGCAATAATCATCAAATGACGTCCTTTTAGCCTAGCAGTTGGCCTAGCCATAAATCATACAAGGAAAACGAATAGAATCCATCTTATTTTCACCATCCATCATTACTCCTCCAGTCTAAATTTAGCCAAAACTCCCTTTAGTTCAACAGAAGCGCCTGTATCTACACAGGTATTGCGCCAAGTGCTTCACAGCAAAGAGAAACTAATGTTACATTTATTTAAGGTTAAATAACAAATGCAATTCTGAGCTCTACAAGGACTTCCAAGGAGTTTTATGCTGCTCTAACCAAGGTCAACAACTTTTAAGGTGAGTCAGCCTCCAGGACAGCCCCTCTTCTGCAAATGACCACAGCAAAAGCCTACACAGCTCAGTGCAAACAACTACTTTTAGCCAGGAATGAGGTAGGCAAGATGAATGATGACACCAAGCTGTGTGGTGCAGTCAACACGCTGGAGGGAAGGGATGCCATCCAGAGGGACCTTGACAGGCTTGAGAGGTGGGCCCATACAAAAACTCATGAAGTTCAACAAGGCCAAGTGCAAGGTCCTGCACATGGGTCGGGGCAATCCCAAGCACAAACACAGGCTGGGCGATGAGTGGATTGAGAGCAGCCCTGAGGAGAAGGACTTGGGGGTGTTGGGTGACAAGAAGCTCACCATGACCCAGCAATGTGCGCTCAGAGCCCAGAAAGTCAACCGTATCCTGGGCTGCATCAAAAGAAGCGTGACCAGCAGGTCGAGGGAGGTGATTCTGCCCCTCTACTCTCGTGAGACCCCACCTGGAGTACTGTGTCCAGCTCTGGGGCCCCCAACATGAGAAGGGCATGGAACTGTTGGAGCGAGTCCAGAGGAGGGCCACAAAGATGATCAGGGGCTGGAGCACCTCTCCTGTGAAGACAGGCTGAGAGAGTTGGGGTTGTTCAGCCTGGAGAAGAAAAGGCTCTGGGGAGACCTTATAGCAGCCTTCCAGTACCTAGAGGGGGCCTACAGGAAAGATGGGGAGGGACTTTTTACAAGGGAGTATAATGATAGGACAACAGGTAATGGCTTTAAAACTGAAAGAGAGTAGATTTAGATTAGATATAAGGAAGAAGTTCTTTACTGTGAGGGTGGCGAGACACTGGCACAGGTTGCCCAGAGAAGCTGTGGATGCCCCCTCCCTGGCAGTGTTCAAGGCCAGGTTGGATGGGGCTTTGAGCAACCTGGTCTAGTGGAAGGTGTCCCTGCCCACAGCAGGGGGTTGGACTAGATGATCTTTAAGGTCCCTTCCAATCCAAACCATTCTAGGATTTTATGAATTGCTCCCAAGATGTAGGTTCAAACTTAAGGTATGGTATAATGATGTGTTAGGACAGAATAACCCATCTATGCATGCAAGCTCTTTAAATCAGAATCTAAAACAAGGCTGAGAGGTGCCTCCCCTACCTTACGCCGAGATCACCTACCTATAGTGAAAAGGGAGGGACAAAAAACATTTGTGTATTTAAAACAGGACAGACAAAAAGACCCAAACCAAAACACACCCCAGAACAGAACTACATTGCTTACATTACTTGTGGATGCATCAAGGATGGCAGAGCTGGGAATAGGTCACCCTAGCAGGTAATCGACTGCATTTTACAGCATATAATCCCAACGCATGGGATGGTGTTCCCCAAGTGCTGGTGCAAATGCTGACTGGTTCTGCAAACACACCCAAATCTATGTCTGTTAAGTCAGAGAAGTGACAGAAAGGGGCAACAGCACAACATTCAGTTATAAGTCATGTAAAGGATGCATACATTCAGCCAAAACACACTGTATGGCGTGTTTCAGTAGTTCTGAACATGGGTTGTTTTTCCCCCTCTTAGCACATTCCTGCTGCCCTCAAAAGCCTCTGAATGAGGACTTCACTACCACAGCAGCTGATGAGCAATAATGACGAGTAGCAGTTAGCAATATTTATGGTGCAGAAATACTGACCAGAAAAGTCTGAGACCCCAGGACAGCCCCTCTGCTTTCCTTCCTGGGGCATACCAGGAACTGGCAGACAGGGACGGCATTTCACCAAATGCTGCATGGCAAAGAGAAGCTACCATGACATTCTACTAATATTAATGATAAATCAGACTCTGCTGCACTCAAAGCTTTTCCTTCTGCAGACGACTTGAGTTTCACAAGAATCCTACCTTGTTGCTAACACAATGAATCAAACCTCCCCGACCTTTAACTTTCCATTGTATTAATAATCTACAGAAGTGAAACAGCAGTCACAAGGAGTTACATTTTCTCTGAAACCACAGTGAAGAATTCATTACTCAACGTGGAAGAAAGCATCAGAAAAAAAGAAAAGGTTCAGGGCACAGATTTGGTACAAACTACAGGCTGAAGTCAGATGGTACAAGCTTGATCTCCTTGAGCCTATTGCAAGCAATAAATATTTCTTCCTATTTCTAGCACAGCAGCTTGAAATGGTGCTGCGCACACACACCCTTCCCAGAGCTCAGGCATCCAACAAGGACGCCAGTTATAATCAGTTGGGACCAACCCACCCCATCATATCACAGCACATGAATAGTCACCATCTGCCACACCAAGATGAGCCCCCCAAATCCATTGCAATGGACTGGGAAGAGCTCAAGAGGCAAGGAGTGAGGGTGGCACTGAAGCACAGCTCACTAACTGCCCTCCCCAGCCGCTTGCCAAGGGTGCTCCTTTGGGCACTTCTCACCGGGACCAATCCTGTCTGACCTGTTAGTATGAGCCTCCCAACCAATGGGTCAAACCTAGGGCCCTAACCTCTGCGTAAGGAATAGATAACTAAATAACAGGGGAACTGAAATTATAATAAAGCTGGTAAGGAAAATCAGGCTCGGGTCAACCAACCAAACCCACAGCCTCTCTGCCCTGCTGCCATCAAGGCGGCACAGTGTCTGCAGAGACGCTCATCCTGGCATGGAAGGTGATGGGGAAAAAAAAGCAATTTCCACCTGCAGCATACCAAGAAACAAGGCCTTTCCCTTGGAAAGGTGGTCTGCCATGCACTTCTGACATCCAAGGCTAGAGGTAGTGACAGGACTAATGCTTCAGTTTGTAGCAAATGCAACTCCTGACCTATATAAATAAAAGAATAGATAACTAGCAAACCTCTCTGGAAGCAAACCTTCCAAGTATTCCCTAAGTGCTTTTAACACCATCACTCTTCAAACACTGGAGATCTTCCTCCAGCAATGACTCTTACCCTACAACGTACCAACCAGCCCATCTTCTTCTGGAAGAACAGGGAAGGAGGCACTCACCCCACCACACGGAACCAGACCCGAGGCATTTTGCTGTGCTGCTGTGGGGCTGAACCTAACCCATTGAGAGCTGCAGGCACCTCCTGGTGTTTGCACCTTCCCACACCTCCAACCCAACCTTCAACCAACACGGTGGGTCGTAACTCTGGTGGCCAGGTAGAGTCAGCAAACAGGGTACCACTGCGTTCCCATCCCACTGTACTTGTAAAGCCTGGCTGCGGGAGATGCTGAGCCCCTTCTGAGATGGTGTCTGGGGGTCCTCAGCCCTTCCGAAGCAACTGAGCCATTGTGACAGCCAGGACTCCCAGGGACACTACTGCAATGGGCACCCTCTCCTTGAAAATAAACACAGGCTTTCTTCCAGCAGGAGAAGCCTGTGAAGGCAACCTACTGCCCTTCAGGAACCACCTCCCCATGGCCATCTCACTGCTGGCTCCCACTGTAGATTAACACCTTTCTTGCCTGCAGCCCTCTTACTTTTTTAGATTTACTGTAAATATTTACTCCCTGGAGGTCCACTATATTTATACTTAACTCAGCCAAACTAAGCCCTGGAGTAAGGTTGCTCTGGTGTGTCCCACCTCTGTATGCTAACATAAAGGGCTCCCCCCACCCACTCTGCTGGAGACCTACAGAGCAAAGAGGGCAAACACTGGGTCAAGACTTCACTTCCTTCTGTCACGTAAGTAATGAAACTGGAAGTCCTCTACAAAGCCTCAGTATTGTCTCCTTCCACCCACCACGCTGCAGATCGCAGCAAAACCTCCCGACAAGTGCAAGCCTCCATCACCACACATCAATTTTTAACTCTCAGCAAACCAGTGGCAATGCCCCATGTAAAGCCAGAGCACTGCCATGATGCAGAAAAACACACACCTGGATGCTCACTGTTGTTAAAACCAACGTGTTTCTACATCCCTCTTCCAGTACATCAAGGCCAATGCGCCTTGGGTGTAATTCTACTGAACTCCACTACTGCAGACTGAAACTAGCACATTTATTTAATGTGGCAGCATAAGAAAATTCTACATCCATAAATACATGAACATCTGTCGGGCTGGGCAAAGACAATGGACCTGTTGTGGATGATGCATTAACAGAAAATGAAAATTACATGTGTAAATCTCTACATCTCTAAAATTAAAAAAGAAAAAAAGCCCTTTGCCACATATTCAGACTACTACGCCAGACCAATCAGGCCAAAAGGTCCCTACAAAAGCCTAATCCGGTTATTCCCAGATCTTCTGTGATGACCATCTATCACCACCTTACACCCCACATCCATGTGAGTGGGGTTCCTTTGAGCCCCAGCCTCAATACGAGTCACGAGAACCGGGGATTTGAAAGAGATTTGCAAAATAAATCAGTGGAGTGAGTAGGTAACGGGCCACGTCTCACTCTGTTGGGGAGACACATGGGAAATGAAAGGCAGTCTGCTCAGGGCTAGTGAAAGCAGGTACGTTCATGCCACGTACCATCAGCCTGTGGTGCACTCATTCACCAAGTATCTGCAGAAAGGGTATCAACTTCTAAATATGAACAGCACCTACAGCAACCAGAGCCAGGACAGATACAAATCCACACAAACCTGGGTAGAAATGCAGTATTTTGAGGATCCATTGGATTTTCCGAACTAGAAAGTCAACACTGAATAACACTAAACCCCCATACCTGATGTAAGACAGGGCAGAAGGAATATAACTAAGAGCAGGTTCACACCTGCAATAACTCCTCCTCCTGATGTACCAGTTTTCCCTAAAACATCACAAATTCATCTTGCAGGCAGCTGACAGCATACACAGAGCAAACTCAAAGTTTACTCCATCATTACATTTGCCATTTATGTCACAGGTCTCCTGTAAATATCAAAAGAGCACTTGGACCTGTACTGAAGGATGCTCCTCAGCATGTGCTAAATTCCCAACAAGAGACAAGGGATTTAAGCCCATGATTAAGTTAAAGCAAATGCTCCACTGAATCTTTAAGCCAAACTGTACCAGAGTTCACTCTCAGTGGATGGGGGTGGGGGGTGGGGTGTGGGGGGGTTAGAATTTCACTGAAATCCTCTTTAGCTGTTTTGAGTTATCCATGAAAAATGTTCCCACTTCTCAAGAATCCTTGCAGATGCTTTGATGCTTTTCAGACTACTGATGGCTCAAAAAAAGCCCCGTAAAACCTGATGATGGCTTACTCCCAAATGAAAATCGCTGCCCGAGAGGCACAGCTTGATGTTATCCTCTGAACATTTGCAGGTTCTGAAATCACACTAGACGTATATTTTCATAGCCATTAAGTGAATCTAATTGACTTTACAGGCAGCAAAAGCTTGAAAAGGCATTTTACAAATACCCCTTTTAAACAGTTTGGATTTTTAGAAAATATCTCATTAGCATCCCTTTCGTACAGTAACTTCCCCCCGCCCCCTGCTCGCTTTCTCTCTTTTTTAACAAATCCCACCACTAACAATGTAATTCCAATAACGAGGACTTTACCAAGACACTCACTGCTGTTAAGCGGACAGCAGCCGGGTATCTGCCATGCTTTTATTGCTCTGTCTCTAACTAACCATCATCTAAAATTGCTTAGCACTTACAAATGGCAGGTGCTCCAAACCAGGCTATTTTCAAAACCTTCTCTTTGCAGTTCTACTATTTAACATTATTTTAAATTGAAAGACTACAGATTTAGGTCTTCCCTGGATTCCCACTAGAAGTGTTACACAGTGTTTCTGATGCTGTTATCTAGTTCCAGGGAAGATGAACAGATTTGGCACCTCCAAAAAAAGAACAAAAAGCCCTGATCTCAGCAAATGAAATGGATTTTTTTCCTGTACTCTGGCTGCAATAATGATTTTATATATCCTATTAAAACAGGAAGAATGGGGTTTATAGGAAAAAACATAGCAAAAAGATCAACAGGCCATGCCCAGATTCGTCTGGGAGTGATGTGGGTCAGAAGCTCTAAAGAAGGTGTAAGAACTCCTGTTGTTGGCAGTTCATTTGCCTTTAGGCAAAACGTTCTCTCCCCACCATCGGTGACACGTGGGTTTGTGCACTGACGCACTCTGTTTTCAGCTTAGCAGACACAATATCCTCGTGCTGCTGACTTCTATGTCTTTTCTCATCTTTGTTATTCTGAGTATTCTACAAAAAAAAACCCCAAACCAACTTGCATTCACCATGCAAAATATCTGAACAACAAACTAAGAAGGAGAAGAATGCACTTATAGAATGAAATTAAGCAAAGGGATATAAATTTAAAAGCGTAATGGAAGGAAGGGGAAGATCAGATACAAAGATGGATGCTGGGTGTGCGACCATTGCTGTTGGGAAATGCCATAAGTGATGAATGAAGCAAGAACCAGACCAGAAAAACAGAGGGATGGACAAGAGAGCCAAGCAGAATTCAAGGGATAAATGCAAATATTGCAGTTTGACACAAGACAGGAAAAGTGGGATATAGAACTGCTGTGGCAGGGGAAGGAAGAGGGGGAAAAAATGGAAAAAAATAATTCAAGGAACCACTATTGGTTCCCAATAGTAGATGTTATTATCTGATAGCTGTTGAAATGAGAGTTGTA
This sequence comes from Buteo buteo, assembly GCF_964188355.1. Lineage (NCBI taxonomy): Eukaryota > Metazoa > Chordata > Aves > Accipitriformes > Accipitridae > Buteo > Buteo buteo. The sequence goes on along the minus strand of NC_134171.1, from coordinate 9,531,324 downwards.
TGCGAGGTGCACTGAGGAGCCATTCATGGCCGGACAGCTGGTCCATCACCCCCCATTTCAATTAGCAGCGTTAGCACAGAGACCAAGAGCTGCAACTGTAAAAAGCAAATAAACTTGCATCTCCGATGCCGGTTTCCAAGTCGGGATTCAAGCACATTGGCAAGAGAGAGTGGGAGCAGCTTGTATAGCAATTACTGGTGATCGAGGATAAATCTAGGCAAGTAGCTTACTTAAAAATGCAGTTTTTGTCAATTCAAAACAATTTACACATTTGTCCTGAATTCACCAAAGTTCTTCAGCTGGGAAAGAAAAGGCAGAGGAAAGCCAGGCTGGCACTAATCCTGCGCACAGCTCATCCCCCAGCGCCGCTGGCCGAGACACCTGCGCACAGCTCGTCCTCCCTGGGATGGCAGGGGATGCCCCGGCTGCTGGGACTTCGGAGATGGTCCCCCTCGACACCACCTCTTCAACTACTACACTGGTACGAAATGCCTAAATACATAATTTAAACACGGCCTGGGATCGAGGCAATCCCAGCACTGGCTCAGTGTAGATTTAATAGTATCATGCAAAGTACAGAGGGACCTGCCTGGGAGGTAACAAACACTAACTGTATCGTGGCTCTACTATAATCAGTATTTTTTAAATATATACTTGGGTCTGACCTTTGCTTCCTAAGGAAGCCTGTAACAGAACCAACAATTTTGTTTCAGGCTGAAAGTAGTATTACATTCATCACTAAACACAAATTTTTGCTTCTTCATAGTGAAAAAATAGAGAGGGAGTAGTAAATCAGCTTAATTTGGATCAAAACTATCCTCCCTTTTATTTTCTAGTTCCTGAACTGAAAAATCATTTTCTCATAAAAACCTCTGGTTTTCAGTTTTGCCACTTGGATAAACCCTAGAAGCAGCACATGAATTTTAAGTGACAAATATTACTTGCAAGGTATCATTTCAAACAGTACATGCTAAGGTGTGACTAATGCATTGCATTTTTTCTATTAGAGTTTACACTGTTGCAAATCCAATTTTACATAGCAATATCTCATGTAGCCACTTAAAAATACACTCGTAATACATGTTTCCCGCTACATATTTTGAAAAGACTCCTTTCACCCACAGGATCCCATTTTAAAGCACAATCCCAGCTTGGCACTAAACCGTGGGAGTCCCAGCTCAAATTTTAGAATTATCCTGTAAGAAATAAAATTTTCAATTCGTGAAAGAAAGACTCATCAAATAGTTATAGAAGACAATAAATGATACTGTATATGCTTTCATAAATAGTTAATTGATTGCTGGGGTCCAACAGGTCAATAGATGACTTAAGAGAATGGCTCAAAGCCATCTGTAACAGATACCACAGCTTGTACCTGGCTCTAACCAGACCACTACAAGCTAATTTTTGATGCATCCTTAATAAAAGGCATGAGGCTTCTTGGTGATTCCACTTGGCCCTTAGCAAAAAAAAAACAAAAGAAAAGAAAAAACCCCAACCAAACGAAACCTTATTATTTGGTTACAAGAAATAGATTTGTAAATAGAAACTAGGTAAGACACGCTGCTATCTTTGGATTCCCTTTAAGACTGCTTTCATTAGCCACCTTTCAGGAAAAAGAAACAATTCCTCAGCTTCCTACAAGGGGGGGGGGGGGGGAGTAAAAAGGGAAAAAAATTATCTAAAAATACAGTTTGAAGCTCCCTGTTTCGCCAATGCAGAAAGCAACAAAGGTCCATAGATCCCTCGGCTCCTCGCAGAACCAGGTACTGTCAAAACACTCTAAGTCTGTCTTTTTGCTTTAGTCTGGAAGGGAATAGCATCAAACGTGATTATTTGTAACAGATCCCCAGCACTGTATTACCAAAACAAAGCCTGTGCTCTGCAATACACCAGTAAACAACGCTGTGAGCTCCCGGAGCCCACAAGGGGCTCGTGGCCAGCCCGAGCCCTGCCAGCCATTCCCAACCCGGGTAATTAAATATAACCTGCCTGAATAAAGATTTAAGCCTACAGAAGGAATTTCAGAAATCCACTCTGAAATTTGGAGAGATTTGGAACAGTTGGTCTTCTTGTAAATCAGGCCGTTCATTTAGGCTTTTACACAAAAACTGCTTTTTCAATATATTTAGAGGTCTTAAGATAGAGAGCAATGCCTAACAATAATTTCTGAAGTATTTGGGCCCCTTGTCGTGCACAATGGGAGGAACCAACCTGACCACAGACACTCTTGGATAATCCTAAGAGGCTAAATATAATAAATATAATATAATAAAGTGCTTGGGAATAAGATTTTTCAGTTCATGTTCCTACATCCAAAATTCATTGTCAAGAGTGGCTCAAAGCTTTGTACTCTTAAAACCCTTGCCAGTAGTTAAGATACCTGACATGAAGCCTAGATTTAGGCTATTATGAAAATCTTAACCTGAAACAGACTTTGGGGTAATTGTTTTACATCTTGGCCATTCCTAAGAAAGCAAGAGAAAGAAGAAAAGCCTCTGAAAACCCTTTATAAGAGTAATCAATTTGCATTTAAACTTGTGGAGAAAATTCTGTAGTCCTTTTTAGACTTATTCACTAAGACAGTAGTGAGGAACTGCACACAACCATGCTAGAAAACATCCAACACCAGAGAAAACATTTAAAAAAATTACTCAAAGCCAGAAAAAGCTAGAACACCTGATGTTCCTGACCCCTTCATGTTCTTAAGTCCCAGTACAGCTTGTGTTTGCTAGTCTTGAGAAGTTAACTGTGCCTAAAATATTACGGATGTTCAATCTACACAACTTATTACTTCTTGTATTGAAGATTAATGAACAGCACTTGCATGTACCGGAATTTTTAAACACCTGCAGGCAGAGCTTATGTTCAGAAGCATCACATCCACCCAGTCGTGGCTACAACTCAAACACCAGTGCATTAACTGACTGTCATGTCCATTAGGGACTACCTTTAGAGAGAATTTTTGAACACATTGAGAAAAGAAAAAGATATATTGCTCTGCAAAATTTACTATAACATTATTTTAGTCTAATTTTGACATGGGACCGTGCCAAAGCTCACGGATCTGAAGGGAGAGCTATTTTTGTCTTACAGATACACACGTTGAGGAATGGGTTTGTGCATATGTTCCTACTTATTTATCACTGGAATAGGAGGGGGGGAAGGTTGCAGTGGCTGCCCATGAACACGCTTATCCCATTTGCGTGGATGACATAGCCATGACTCCGCACGCTGGTCCGCTCATCAGACAACTTCAGTTTTCTGATGTGCCAGCCCTTGGCTGACAGCACCGCTCTTCTACTCGGCACTACCTGAAGCCCCCAAAAGTGGAAAAAACCCTTGAATAATAAAGATTTTGTGGGGCAGAAAGACCCTGCAGGCCCCCAAGTGGGTTGAGCAGAGCTGACCCGCGTGGCTCAGCACCACGAGGGATGCTGGCTGCATCACCTCCAGATCTACCCGGCTGTCCTGGTTTCGACGACACCGACGCTTATCGGCAGAGGCGCAGGGTTGGGCTGGGACCCAGCAGAGCTGCCTTCAGCTCGCCCTCGCTGCCAGGACCGGGGAAAGCCCTCAGACAGCTCTGGGAATGTGGGGTGGAGGTTAGGAGCTCTGGTGCGGGCTGGTGCTGGCCCTGGCAGCGCTGTGCCTTGCTCACTGTGCCCACGCTAAGCGACTGCAGGACGGGGCTGCCTCCAGATGCAAAAGCCAATGCTCCTCCACAGGGAAACGAAGCAGCCACACGTGATGGAGCGCAAGCCGTATCAGAAAAGCTGGGGTTTGGGAAAGGCAACCTAACTTTAAAGACATTTTACATGATTCAAATAAAACCAAAATATTTCAGTCCGTTACTAATGCTGGACAAAGCACATCCTTAACACTTGGAAACATGAGTTGTTTTTCCTATTGCTTCCCAACAAACTCCACACTGGAAACGAGAAATGCCAAACCAGGCAGTTCCAGTGCTGCTGGACTGTAGAAACCCGAAAGCAACAACGGGAATTGCTGAGAAGCAGCACCCCGACCACCCCCCTCACAGGAGGCGAGCCTTGGAAACACTTCCAGACATAATACTTCCCACTATAAAATACATTAAAGGTCTCTAATCCTAATCTTGTAGGATCTCTCTGATATGGAGATCGTGTCCCTTGAAGCACCCTCATTGAATTGCAGAGAGATGCCAGCACGTGAAATGCTCACAAGACAGACCCTCCGCCGCCTCAGGACGAGACCTGACCTCAGTTCCCGGCAGTGGTGGGGAGCACAGCCGGGAAACACCGAGGCAGAGATAAGGACACAGCCTCTCCCCTGGGTTTTCCAGCTCTGAGCCCCACGCCGGAATCCTCAATGCCCTATGTGGTGCGTGAGGAGAGGCACGTGTGAAAATCCCGATACACGACAGCTAGCTCAGGGGTTTGGCAGATACGTGAGGTCAGGGCACTGCCTAAGCCGGCAAGAAATGCTGAAGATAGGGATGCTTCAGATTCCAGCTGCCTCTCGGGCACCGAGTGTGGGGCAGGGCTCTCCGAAAACACATTCCTCCACTGGGAAGCAGGAGCCCTGATCCCTCTCCCGGCATCAGGTAACTAAGCCCTTTCTTTGCAAAGCAAGAGCTGCTCTATTCTTTCCAAACAATGTTATCATTTGGCAGCGGCGCTCCTGCTTATCTGGCAGCTTGAGCATTACCCAGAATGTGGAAGAACAGGGCTCCAGGGCTGCCCCTCTGCCTGGGGGCTCTGTGGTGGGGAGAAACCACCACCCCCTGCCCCAACCCCAGCTTGCAAAGGGTCTGGGCATGGCAGAGCAACTGCAGCTCCCAGGCTGAGGATCTCCTCCCAGGGTGGCCCCTGTATTCTCCCTACACCTCAAAACTCACGGCTGCTGACCCCGCAGCCCCCCCCGGGGCTCGGTGCCCGCTGAGCAGGGTTAGCAGGAGCCGCACGATTCACATCCAGCTGCTCACCTTCTTGCAGACACCTAGGTTCAACTCCTCTGGTGTCAGCTCTGTCCTTCTGGCATCAAACCCACGGCGAACGGGCCCAATCCAAGAGCACGGCTAAAATGCTTGCCCGTTACCCAGACAAACATCTCACTGAAGGCGAGGAACACCTCAAAAGGAACAAGCAGCAAACAGGATCTCACCTCCTCACAACCCAGCTCTGGCCCCACCTCAACGGGTGTCCTTCTGGCAGAAGACTGTGATCCCAAAACCTCTGCCAAGAAGGGCAGGACATCCCTCCCTGGGGTGGCGCATTCCTCAGCTGAGCCAAGAGCGGCAGGAATTGAACCCTAATGAGCCATCCTCCTGTAGCCCCTCTTCCTTAGGGCCCTGTCCCCCAGGGAGGTTGGGGTATCAGTGCAAGCTCTTCATCCTCACCCTCACGTACAAGGGGACAAAGGGACGGGGAGGCTCTGGCTCACCCCTGGATGGAGGCAGAAGAGCAGAAAGACGCGTCCCCTCCCAGCACGAGGCAACCAGAGGCATCCCCCCGCCCAAAGAGCAAGAGCCGCGGATGCGCAGCCACTGCCGAAAACCGCAGCTCTCAGCGTGGCGTGGTTAATGCGAGCCGACACCTCCCGCAGCAACCACTTCAGCTTCATCTGCTGCATTGCGCAAGGCAGATGCCCTCAAGGCTCCACCAGGTCCTGCAGCCACAGCTCTCCAGGTTGCCCGTCCGTCCCTGCCGTCTGTCCGTCTGGCCCTGCGGCACTGGGCATTGCAACCCAGCCACCCAGCTCGCCGCCGGTGCCCAAAACCACTGCCAAAGGCCAGCACCCACCACCACCAGGTCTTTGCACCACCACGACACGTACGCACACCCCCCAGCAGACCCTGCCAGGACAGCCAGCAGCAGGAGATAACACTTCAAACCACCGCAGAAAGACATGATAGCTCGTCAGCCAAAGCCCCAGCTCCGCTCGTCTTGGAGAGCAGAGGTTTTGCATGGGAGGCAAGGAGTCCTGGTTTCCATCAGCTCTCCAGCGGAGACCTCAGCCTCGCCAGGATCGCTCTAACACACCAACCACTGCAAAAAATATACAACACAACCAACTGGGACAGAAGCTTGAAGAGGCATTGTAAAATTGATTAGTCGTCAAAATCATCAGACCATAAAAGAAGCTCCAGCTGTGCTCCTCTTATTTGCATAGAGAAATGCAAGAGGCAGGGCTCTACTTAAAATTAATTCCTTCTTTTTTTGTTGTTTTTTGTTTACTAGAGCCTAAGTTACTCTGGTTGACAATTAAGCCCATTATCCAACTTCTTTCTTTTCTAGCACCCCAGTGCCTTTTTTCATAGCCTATGAAGAAGAAAAAAGAAAAAAAATAGGAAAAATCCAATAACAGCTATTTTAAAATGAAAAATGCAAGTTTACAAAGAGCTCAGGAAGGTGTTTGGACCATTCAACCTTCTGTTTTAAGACCCCAGCAGAGGACTCAACACAAACAATTCCTTTCAAATCAACAGCAATTTGAAGTCACCCCGCTGCGTATGAGCTCAAAGTTAAGCGCTGGCCCAAATGTTCTGCCAGATCCTTGGCGTAAGCGTAGGAGGGCAAGAGAAAACAAAGATTTAAATTTTGGCTAGTGCACTTCTGCAAAATCACTGTCAGCACATATTTTTCAGTTCATACAAAATCCAGTGGAGGAAATTTAAAACAATAACTAACTTGGAGGCGAGCGGTTCAGAAAAACTGCAGAAGAAAAACCATAATACGATGTAACTCATGGGACTGCTCAACACTAATCATTAAGCTGGGTGCTTACGGTATCCCGTTGCAAATCGGGTCCTTTCGGTTCAGTTTTAAAACTGACCCACAGTTTTTGCAGATGCTGTGGCAAAACCACCAAGAATGACCCGTTTTAATAGTTTAAAATATTCCCTCTCTGTAGATGCCTGCCTTACCAGAGGCTATTTGCTGTAGATGCTCTGTACAACAGTTCCCCAGCCCTGGGTACCACAAGGAGCCCACTGCAAACAACAGGTTTTCGTGCCTGGGTACCATGAATGCCAAGAGCAAAACCTCAGCAAAGCCATGACCAACATCATAATCTAAGACCTTAAGACCACGTCCCAATTCTACCTTCGCATTTGTCACCCTAAGAAACAAGAATTCATAAACCCATCACAGAAATGCTCCCTTTCTCCATTCTCCATGGTGGAAAAAAAATATTCAAGCCGGTAAACAAAGATTCTCCAAAGAAGGAGCAAGAAGTTGCCTGGTCATACTCCCAGACAAAGCCAGGCCAACCTGCAGTTACATCAGGTTGGGTTTTTTTAACTCGTCTAGACAAGCTCTGCCCATCTCCAGCCTCTCTGGGCCCCTGTTCCCGCACCCGATTACCCTCACTGTGACCATTTCTTCTCTAACACCTCATTGAGAAAGCTCTCACTAACATCTCAGCTGGAGCAATACAGAGGACAACGAGCCCTTCTCACTCCCACTGCAATCGTTTCTGCCTGCGTGCTAATTTGTAAACTAGCCAAACAGAAGACAAACTTGGGGCTGGAAGTTGTTTTATTGTCATTTTTCTGTCCTTTGGGCAGGATGGGCAGCGCTGACGTGGCACATAGCTGTCTTTCTCTGTACGTTCAGACAGACGGCCTCCGAAGCGTGCAAAACTCTGGGCTTTTCCAAGACAATTGTATTTATACTGCTAGCTTACAGGGAAGAAATCCAGCAACTGTATTTTGGGGGGAAACAGGAGCAAAACACTAGATTTGTGCCTCGTGCACAGCTCTACCAAATAGCAGCACACGGCTTCATGGCACATGGACAGGCATCACCAATGGTGCCAGTCCCGACCCGCGCACAGCCTTCTCCTCCCCAGTCGCCAAAGCCTCTTTGGGCTTTACCCGATTATGACTCCAGCCAACTTGCTTAACACCACTATCATCAAGAACCTTTAACAAGCACCAGCGATCCCATAAGCCTGCTTTTTGTCGCACGGCAGAAGCCTAATTACACATGATTAAATTCTGTCAAAAATTAAAGCCCACACACTTGCTGTACAATTGAAATCAGCCCTTTTAGGTACCAAATAAAAGCAATGCTAACATTTCAAAGACACGCTGGCAACACAGCTGAACCGGATTACATTACTGACCCTAAACAAATTGAGGGCATTCCTTACTCTTCCTCTGAGTCCCTTTCCTTTATTTTCTATATATGCTAGTGTTGTAAATACAGGCACTTGGATCCATGCCCTGAATTGTGAACATACAAGTCCCAAGGACTAATGAGTGATGCAGCTCAAACACTTAGTAACTCCGTATTACACGTTCTTACTCTCCCGCAGTCCCCTGCTACTTTCTCCAGCATAATATGTTGTTGAACCTCACTATAGAGGTTCAGAAGTGTTTTGGTGCAAGCCCTTTTATTTTTGTGACACCACCTTTAATGAAGCTTGAGCTTTTTAAATACAAGTCACACATCACTTAATTTTTACAGAAACAAGCACTGCACACGAAATACAACCTGTGTGCAAAATGGGAGAAGATCTGTATAAGATACGCGCTACGATTAGAAATGAAATCTAAAGCAAGCACATCTAAGATATTTAGGGATTTTCATTAGAGGAGGAGCATCATTTTAGCAAAATGTAGTATTGCACATCAGAAGTGAAGGAAAGTTTGTGGCTATGGTACTTCCCATGAGTCCTCTAAAAGTGACCAGGAAGAGGTTTTGTCGCACCTGGGGAACAGCAATGATACAGCAAAAACATGGTCACATGGAAAAAAACACAGTAGGTACTCTGAGAAGATGGAACTAAGGTGGGATACTGCCATCACCTTGCTCTCCCGGCTCACCACCAGTACTATGCGACCACCAAAAGCAAACCCCAAACCCCAAGTGACTGCCCAGCCATCCATCCCCTTGCTTTGCCCCTCAACATGGATGTATGCCTACAAAAAGGGAAACAGCACCTGACAAGTTCTAATGGGACTTTTTTTAAATAATCACATAAGAAATCTTTTACATATTAGCTTAACAAGCAAATATCATTACATACTATATTTTTAATTACATGCATATATGTAACAAATGGATGAACTTATTATGTCAAACCCAGGCAGCATCCCTTTACATACCTGATCTGTGCCTCTTCCAAAACACTTGCATTAAGGAACGTTCTTCTTGAATAATATGGGAAAACGGGCGCAATAACTAAAACAGGTCCCTCTATGCATTTAGGCTAAAAAGCCTTTCATGTCCCCCTCCTCCCGCCCTCAGAGCTAATACCAAGTGCAAGGAGCAAAGAAATACCGAGCTCAAGAAATAAGGGCTGGGGTGGACCTAGCCTGCAGTAAATAACCCGCATCATCCAGCCTCAGTGTCCCCGAGCCCCCGTGCCCCGGTCCCCAGACCGGCCGCGGGACCCAGGAGCGCTGTGCTCTGGGCAGGGAGGGGGTAGACGGAGGCTGCCTTGGATGACTAGACAACTTGGGAGGGGGGAAGGAAAAAAAACCAAAACCAACCCCAAAACCCCAAACCAAAACAAAACCAGAGATGGCTTTGTGCCTGGTGTGGCTAAAGAGCTGCGTTCTGGCGGCTTTTGAGCTTGCTCAGTGCTGCTGACAGGAGGAAAAGGCGCCAGCAGCAGGGAGCAGCCATGTTCCCCGAGCAGGGCTGGGGGAAGGCTCCCTCCGGGGAATTCATACTCACCTGGCGGTTTCATGTAATATTGCTCAATATCAGACATGTCCGTATGCAGCGCACAATCGAGATAGTGGAGGATAACTTTTCTACTGAAGTAGTACCTCATGCCCATCAGAAAGACGGGCAAACAGCAGGTCAGCAGGAAGGACTTGGTCACAACAAAGCATATTACTATGGAGATAAGGAAGAGAAATAAACGATACCTGTCAGAAAAGAGAATTTAGTGTTGATTTCGGAATACAAACTCATTATTCAAAAAAAAAAAAAAAAGCACAGACAAAATACACATTTGCAGTACACACACAATTCACGCTCTCGAGATTATCGTGTTACGTGACGGCGCATCACGCCGAGATAACCCCCGAGAAGTTTACGGGGGTGCCTGGAGAGAGCCGGTGGGGAGGATGCCACCACGCCACGGCAGGTCCCACCGAACACCCCCCCGGCAGAGAGGACGCCGAGGGCCAGGCACACCCCAGGCCCCTCTTGGCTTTCCCCGGTGAAGCCGAAACGTGGCCGGGGCGGAAGAGCCACGCTGCAGGCGCTCCGCTCCGCAGCCATGTGTTTGTCACTGCGGCATTACTATTTCCATCACGGGAAGCACCGACTCCCGGGGAAGGCACCCTGCTCGCCTCCACGCCGGGGATGCTGCCGAAGACCTGGGGGGCTTCTGCGGACACCCCCGAGACGGCGGCTTCCCCCCGGCGTGACCTCGGCCTTCCGGAGCCGCCGGCTGAGCCCCCCCCCCTACGCCCCAAGTTTCTGCTGGGGGTCCCCCTCCAGCCCAGGGCCCTGTCCTCCCCCCTGGCTGGGGCATGGGGGGGGTACAACCTGCCTGCAACCCCCAAGGGCATGAGAAACCAGCCCAAAGCTTGCTAAGGGGGGGGGGGGGGGGGGGCACATTTGCAAGGGGGGGGGGAGGGCACACATTATTAATAATGTGACCCCCGCTTCCGTGCAATTATATACACGGGGGAGGGGGGGGCATGTTATTATTTGCACAGGGGAGGGGGGCACCTTGCAGGCACTCTGGGAGGTGACCCCCCCCCCCCGGCTCGGCCCTACTGCAGGGGGTTACCCCCCTCCCCAAACCGGGGGGGGGGGGTGGGGGGGCCCGGCTGTATCCAGGCAACGTCGGCACGCGGCGCCCCCCCCCCCCTCCGCGCTGGGCTGCGCGGGGGCGGTGCAGTGCGCGGTGCAAGGCCCCCCCCCCCCCCCCCAAAAAAAAAAGGCCTGGAATAACTAAAAGGACGACTCTACCCTCACCCCCGCGCAACCTACGCGGCGACACCCCCTCCCCCCCAACTCCCCTCCCTTAAAACCCGCGCAGGGTCGCGCATCCCCCAGCAAGGCTCTCCCCCCCCCCCCATCATCATCATCATCATCATCATTCCCCCCCCCTCTCCCCTCCAAGCCCCCCTGCCCCCCCGCCGCAGCGCTGCGGCTTCCGCGGCCGCTCCGCACGATGCTGCGGCGTTCCCCCGGCCGCGCACACCGCAGCGCGCCCGGGGCGGCGGGTCCCCGGCTCCTCCCGCCTCTCCGACCATTTTGTGAAGACCCAGGCGGGGGGGGGGGATGTAGGAAGAAAAAAAAAAAGGAAAAAAAAAAAAGAAAAAAAAAAAAATAAGCCGCCACCCCCTCCCCCAAAAGGGAGCAGATACTCACCGGCCAGCAGCCCGTAGAGCAGCTGAGTGAGGGGCTGCTGCTTCAGCCCCCTGAACGCCGTGTTGGGGATCCGCTCCATGATACCCTCGTAAAATATGCGGCGCACCACCTCCTGCTCGGAGGGGTGGAATTCGCGGATATAGACATTGTCGCGCCTGGGGTCCTCTTTTGGGGAGCTGAGGGGTGGCGGGGGGGAGGAAGGGGAGCCCGCCAAAGAGGGCCACATCTGGGAGGAAGAAACAATGATCGTGTCTTTTTTGGATCCCGGGATTGATTCATGATCTTCCGCCACAATCTTGGTCTCACAAACCATCTTGGGAGACAGACAATGCATGCAAACCGGCCGCGGGGAGGGGGCGGAGGAGAAAAACGGGAGGGGAGGGGGGGGGGAAGGATATATATATTAAAAAAAAAAATTAAAAAAAATTAAAATTAAAAAAAAAAAAAAAAAAAAGGAAAAGGGGAGGGGGAAGGAGCGGGGCGCGGAGCAGGGACGGAGACCCGCCAGGCAGCGGCGGCGGCGGCTGCGCGGGGCGCGGAGCGGCGCGGCCGGGCGGGACGGGAGAAAGGACCTCCACTGCATTTTGGGGAAGCATTTATAGGGCGGGGGGGGCCGCGGGTCCCCGGGGTCCTAGCGCCCCCCGCATTGGCTGCGCAGGGTCGCCATGTGATCGGGGGGTGGGGGAGGCGGGACGCGCCCCCCCCCCCAATCCCCATCCCTATCCCCATCCCTATCCCTATCCCTGCACCGCCCCTTGCAAATTACTACGGCGCGTCCCTGCGCGGGGGGCGGCGGCGGGCCGGCTTCCTCCCGGGGGCTCGCACATCTCTACCCGCATCCACCGGTGCATGGGGCGGGGGGGGGGGGGGCGGCACACACACGCACGTTATTTATTTATTTGCAGGGAAAGCACCATACTCCCGGCAGCTTTCTGGAATAGTCGCTGCGGGTGCGCGGCGCTGCGCGGAGCGCTGCGGGAGCCTGCGGAGCCGCGGGGGACGGGGTGTGTGGGGGGGGGGGGGGACGAAGACACGGGGGGGGGGTTGTCGGCATCGGTCGCACCGCGTCCCGGCGGGCTGCGGCGCGGGCTGCTCCGTGGTGAGTCATTCACCCCGGCGGAGCGTCCCTGCGGGGCGCGGAGGGGGGGTGCGGGAACGGGAACGCTCTGCGGGGGCGTGGGTGGGGGTGGGTGTGTGCAGCCGCCAGCGCCTCCCGAGCCCAAATAAATCCCCCTCCCCATATATCAGCGTGTCCCCGTTCCCCCCCCCCCCCCGGTCGGTAACTTTTCTTCCCGTGCCCACGCCGCTGCGCGGTGCGGGAGGGCGGCCGGCCCCGCCGCCTCCGTGGGGCGGAGAGAAGGGGGCGGGGGGGGGTGCGCAGGGAGGAGGACGGGCTCCTCCTCTTCGCAGGACCCGAAAAGCTTCGGCCTCTCCCGGTTGGAACCGGCCGGCATCTGCCCGAGGCATGCGCCGTGCACGGCCGGTGCAGGGACGGGGCGGAGGCGGGAGGATGCTGGGCGGGGAGCCGGGGTGCCCCGGACCCCCCTTTCCCTCGAGGTGCATCCCCCGAGAGCTTCGTCTGTGTCTCCCCCCCCCGCCAGGTGACACCCGTGTAGCCCCCCCTGCGGGGTGCAGCTCTGCCTCCTTACAAGCTTCACCTGTGCATCCCCCCCCGGGAGGTGCATCCCCCTGGGACATGCACACAACCCCCCCCCCGCAAACTTCAGCTGTGCCTCTGCCTGCAAGGTGCACCCCCCCCAAAAAAAAGTTTCAGCTGTGTCTCTTCCTCCTGCAAGGTGCACCTGTGCATCCCCCTGCCAGGAGGCACCCTTGCACCCACCCACCCCTCTTTGAGTTTTATCCCTGCATCCCCCTGCGAGGTGCACCCATGCACCCCCCTACAAACTTCGTCCCTGCATCCCCCCGGGAGGTGCACCCGTCCATCAGCGAGTGCGGCTGTGTTGCTGGCACCCTGCAAGATTTGCTGCCCCAGGAGCCCCCGGGGTACGTTTTGGTCCTCGGGAAGATGCACGGTGACTGGATCTTTGCTTCAAGCTAAAGCATCACTGTGACGATTTCATTGTGGTTTCATTGCTTCACTTTTCTATTAAAAATTGTTCAGGAGTTAAGAGACATGAGAGAGGGGAGAGGGGGAAGGATTAGGTAAGGGCTTGGAAACCTTCCCACCCAGAGGAGTGGTGCCAGCACCCCGCAGGCTCGCGGTGCATCGGGTGTCCCTGCTCGGACGCTCCTCAGGCGGCTGTGGGACCCACTCGTGGTCAGACCCTGCAGTGCTGCCAGCCTGCTCGGAGGGGCTGGCACGGCACGGGCTTGCTAGCAGCAGGCTGAAGTGCCCGCAGAGTTCCCATTTCTAACGAGCATCTTCTGCAACTGCAGCCAGAGCAACCCCCAGTTCCCAAAGCCTGTGACTGTCTGAACCGGAGATCAAAATGTACAATTATAAAAGATGGCACGGCGCAGGTACGACGGTGGCCTTGCTGCTCGGTGGATGCGTTAGCCAAAAGAGCAACATCTCCTCCTCGAGAGTGGAGCCTCCTTCACGGCGAGAGGCAAGACATACAGCATCCCCACCTCCCCCCCGTCACGTCTTACCTCAGCAAGGATCAGTTGGACTCCTGCGCTCAGGAGATACCTGGCAGCCCCAAATTCACTAATGCAAAGGCAAAGAGTCTGTGAATGGCGAGAAAAAAAAAAAAAAATCGGGGCAGTGTTTGCCTTTGAATTCTGAAAGCTTTGGGCCAAAGATAGGAGGTTGCTGTTTCAAAAATATAATTAAAATAACGTTTAGTTTCCATATGCCTGGGTTAAGCAAGCATTTATTTTTGTTTGATCCTTTCTAGTCAGATGCGTTGCTTATTTATGAAATAACTACAGTAATAAAAACAACCCATTCCTTAAAAAAAAAACCAAAAAACCCCACTGCAGTTATATAACAGCCAGGGGAGCTCCCAGTTCCAGTCCCAGGCTATGGACCTGAGTGTTTGCGGATGAGTTATCTTTAGAAAGGCACTAAATACTTGTTTACTATTTATGCTGCCACATTTGAGCATCTTATGTACAGTAATTAATATCCCCTATTCCCCCGAGGTGAGGGGGTACCGTCATCCTCTGCCTCCGCGAGGGAACTGAGGCACAGAGGAACACAGTGATTTATGCACCATCATGCAGTAACTCGAAGAAGACACAGGCACTGGACCAGATTTCTCAAGTCCTCCTCACTGTCTGAATGCCAAACTTTGCCTTTCTTACTGCAAAGCCAAGATTTCAGCTTTCCCTGTAAACAGGGGTGAAGGGGAGGCTCTGGGGGTGCCGCTGCACGGTGGGGAGGAGGGATAGGGAAGGAGCAGGCAGCCGTGACTGACCGAAGCAAATGTCAGTGCAAATCAAGGGCCTCGCTGAAATCAATTGCAAAAGCCAGTCAGGTTCGCAGACGGCAGATTTGGGCCCCTGGAATAAAAAGGATATTGTTAACAGCAGCTTGCTGGCAAGGCAACTGCTCTGCCAGGAGCTTTCAGTCTTTAAGAACGCAGTTGTCATCCCAAGTCACTGAGGATTTTGCTCTCGGGTTTACTCCCGCTCCTCCAGGACCTGAGGGTAAATCTCCCACATGCCATGACCGACCGCTGAACCTCATGGATAGAACTAATTTAATTAAGATGGACAGTTTAGAGTTTGAATGTCGTGCCAGTGCTCTCAGCAGCTCTCACTGCTCAGTTTAAAGAAGGAGCTTGTATAGATGTTTGATCCATTGGTTCCTCTGGGGAAAAAAACCTCGGATAACCAGGGCAGATTGCGCAGTTCTGGGGGCTGAGGGCATTTGAGTATTTTGGTAAGAAACACGTTTTGCCTTTAGCAGGTCTGCTTTAGGCTGACTTTGCTTTGCATTAGCACATCAAACCAGGAAGCCTTGGAAGTGTCATTATTTATCCTTCCCAAAACTGCAGCTCTCACCTTGGGTTGACGGGAGTCACTCCCCTTTTCAGGTTGTAGGAAGCACCCAGCAGACATACAACAGAATTACCGCTTCCCCTGCTGGGAAGCTCACACCCTGCTCTCGGTCTGAAATTTTAGGGTTTCTACCCAACCCCGGGCTGTGAATGACTTGAAACGTCTTCTTCCAACTAGATTTTGCTTTAACTCTTGAAGCAATGAGATCTGTGTGATTGCAAACGACGCAAACGATTTGGGATGAGCAGTTACTCTTGCGGAGCATCTGTACTTAAGGAGCGGGGAACGCCAAGGCAGGCCTCCTTGACCCACTGCTCAGTATCTGCTGGGCAAGGAGAGAGGTGCTGCTGGCTCTATCTTTCTTCTGCAAAAGCTACAAGCAGCCACAATCCTTTGCTCATCAGGGGCTGTATCAGTCAACCTCAGCAATTAACTGGTTGACAGCAAAAACTGCCCCAGGTTATGTTAATGCAGCAATTCCAGAACGGCTCATCCCGGCAGGATGAGGCTGGCTGGCAGGGATGGCTCCCACCCTGCCCTTTGCAATGGCTCCATCAGCAAGCGAGGAAGAAAGGTATCCAGGTTTAAAGCTCTTCTTTTCAACCACCTCCAGGTTCTCCTTCAGCCTGGACCTTGGTCATTTCAACTGGTTTTTTCATGCTTGACCCGAGACGCCCGGAGCAGGCTGAGCCCCCCCAGCACCGCCGGCTGTTCAGCCACAGCAGTCTCCTACCCTCCTGCTCTACTGGGCTGGAAAAAAAGTAAAAGCCTCTCTGTTGACTGCAGATGTGCATATGAATGTGAGGCATTTGCCTAATAAATATCCTCCTAAAGGGGGATTAATTAGCATCCCAAGATTTGCTCTGTCTGCACTCCCTCTGATGGCAGCAGCTCTGCAGCAGCTTCTCTTAGGGGCACTTAGTTTCCACTGAGAGCGCGTTGCTGGCCCTTTTCCCGACGCACAGACCCCTGAGCCCAGGGATTCGCAAAACTTTTGCTCAGGAGCTGTCACCGGTAGCAGCACCCGTGCCGTGCGAGAGGTTGGCAGTAGCCGCTCACACATCCCAGTTTCCACAGCCTTGCTGTACGCCGTGACCCGTTGCAGCAGCGATTCAGGCTCCTTCCTTCTGTGGCTGTCTGGGTGCCACAAATAATAAGTCACTATAAAACCTGACGTGCCATATTACTTCCAGCTTGTAAAACTCTGTGAATTGGTAACCAAGGGCCAGAGGTGGGATCCGCTGGCAGACATAGACCTCTGCCAGGTGGACCTTGGTGTCAGAGTTGGCTGCCTTCCACTCTGGGCACAGCAAAGGGGGGAAAACCAGCCTCTTCGGAGGCACGAAGGCTCCCGAACCAATGTGGACCTCTAAAATAGATCGGATGAATCATGTGCTAAAAGCAGTTGGGTTTGTCTATGAACAGTGTGCAGGGTGACTAGATTGTCTGTGGAAGTCTCCCTGGGGGATATCTGAAAATGAATCTCTTCCTACAACTTTTTTGGGTTGAAAGAATTTTGTGGGTTGTGAATAAAATACAAATGTTTCCCAAACAGTGTGCGTACCCACAGCTGGCTTTATCCTCTTCCTAACAGGGATTTTTGGCACTTGCATGTACATTTAATGTACAGTAACATCTATGGTGAAGAAACACCACTCTAGATCACAGCAACATTAAAATCTGAGCTATGCAGCAATTATTCAGGGATTTATCTAGAGCATCTCAGTGCAACCATGAGGAATACTTTCAAAAAAGGAGAGGTTCTGTAGACATTTAAGGCATCTTCAGTTAAGGAGTAGTGTTTCCTGACACTGGGTGTGATGGCTTCAGGAGACAACACAGCTTTCCTCCTGATAGTATTATTGCTGCAAGTTTAGATGAAAAAAAATTTGATTTTTTGGCCATATTTAACCAGAGATTTTCACTTCAATTAGCTGTAGGAGGCAGAGCTGTGCATGCAGAGCAAGGCT
This sequence comes from Buteo buteo, assembly GCF_964188355.1. NCBI lineage: Eukaryota > Metazoa > Chordata > Aves > Accipitriformes > Accipitridae > Buteo > Buteo buteo. The sequence continues at coordinate 9,514,058 of NC_134171.1, read as the reverse complement.
CCACGACCACGGGAGACGCTGTGCAGGGGTTGTGTAGGGAGCACAGTGCCCTGAAGAAGGGACCAGGACTATGTGTGGCCTGAGAAAAGCTGAGAGCACGAGAGCTCTTACACACATGGCAATAACACAGGTGGTGTGAGCCAGGAAATGCTCATTTCTTGGGGTTTTCAGTGCAGAACTTTGCACCTTCTTTGTAAATTAGCAACACCGCTTTGGAAAAATACCTGCCTCCACAGTTAGTTCCTTCTCTTGCTGTAAATAACCTCCAGCCACCTGAATTTTGGCTACCTGCTTGGGTCAGCAGGGTAACGCTACTACAAAATTTGCTGTATCATGAACAACTCTGTCAATGTGTATTCATCTTTGCTCAGGAAGAAGAGAAGAACATAAGGTTAATGACTGTACTTTCGACCAACAGCTATTTTGCTGGCATTTTTAACGGCAGTTGTTTCAACTAAGGATCGCCAAAGTACGGCTGTAGCCTTGTGATCTTCTAAGGACGCTGATGGGACTTGGACAAGCGGCATCTTATTTACCTCTCTACATGGCAGGTGCTGCAGCCTGAGAGGAGGCAGGGGGGAAGGAGTCTGAAAAGGACCCGGAGAAATAAAAAGAAGAAAACAGGCAGAAAATTGCAGCAGAGATATTCTGTAGCAAGGAGAGGGAAATTAGATGTCAAACCAACCACAGGTGGAAAAATATCTCAAAACTTGACTAACAAATGCCCTAGCCCAAGATGAGCTCCTCAATGATGAGGCAGGAAAAGATGTGATGGGTTTTTTTGGCTACATTTGGGAGCTGGTCCTGCTGCTGAGCAAAGGAAAGTCGCATTTTCAGCTTGGCCTGCAAGGCTGCACTGTAACTGCTTGCATGGGCCAGCAAGAGCCCTGAACTCCTCCAGCAGCAATGTGCGTGTTGCCTCGGGGGAGGCAATATATATCATCCCCTATATGGGTTGGGCTCATGTCAGAGCTGATTCTACACTGGTTTTTCCAGCACTTGATCCAGGCTGGGATTTTCCTTTCCTTGCATAATGCCTTTCAGCAAGGAGCTGAGGCAAATTTTCAGGTATTTCCAGTTTTCCTGCTCAGTGATGCCTCCAGGCTCCGATGCTGCAGGGTGCAGGCCCTGGGTCCCCTTCCCTCTGCGCATGGGGTGGGGGGACACTTGCTCTGGGTGCTGCAGAGACCTGGGCTCCTCCTGGAGAAGCAAAACCTATGGCAGAGAGAGGCATCTGCCTGATCACCCCTTTGCTGTCTGGGGGGCCTCAAGCTCTTAAAATCACACTTCCCACAGCTGCCTGATGCTCGCTCCTTTTCTCCACAGAGGTCCAGGCACCATTGAGCCCAGCATCCTCCTTGGGACCAGTGTGGGCACGAGGAAGAGGTGTTGGGCATCATCAACTAGGGTCTGAAAAGGGGTTTGGGGGGATCCAGGGGCAGGCTCTGAGCTGGCCACAGACAGCAGCACACAGATGTGCTCCCTGCAAAGGGCACGCTGGACATCTCCTTACGAAAGGTTTAATCCCTGAAGCAAACAGCTGGGGCAGGAGGACAGCCCCACTGGAGCAGGACGTGGTCACACATCATTGGTTTTCTGTGTCAGATGAAGACCTGCCTGCATAATGAGGGGTCCCCATTTTCCTAGGGTAGACAAAGCTAGAGCAGCTTCAGCCTGGACTCTGCTCTGAAGCCTGCTTTGGTTTTCTCTGTGTGCGCTGCTCCGATTTTGCTGGAAACATGGCAAGTGCAGTGTGTTTCTTCTTCATAAGCCAAGAACAGTGGGGTTCACATTTTTGGGAAAGCCATCTGCATTGTCTATCACTGTCACTTGAAAAAGCCCATCATTTAATACCTCCTTGCTCTTCCAAGCTGCAGTGCTTGTGAAAAATGGCAATGCTCCTCTTTTCCTGGGCCTGGCCATCCTTTTCCCTATGCCATCCTTGTGCCTCCTTCCTCCCCAGCCCAGCCCTGTGTCCTTATGCACCAAGAAAACATCCTGTACCTCTGGCCCCTCTCAGCTCCTGCGGTGGGTTTGCTGCTGCCTTTCCCTCCCTCCAGAGCATGCAGCCCACCACAGCCCAGCTGAATTTTGGTTACCTTTTGCCCCACCTGAACTGAAAGCTATTTGGGTGATGTTTTGTGGATACGTAACATGACAGCACGTATCCGAAGGTCAGTTAATAAAAAGCCATGTTAGGGTTTTGCTTGACCCCTTGCAAAGCAGACAGCGAGGTTCTGATGGCCATTGCTTGCTTTACCTCTGCTTTCTGCTCTCTCTTCATGGTGAGGTCCACCACCATCATCTGGAGCTCTGAGCCAGAGCAGGGCGATGCATAGGATAGGGTTATAGGTAGGGAGAGTCACAGGGGTATGTCCCAAGTGAGACCTTCAGCCCTAAAACATCTGAGTGGAAAAGCTTGGGATCTGAGTGCAGGTCAGACATGAAAGGGTGGTGGCAGTGCCCAGAAGCAACAACCCTGGCAGCTGCCAAGCCCCAAAGATAGCTGCCTCAGAATGGCCAGGCTCTGAAAAATGAATGATTGGTCCTTTTAGTTTTCCTTCTGTTCTGAAACTGAAAGGAGAGGTTTGACTTTCCGCTCTGACCAGGGCTACTACATGGTAGTGGGGGACGCTGTGATCCTGGGGTGCCATATTTCCTCTAAAATTGAAGTCCTAACAGCTTGTGAAGATTAAAAGATCCAGTGGCATTTTCATGATGGTGAAGTTGCTATATTCATTGCACATTCACAAAACGCATAGTGATATCCCATGGCATCACAGCCCAGAGCAATAAGCACAGCCTGGCACCCTACAGAGGCCAGGGCAGGGAAGAAGCCATCCTGCAGTCATGGCTGGATAAACTTGGGCTGAAACACAGCCAGTGCAAGCCACCCTTGAGCCACCGTTGTGATCCCGAGTCCTCTGTGCCGGCACTAATCTGCCACCCCCATGTCAGACAGCTGCTGTGTTCTGCCCGTCTGTTTGTCGAGCTGGGAAAGTGGGTGAGCACCCTCCCAGAATGAAAACCACTGTGCAAACACACACTCACACCATTATCCTGCGATTCACAACTGTTTAAACTTGATTAAAAACAAAGTCAGGGCAACTGATGCAGCAGGGGCCAGGGAAGCAATGATGGGGATGCAGGCAAGAGGTGCAGGACCGGAGCTGCAGGAGCTAGATGACAGCAAGTGTCTTCAGAAGGCAGGAACCTGCAACCCTGGCAAAAATGAGCCTTTTTGTAAGAACCCCAGCACCGCCCCGTCCATGATCCCAGCCAGCCAGGGAAAGGAAGGAGGTTTGCATGTCCTGAAGGTATACAGGTTCGTGCTGGTCTGTACTGAGAATGAATTCACTCCAAACTTGGGAAAGCCGCAAGCAGCTCCTTGGGAAACAGAGAGTGGGGATCTCCCACTGGCGCAGTTTCAGCTGCAGGAGGTGCCTCCTGGGTGGAGAGGAGCCAGCCGAGCTAATCGTCTGATATTCACATTTTGCTGTTGGATTTTCACCCCACCGTGGAGCCAAAGGTGGGTCAACGCCGAGGCTGCCCTGGGATGCTCAGAGGGGAGCAGAGCAGCCCCATGGGGTCTGGAGCTAACCCGGGGAGGCGGCTGTGCTGTCCTGCCCGGGCTAGGGGAGGGCGAGCGGGGTTTATCCTGCACTGTACAGCGCTGTACAGTGAGCAGGAGAAAGCAAATGCACACAGACCTCCAGTGGTCCTCCCGAGTACTACACTGCATTGTCACTGCCACCCCAGGGATGGGGACCTTGCAGGTGGGTGAACAAGAGCTCATGGACAAAGTGAGGGGTCCTGTAGAAAAGCAAAGAGATATGGAAGAGATCCTCTTCTCCTCCCTGCTTCAGCGGCCAGTGCCTCAAGCGTAAGGTTGGCTGAGGCTGCGGGCTGTGCTTCAGGTCTTGGGGAGGAGGACAAGCTGTCCCGTGGCAATGCTGAGCTGCCTTTCCTGGGCTCGGTCTGATTTTGGGGCCCAGAGTCTGCAGCTTGTGTAGGACAGTGCTCGTAGCCACAGGTCTTTGGAAATATAAACCTTCACAGTCCTAACGTGGGTCTGGGACCTGGCATGGGCTCAGCTCGGCTGGTTACAGCCCCCACTGGGCATTGCAACACCGAGCTTGAGTGCAGGTGAGACATTCGGGGATTTCATTTCCCAAACTTGACCGTACACTTTCTTACAACAAGGGACAAACACTCAGGAATGCTCAGCGGAAAATATACTGGAGGGCCAGAAAAGGTCTGGCTTAAGGATTATCACAGTGCATTGCCAGGATAAGCATCACACACAACTCACTGTCCGCGGGAAGCAGCGTGGTAAGGAAACTCTGCACCCCCCTCCTTCCCTCTCTCTTTGAGACACACAGAGGCTTTCCTGCACCATCCTCCCTCCTGGTGTTCTCACCCGGACAGGCACAAGGCTTGGACTAATCAGCTTCATGTGATCTCACCAAAACCCTTCTAACAACCAGCACTTCTTCACGCGCCTCTATTGTAAATACTTCCATAAGAAATGGTTACTCATTTACAAGGTAGTGCTCTACATGCCAGTCTGCTGCTGCTGGGGGGAAAAGAAATTTAGCAAAATAAACCCCTGGTTTTTGGTGATGATTTCCCAGGTTTAACGATGACCGGGGAATTAGGTTTGATGTTTCTTTCTTTTGTGACCCCTTTCCGCTGCATGGGAAAGCTGTTTTTCCTTAGCATAGTTTCTTAGCCCCAGTCTCCCGCATTGCATGGCTTCTTCTGACTGCCCCAGTGTCCATCACCTTCCTGTCATGCCCTCTGCAGGAGGCAGAGTCATCTCAAAACTCAGGACAAATGTTTTAGAGCCTACCTCCCAAGGAGGTACCTTGTGTGGCTTCGACAAACAGGTTTTATAAGGGAAAAACCGAGAGCAGTGCTGAATGCAAAAGGGAAGATCAGAGGATTTGAGTTCAAGGCTTAGCGTCTAATTTCAGCATGTCCGAGTGAGGATTGAAGCCTGGTAAGAAAAACCTCCCTCCTGCTGTCCCCCATCCACCCGCCGGTGCTCCCCGGGGAATTGCTGCCGACTGCTTTGAAATTCAATTTCTGCACTAGCAGCGGCACGTTGGGCCTGGCAGTAATTGCTTTGCCAGATGACCGGCTGCTCGTCACTGCCAGTGCGCTGGGGGGCTGGATTGGCTAGGCTGCGGTGCCGGGACGGTGCCACAGCCTCGTGGGGCTGCAAGAAGCCCCATGCTTTTGGGCCAGCACCCCTCCGCGCTCAACTGTGCCTCCATGAGTGGCACACCAAGGCTTGGAGCTCAGTGCCTTGCCCAGAAACGGTGTTTTTGCTGAGAGTTGGAGCCGGGACCCTTGAATCAGCAGCGCTGAGCCCACCGCCTTCCCCATCCCATCCCATCCCATCCCACATCCGCCTGGATCCTGCTGTATCCCCCCAGCATATGCTGGGGTGCCCAACCTAGCAAGAAAGCTTTTGGGGGACCACAGGCTCCCTTGCTGATGCTCACCTGCTGCTGCTCCCTGACTACTCCGTGCTATTTCCAGCACATCTCCAGAAAATAGCTCACTCCCCCCGACACAACTGGCTCTCCACAGCAGGGAGCGAACTCAGCAATTTACCAGAGGGATTCTGATTCTTATTTTAGACTCCTATTTTAGCCTTCTTTTTCTTTTTAAATTTGTTAAGTTAACCCCTTTTACAGCTCTGGGACCAAGGTGCTGCCAGTGCAGCATTGCAGCACCCACAGGAAAATTTACTGGCTTCACAGCCCTGCTCCCTGCAAGCTGCTTTCCTCACCTTGCCCCCATGTGCCTCTTTTAATTTGGACAATAAAAGATGCTCCGAGCTAAGCAGCTGCTTTTTTTTTTTTTTTTTTTTTTTCCACCTGCAAACATCACCATCTATTCAACAGCAGCAGAGAAGGTGAAATGGCAAATCTGGGTTTTCGGCATGTCTGGTTCAGGGTGGCAGCAGTGATATTGCTGGGCCTGGGATTGAAGACTGCAGAGTCCTAACACAAATCGAAACTGTGGGTTATATCCATTACCTTGCAATCTGCTCCATCGCCACATCCTTCACTGCAAATGGCCCTTCCCAAGATCAAGTTTTGCTGCGAGATCTGCCTTGTATCTGCCACGTGCAGAAACCCAGTCACCAGAAAATCTGTGTATAACATCTGTGGGTCATCTCAGTTTCAGTGGACGGGAAGAGAGTGATATGCTATGGTCATGTGAGTCTCTTCAGTTGCTTCAGTACATCAACATGCTGCTACAACTAACCCAGGCTACATCTGTTATTCCTGCAATGCCAACTATACATCATCTTGACTCATTTTCTATTAGATCCAGCTGTTCTGGCTGATATGCTATTGACCTTTTCAGCTGGTTCAGCACTTGGCTACAATTGGTCATTGGATGTGACTTTGACACAGGCTCAATGCTTACATTTATTTTGCTGGGGTGAGGAGGGATTTCATCCACCTGTTTTGAGCAGGAGCACCTTGGAAGATCAGCTGGCCCTTGCTCACCAACACGAGGTCACTGCTGTGTCTGCAGGCTTCAGGCAACATCAATAAATCAGTCTGGCCCTGAAGTTTCAGTAAACTGTGTAATCTGGAAAGCGCAGCTCAGTGGCTTGTGCCCTGGCTCTTGGGAACCACAGGTTCACATCACAGCAGGACCAGGTCCTGACTTCAGCTTTCTTAGGCAGGAGGAGATGCCATAGTGCTACACGTGCTAAAAATACCTACTAAATATCATGTAGCAGCCCTGCTCTAGGGGAAAGCATGGCCAGGGCTTGGGGAAGGGGAGAGGACAGAAAGGCAGGGTGAGGGACTGAACAATACACATAACTGCAATAGAAGACATGGGAAGTAAGCAGAGAATAAAATGCTGGGGTGCCACATTTCATAGAGGCTTGTTCTTGCAGGCCATGATTTCTCAAAGTAGCTTTATCTTTTAGTTTTGCCTGTCTATTTGCACGTGTTCAGCCACTAAAACAGAATCTCTGGTTGAGGTGGGGCCAGAAGGTATCCAGATTTCTTTCAAGTAAGGAACAAGTATTCTCAGATTATTCCCAGTCAAAGTTAGGCTCATCTGTTGTCAAAAACCCTTGGAGATGGGGAGTCTGCAGCTGCATTCAGTAACTTAATCTCCAATTTTATTGCCTGGTGTTTAAATCTCCTTTTAGTTACTCCTCATGTCTAACCTGTGTCGCTTTTGCTGGATATTATTCCAATTACCTCTTGTCCTCCCACCAGGAGCTGAGGGACAACAGCTGACCACCTCCTGCTTTACAGCAACCTTTTACATGTTGGAAGACTATTATCTTATGGCTTTTTAGCCTCCTTTTGTAGACTAAACAAGGCTAATTCCTTCAACTTTAACCACAAACTTTTTTTTCCAGCCATTTGGACTTAATTTAGAGCATAAGACTTGGCTGGTGTGCCTAGGTTGAAACTGTGAGCAAAAAACTCCCTTTCCTCATCGCTTCAGTTGTGCCGGCAAAATCATCAAAGCAGATGCAGCTACATACGTTATACAGCCTTTGTTGGTGCTGCTTGTGGTTGCAGCACCACGGGGAAGCTGATTCAGTTCAGCTCTTCTGCAGGAGTTTTCTAGCCAACACTCAGGTGAAACTCAGAGGTGCATCTCTTCGTTGCAACCACGGTGGTTTGCAGCACGTTTCTGCCTCAGTTCCCAGTGGCATTGCCACTGCCTAACTTCTCCAGGAGACTTCCCAGGAAAGGACACAACCTGCGCCTTTGGGCTTTGAGTTTCCTTGCACTGTGGGCTGTTTCTGGTACTGTGGATGGGGTAGGAAGTGGAGCAGAATCTGTCCTGCAAGGGTCTTGCTTTGTCTTTGCTGCATGCAAAAGCCTGTGCAATGCTCCTGGAGCAAGGCAGCCCAAGCTGGTTGTCCATCTCACCAGAGGGATGCCCAGCCCGTGCCTTGTGCATCCTCACCTGGATCCCTCTGTGCTACAGCAGGTCTCTGAGAGATGCCATGGGCTGTTACAGTCCTGCCTGGACACCCTCCTCCTGCATGAAGAAAGTTATGTACGTGTAGGGAGAAGATGGAAATCTGCTTTCCTCGGGTTTTCCCAACAGGTTTCCTTTTCTTTCTGTAGATGGGATCTTCTGTGACTGGTGTGCCATCACGGAAGGCCACCTGGGCCTTCCCCTTCTGGGGTCCTGCCCCTTCTGGGAAAGGGAGGACTAGAGAAGGAGGAGAGGCAACACAGCACCCAGACAGCACACCCATGCCATGGGGAGGTTTGGTTTCCCTACGGCAGGGTCTGCGCTGATGCCTTCTTGGGTCCCCAGTGCTGAGGGCAGGTTTTGCAAACCTCTCTTCTCCTTTTGATAATCCCCTGCTCATTTCAGAGGCCCCGAAGCAGGGTCCATGTCCTGCACAGGGGCCTCTCTCAGTGACTTGTGGAAGGCGTAATGTTGTTTGTAGGCTGGAGGGACACACTGGGAACAGCACATTTAGCTGGTTTTGCTATCTCAGTGGGACTGATTGTGGGGAACAGCTGGTGCAGCCAGGAGCGAAGTGCGATAGCGAGATGCCAGAAGAGTAAGACTAAACAGAGCAGTCCTGACTCGCCTCTCCCTTCCAACAAATCAAACCAAAAATGACCCCGAGCAAGTCACCCAGGTAAGAGGCAAATGAAAGCCAGTGCCTTCATTTTAAAATGGCACCTGGCCCCACAGGAAAGGACCTCTTCAAAGGACCTGGGACCCTGGCTCTTTGTGCCCAGCCCTGATGCTCATCGACAACCAGGGTTTTTTACTCTATTGCTAATAATGTTCAGTTTTTCTACCAGAGGCAATCCTGGCTGTAAATTCTTGTAAAAACTGTGCTGGGTACAGGTCTTACAGCTTCCTGCGGGGACCTCGACCTCCTCATCCCGGGGGGCAGGCGGCTGTTGCAAGGGATGCTCCTGGGGCTGCTGGTGCTTCTCACCCCAAGGCACTTTGCAAACCTCTGCCTCTCCTCCTGAGCCAGCCTTGGCTCACTGGATGGGGGAGAGCAAGCCATCAGCCACCGAAATCTCCTGCCAGAGCTTTGTGGCTGGGTAATAAGTGCTGGGGCCCTGCAAGAACTTTGGGCTGAATTTAGAGGTCTTACATTAAGTGTCTGGTTTAATCATGGTGCTTGAGGTCAGGGGAATGATGAGATCCACCCACCAAACCTGCCTGCCTCAGCAGTGGGGAGAAGCTCTGTAGGAAGAAGGAGTATGAACACAGTCATAATCTCACTCCCCCAGTAATACTCAGGTAGAGAAGAGTCTTCTCTTAAAGCAGGTGAGGACAGTGTAGTGTTGTTGCCTAAACAGAGGCGGGTGATGCCATTTCACAGCCTACCTGGTGTCCAGCTGCTCTGTACGGGCAAGAATCTGCCCCAGGCCACCTGTCACAGCCACCAGCCCCATACAGATGGTCCAGTGCCTGCAGAGGACCCCAAATGGTGCTACGTGCCTCTGCATTGGCAGCTGAATGGGACCTGTGCTGGCTCTGCTTTGCAAAACCAGAAGCAGACCCAGACCCTGGTGCAGGTAGGCAATGCCCGATGAGGATGCTTGCATCCAGACTGCAGGATGTCATTGCTGGGGACTCGAGCAGCTACAGTTGCTTTGACTTGTTGACTGTTAATACTACTGTTTGGGTTAAACAGCCAGTTGCACAACTGGGCTTGGGGTAGCCCTTGTTTTAAATGTACACACTACAGCCTTCCCCGCAAAAGAATGTCTGGCCCCAAAGTGCATGCAGCCAGAGCTGGGCAGAGCGTGGTTTTCTTTCCATGTGAAATTTGTTAGGGTATCAAAGAAAAAAATAATAAATCTGTCATGCGTTGCAATGAAAAGCCGCAATCACAGAAGTATTTTTCAAGCTGTAAACCTGAAAGAAAGATTCCAGTGAGAGCAACTGAAATGTTTCACTTCCATGTCAAGCATGCAGCGATTGCCTGTCACAGTGTTCCAGCTGCAAAACAATACATGTTCAGCGATGTCAAGTGTGGTTCAAAAAAATACTTTTCTGAGTTGCAAAATTACTTGAAGCCAACTTTTTCCAGCAGAACACATTGTTTTTAGCTCATCTGATCAATTTTTAATTTTCCCATGAATCTTGTTAGCCCAGCAGCAATCCAATAAACTCCAAGATGTAGCTGGGCTCTGCCATTTCTACGAGCACTGGAGGAATAAATGTGGCATGTGGAGTGATTTATGCAAGTTCACTTGTGTTTCCCAGTTGTGGTTGCAGTTCCCCTGCAGCTCTGATGCTCTCCAGGAATCTCCTTGCTTCCCGCCCTACTGCTGCGCTCCCAAACGGGCTGTCTGGGTCTCCCGTCTGTGCTGCTGTCTCCCAGCCCACCCATGCTGTATCAACCTGTCACTGAGACAAGCGTGGAAAACAGAGAGCCAGGAGTGGAGTGAAGAAATGTGCATGTCGGCCCACCTGCCCACCTGGCATCATCGGGCCAAGACCTCCACCAGCCTGCTCTGACTGTGACAGCAAAAGGAGGAGAAATCAGAGGACACCATGGCTGGGGGAAGCAGTGGCATATAGGAGTTTGGAGCTAGTGGCACTTGCAAGTTTATTTCATAAAGACATGTTTTGGAGGGAGGATTTCACCTCTGTGCATGAGGAAATATCTGGTCCGGGAATGAGGTGGAGGCGCTCGTTTTGTTATTAGGCATCCGAAAGGATCATGGGTTTCTGATGAGCTCTGAGACACGCAAAGCTTCTCCTGGGCACAAGATGTGAAGTCAAGCATGAGATGAAATCAGTTCCTGGGATGAGATAATATTTAGCATTATCGAACAGGGAACAGGGGGAGAAGGCAGGGAGGGAGGCTGCGCATGGCAGTCAGGCTTTGCCTCCTGCCGAGCCCCGGAGTCATGGACAGAGTCCCAGATGGGTAGTCCCTCGGAGTAGACAGGCACAGCCATCAAGCCAAGGCACCTGGAGAGCAGTGATCCCAACCAGATCCCTGCAAGGGGAGAAACAAAGGTATTCCAGCTGCTCCTTCAATCTCTAGTCACCATTGAGGGCATATTCAGTGACTCAAGTTATGTTGCTTGCGGGGAGTCATCACCCTTAAGAAAAAAGCCAAGTGGAGCTGAGATCCCAGCAGTACTTTTAAGTTCCTCCTGGATGCTAAACTCTCTGGGGATGACAAATTCCCTGGACTATTTGCATGCACCGCATTTGTAAAGCACATAACACAGGAGAGACCCACATCTCCTCTGGGGTTTCTCTGACCACAGCAGGAACATGTAGCTCTTGCGTGGCCTCATGGGACCTGTGGGCTCCTCTCCATCCCATCAGTAGCTGTCAGCTCTTCCACACAGCCTTCAGCCTGTGTGTGTTTCTTCCCAAGGCTCCCTGGGCAGGGGCAGCTTTGACCGAAGGTGTCTGCAAAGTTCCCCATCATTTTCTGTGTTGGCTGGGCGATCGGGTGACGGCCTCAAGGGTTAATAGCCACCGCCAGCTGTGGCTCCTGAGCAGGGACAGAGAGGGCCTGGGCACCCCGCCAGGAGGTAATGCTGTTTGAGCACTGCTGGCCAAGACTTCAAACCCCTCGGCTAATTTCGGATGTTCTGCTTGTGACACGGAGTGCTGCATTCCCATCTAGGAGAGAGCTCTTCCCTCGGACTTGGAAGGGAAGGGACAGTTTACTACTATAACATTGTCAAGAGTGGCCTTTAATTTCAGCATATCTATCTTTCTGAAAGTCCCAGTTGAGGTGGTTTCCCTCATATGACACTTCTCCTCTAAGGAGTCCCAAGGGTGTTGTAGAAGAGGCTGTCACAAAACCCTGGGGATGCAATGCAGGATGACTGCTTCCTTTCCAGACGTTTGAGAGAATAAAAAATGTAGAATATTAAAATCAGAGAGAAAATTTTGGGCAAAGTCATGCTTACTTTCCATGCTCTGAGCAGTACAAAAGATTTCTCCACATTGGCGAAGTTGCATGTAACTTTTTATCTACAGTAAAAATATCTATATCTATATCTATAATAGATGCAACCTTTTCTTTAAGCTAGTTAAAAGAGAGTTTTAGCTGGATCACAGTTTGGACTGGACGTGTCAGGAGCAGAGCATCCTGCTGGGCTGCAAGGCCCAGGTGACGAAACAGGATCATGCTCGTCTCCAACCGGAGATGCCATTTGTTTCAGTGGTCCCTGATTTAGGAGCTGCTGGGGAGCTGCTCAACATGAGGAGAGCCACCCAGGCCAACTTCAGTGCTCCCTTATGGAGATACTGTCTCTTCTACTGCTGTAGAAGACCAAACATGGAAACCGATCTCTCCGGGGAGGCTGGATTTCCCCATGTCTGGCCAGGGCAGTGCGAGCAGCACTGTCTCCCTGACGGGAGTAGAGACCTTTTATCAGTGAGGGGTTTCCCCAGAGGGTGGTGCTGACAGATGCCAGCAATGAGATCATGGAAGAGGGAGCAGCATCAGATGACCAGATCACAGTCTCTCTCTGTCCTGGACGTGCGGCTAACCCAGAGCCTGTACCTTGTAACGCACTGGGTCTGTGGCCTGTTGACAACATGAGATGCATGTGGCCTGGTGACAACGCTTGGCACAGCTGAAACAGTGTCTTCTAGCCCTTGCCATCGTCTATCACCCACCTTCTCCAGTGACAGTCATTGCAAGGATCAAGGCTGCTGGATGCTATTTAGGAAGTTTGGGGCAGTGATTGCTCCCTCTCGGTTGTCAGCTATATGGTGAAGTGTTATTCCTGGCTGCCTGGTTCCCCAGGGAAAGTGATATCAGGTGGTGAGGATATCACCATGAATGCCATGCCTCTTCTGGGGAAGCTACAGGGCGATGCTTTCATTTCCCTGCTTTTGCTTTCCCTATTAGGTAAATGTGTCACCATGCCTTACAGACTAGCCCTGCCTTAGGTCCTGTAAATGTGGTGTCAGCATTGGCTCTGGGTTTTTATACCCAGTGCCCCCATGTCTGAAAGCACTATGTTTCCAGACAAAACTCAGGACAGACCTGCAGGATGGGGGTGAGGACTTCTTGCTGACCAAAGCCTCTCCAGATCTAGTCCTGTGGCTTTAGAGATGGAGAGTGCTTCATGCAGGGACTGAGAGGGCAGTGAGGATCCTGCCGTACAGGGGCTGCTGCTGCCTGGACACCAGTGAAGGAGGAGTGAGTGCCATTGGCACAGTGTCACCTACATGGGACTTTGTAAAACTTGGGCTTAGGGCATGTCTCTTCCTCCACAGCGGTTAAAAAGGCCTCAGATCTATATGAATAAACCTGCTTATTTTCAGCCCAGAAAAAATGAGAAATGCCATGTACTTCCATACTGTGCTGCAGGTTTCCCTCATGGCTCAGGGGACGTGCAATTGAAGATCGGGTCTCTGCTGGGTTTAAGGGACACCAAGAAATTCTGAGCATTGCTGCTGATGATCTGAGTGGAAAAGCAGAAGGGGAACACAATCTGTGCTGAAGCAGCATAGCAAGCCTCTGGTACAGATAAAAATCTCCTCAGTCCCCTATTTTACCCTGACACTGTCTGCTCATTATGGCTGCAAAAGCCTGCAGGAGCAGAGAGACGTGCCCTCCAGACCCTCCGTGCTGGGGTCACGCAGTAGCTGATGTTACTGTCACAACCGAGGATCCCCCATGGCTTCCTGGGAGCCTCCATCCGACTGCTCCGATGCTACAGCACAGATGTTCCCGTGTGCAGAGGATATGTCAGGATTTCTGGACATCTGCTCGCCCGGTAAGAGTGGCTGCCTCAGTAGGGCTGCCTGACATCTGTAAATTATGGACAAATGTGCTACAAACTACAAATACCACCATGGCAGAGACAGAGAGCACATCCCCAGAAACGCAGAGAGCTGGCTGCCCTTCCCTCGTTGGTGACGTTTTGTGAACATGTAGCGAGTGCTTTCTGTCATTAGCTCTAATATATCTCCCTTACAAATCCACCTCAGCATAACAGACCCACTACAGAAAGTGGGAGTTTTTCCTTTAGTTTATAAACGCAGTTGGGATGTGAGCTGCATGGGTTCACAAGTTTGGCTCAAAGGTTGGCATCAAGACTTATACACAGCTGTGAAGGGCAGGGAGCGGAGAGGATGGAGAAAGAAACCAAGAATGGGGAAAAAGACATGTTTGTTTTTAAAAGAGGAGTAGAAAGCCAGAAAAGGAGAATTAAGAAATGGAGAAAAACTAATGAGGGAAGAGGAAAGAGCAGGGTTTGAAAGAGGGAGATATAGAAAAGCAGGGGATGCATTTATTGTGCCGCACATGCTTCCCTACGCCAGTCTAACGTTCAGGCGGTTCCCTTAGTCCTTGTAGACAGAGGGCTGGTATCCCTCTAACTACAAACCATGTATGTGCAAATAAAACCCACAGCAAACTGAATTACCCTGAGAAAAAACACAGGAGATTAAATTACAAAGTAATTGTGTTGAGATGCTTTCAGGGGAATGAAAGTTTTGGCAGGAGACAGTTTCTCCAGAGATGATGCCCTGTCAAACACTCCCCTTCCCCTTCTCCATGAACCAACCTCATCCCTGCTCTGCTGAAAAGGCTGTGCTCTTTATTTCAGCCAGTTGGAGGTTTCCGTCACTGGGCAGGTCTCCAAAGGACTGTGGGACCTTCTTCCGACCATGCAAAATGGCATTTGCCTGCTGCATTCAGTATGGGAACACCACACCTGGGCTTCTTTGGATCCTCAACTTCGTAATACATTTCTACTAACATCGTCAGGGACGTCGTACACTTCTAGAAAGGGAGGCTGGTGTAGCTGGGCTTGTTTAGTCTGGCAAAAGAGAGGTAAAGAAGAAATCGAACAGATGACTACAGCTGCTTGATGGACAATGATAAACATGATGGAGCCAAACTCTTCTCAGGAGTGCAGGGCAGTGTAAGAGAGGGCAATGGCCAGTCTGCACCTTGGGAAAGACAGCAAGGAAAACAATTTCATGAGGAACATAGCACAGCACTGGAACAGGTTGTACAGAGGCTGCTCAGCCTCTGTCTTTGGAGGTTTTCAAAATTTGGCTAGCAAAGCCACATCTACCCTAATCTAGAGTTGGCAGCAGTCTGGCTTTGAGCAGGAGGCTGGGCAAGAGGTCTCCAGAGGTCCCTTCTGACCAGCATGTCTAAAATTCTGGGGCTATTTTCACTCAGTTTCAGCATTTATGCTTGAAAGTTTGTTTGATTCAATCTTGCTGTGCAAAGTGCCCAGAATGATGCTGCTTGCTCTTAGCAAACTGCTGCATTACATTATTTCAGCTCCCCAAACTCTCTCACTACGATTATTTTCCTTTTAAAAAGACATCCTTAGATTGTAGCAGGTGGGAATTCTGGCACATTATTGAATCTGATCCACCTTCAGCATGTTACTAGAAAACATTTTTAATTGTCAAAACTATCCAATTTGTGTATTCTGGAGAGAGCTAAGAGCACAAGTTGGATCTGGGATTGAGTATTACGCAGTTGGGCTTTTGGGTGGAGTATTTTATTTTAATTTAAGGGTTGTTTTCCTTTTGTTAATAAAATATTCAGCCTTTAATGCCACATAGTCAAACAACAGTTGGAGAGCCGAATGACTGGTGGTTCCAATTCTGCAAGAGCATTAGGAAACCCATAACATTTATCAAGTGCTGAAAGCTAACACATGATGTGTTAAATCTGTGATTTAAAATGAGCTTGATATATAATCCCTGAGACACCAGAGCATCAAGGTTGGATAAAGTTTCTCTGTAATGCACTTAAGAAAGCTAAATTAAAACAGTTGAGGTGAGTGAGTTTAATAAAAATTATTTCATACTAAAGCAATTTACTTCTGACTCATAACAATCTTCCCCTTTTGTTAGTCCCAAAATTAAATAGAGGAAAAGCTGTGTTTTTATGGAACAGAAGAGCAGCTCAGGGTTTTTTTTTTTTTGGATGCTCTCAAGCTGAGCTGAGCAAAATCTGATTTACTCAGATTTAAGTCTAAGTCATATGCTTCCTGCAGGAATCCCACAGCAGTATTCTATTTTTTCAGGTGCACAAAAGATTTTTTAAATTTTTATTTTATGTGATTATTCATTCCACTGACATTTAAGGAAATGATGTTCAGTTTCCCCATTGTGTATAAAACCTTTCCCTTTCCAGCAACTGTTACCTACTTTTTCCTTAATCGTCCACCAGCCAGGGTAGTAATGCGTTACACCAAGTTTCATACCTTGTGGGTCAATACTTTTTGGCTGCAAGAAGGTGGGATATGCAATTAAATTTCCAATCTTTCAAATTTTCTTCTTTAGATTAACACTTTTGATCCTGTTAGAAAAAGTTCAAATGGAACATAGGCAGAACAACTTGTTTTTACGACTATCAGAAAACTTCCTGGAAAAAGCCCTACAAAAAGTACATGTGTTTCGTGAAATAAATAAACTGATGTATCCCCTGGTGAGGAGCAATATTTCAGAAAGACAAGGCAGCTGGAACACTAATATAACTAAATGCCAGAATTTAATGAAAAGCTGTCAAACCTCAGCGAAAGGTGAAGAAATGAGGAGGTCACTTTGTAGAGGGCACTTTCTTGTGCTCTGGCGATAACAGATTTGCTCTTCTTCAGGGTCTCTACCTGGCATGAACGTCTCTCCTCCTTTTCAAATGGTTATATTCTATTATCCATTGTTGTCAGGTTTGTTGTTTTGGCAACTTTTAATGGTATTTACACAACATCACTATTGCTTTGACTCTTGAACAAGAGCTTTGGGATAAAACCATTGTCCTCAGTAAGCCCTTGGCTCTCACCCAGGAAACACATTTATGGTGTTTGCTTCCTAAGGAGGCAAAATGGTTAAACAAGACATTTCCAAGAACTGGCTGGTTTTCTGATCACTGCCTGAAGGGTTAAAGCTTTCTTAATGCAGCTGCCTCAGGAGAGGTAGCTGTACTTGTACAACTGTCATATATCCTGGTTGAAGGAGTTTTTTTGTAAACTGCTAACAGCTTGTTTATGAGTGGGGAATTGATTTCTTGGCGGCAGTATTTCTTCAGACTCTTCACTATGTATAACAGATCCCTCCAGAGTCTTTTGATGCCCCTGAGAATTACAGGTAGTGACTGAAACATACTATTATCTTTCTTCTTAAATTTTTTACTGCTTCTGAGAATTCTGGGATTCCTTGTGAGAGCCAGAGATTTCAGTCCACACTCTGCAATTCCTGCTCTATTCATCATATGGTGACTGTGCTACATAAAACAAAACTGTATATTTATTTATGCCTGAAGTACTTTGTATATAATTAGTATATATATATTTCAGCCAGGTATAGGTAAATAAAAAATAAAAAGCCAACAGTGAAATCCCCATTGCCTGCCCAAAGGACCCAGAGAGCTCCTGTCCAGATGCACTTACAATTGCTGTATTTTCTTTACATAATAAGTAGTTGTGAAGCATGTATGACCAAGCCCTCAGGAACATGGATGAGGGATGCAAATGCAGCAAAAAGTCCGGGCTGCAGGGGGAAAAGGAAATAGTCATGGTTCTCATGAGCAAAGGGAGATGTACCAGGGTTCACTTACTGCCTGTGCTCTCCTCTGTCTGCCAGTTTTATGGTGATAACAATATCAAGTGAAAACAGAAGTCCAGCCATGATGAGGTTAATACAAGCAAAATGCAGGTAAAAAAGAGAGCAAAATCCAGACAAACCAGTCAGGTATGCCCTGAGAGATACTGAATTCATCCAGTTTACTTTGAAGTAAAAGCATTGTAGATTTGAGGGTCTTCAGCACTGTTTAAGAGACATCTTGCAAGGTGAGGCTTCAAAAGGTCTGGACACAGTCGGCAGGACAACCACGCAGAAAGGGAAGCCTGTTCAGGGCTTGCTGAGGACAGGACACTGATGTGCTCAGGCTTAGCTCATGTGGGGTTTGGGACCTTTCAACCAGGGAGCTGCTTCAGGGGAAGCAAAGGAATGACAACAGTAAATGGGACATTATCAGTGGAGAATTGACATAGCGACAATAAAGGAGACATGCTAAAGTGGCGAAATAGGGTTCAGGAGGGGGCTCGGTATGATTATGCAAAATTGCAAAGGCTAGTCATTGCAAACAGAAGTTTCCGAGCAGAGCAAAGGGCCTGGTTTTTGCCAGCCCTGCTCAGTCACCCGCTGAGGCTGCACAATGAGAAGTGCCCTGCAGCGCCCGAGAGCTTGCTACCCTAACTCCTTGCAGTGGGATTTGGAGGGAAGGCAAAATGCCAGTAAGTGCCGAGTGTTGCTAAGACTGTATTAGAGCATATGCAAGGAAACCGGAGTTGGAAGGGACCTCTGGAGGCCTCTTGCCCAACCTCATGCTGCAAGCTGTCTACTGCCGACTCTAGATTTTGGAGACAACCCACATGCCCACTTCTAGCTGTCTATCCAGCACGGCCCAGATCTCCCATAGTGCCCATGTGGTACCTACCTACATAGCCACGCCATACTGCATGTAACCACATAGTCGTGGCCATCTTAAATGGCACTGGTCCCGCGTTCAAGCAACTGAATTGTGCCTGTCAGACTGGACAGACAATTGGCATGACAGGATAGATGTAAGTTTGTCTCCAAGGTTGGGGGTCTGGAGCAGTCACTTCAGAGTTTGACGTAAAGACCTAGAGAGAAAATAAGTCCATAACCTAAAATACGAACTTGAGTGGCCTTCCCCACTCCCTTCCAAATTGTGGTGAAGCAGCAAACAGCTAGACCACCCCCAAGAAAAGCGGGTTAATATAAACCACACATCACTCCTGCAACTGGAAGCCATTTGGCCTAGAAAACACAAAAATGATGACAGATGTGCCAACCAGCAAACTTGCCATGAGCGATAATCTTCCTCCTCTTGTGCTCTTGATTTTCAGCTTGAATCCCTTGAAAGGGTTAACGAAACTGCAGAGCAGGGAGGACTCCAGGCCCTCAAAAGGCTTTTGATAAAGTCAGGCACAAGAGGCTATTGAGAAACTTGGCAATCCAGGGGTGAAAGGTAAAGTCCTGTCATGGATTAAAAACTGGAGAAGAGATAAGGAGCAAAGAGTAGGAACAAATGGCCAATTCTTAGTGTGGAAAGAGATTAATTGTGGGTAGCTGCAAGGACAGGATTGCAGACTGGTGCTGTGTTTACTTACCGCTGGCCAGCCGGGAGGTAAAATGTACTGTTGGCTCAAAACATTCAGGATATCCAAGACTAGGAAGATTTAATACAAACCCAAGGAAGATCTAACTTAAGAGTCCAGTAAGGCCAGGAATTAGTACTGCTGAGAAGACAGAACAAACACTTATTAGCCCATTGTCATGGGCAGCATAATTAATGCACCAGAATTAAAAAGCTAAAAAAGTGAAAACGGGTAGAGGAAAGTCCTGAGGGCACCACATGGCACTGCACTTTGATTAACTACACTACATATCACCACGAACATAACCTGATGCATATGACTGGATAGGAGCAAGGCAAGACTGAGATCTTTAAGTGAATATGAACAGCCTACACATTTGTACATAAATTATAAGAGCTCTCCATCCTCCTTTTCCTTGCTACAAGAAAAATCACTGCCTGGACTCAGAAGAGGTACTAATGCAGTTACAGTTTTCTTCTGGAAATCTCTCTCATTGGAGAAAAGTTTTGTAGAGATCATTACTTTTTCTGATATTGGATAAAAATGACATCAAATTCAATTTTGCTTCCTGCACAGAGATTTAAGAACACTTGACATATATTAGCAGCTAAAATTTCATGGCTGCCCTCATATCATACCTAATAAACCTTATTGTGTCCATTCGACATGGAGCATCACTGCAGTACGGAGGCATTACTACAGTCAGTGTTAACCCTGGAGGTGAGTTACTTTACTTATATTTATTTGGTGTGGAATGACACATCCACAAGTGGCTCTCTCTTCCATCTCTTAACAGAGGAGATCTTGGTGAATACTTGAGTCTAACTTTATCTTTTAAAAGGTCAGAGCCTTTTTGTTGAGTTCGTCCTCTAGTGATTAGTGCCAGATACAGAAACAGTCCCCAAAACTCCCAACTCCCACTGTTATATTCAAGTGCAAGAGTCCGTAAGTGTACTCGAAGATGCCAAGTGGAGCTTGTTCTTTGGAAAAATTCTTGAAATGTCTTGGCCAGGTAAGAAAATATAATCTCAAGTATAGACTCACCCTTGGCAGGATGGAAAAAGCATGTGGAAATGAATATACCCTGGTTAAACCCATCAGATGTGAAGGGAAACTAAATAGTCAGGAGTTGTTTGTTGCCATGAAAGGTGAAGGGAATTTCAACCTACATTTCATCTACGGATGATCTCTTTAGGATTCACTGTTACACAATGCTGTCTCAGGAGTACATGGTATTTCTTCTGCCCTTCCTTCAATTTTGTTCCTTCTCACTTGTGATTCTTTTGAAAGGGTATACAGAAAGGGAATAGAGCAAAATGGACACAGCAATAAAAACCAGATTGTGTCTTTCCTACAGAGGGCTCATCTCCGGCTGCAACAAAATTGTTTGGAAAGATCATGGATTCCCTTGATGACAGCATTGCAAGTTAATTAAGTGCACAAAGTCAGGTAATTAGGTGAATGCAAAGAGGCAAAAATTAAGAGCTTCCCTGTTGTAAGAAATCTCAGACAAATTGCTTGCCTATTGGATCAGATGGATTTCCTCATGTATTAAAGTCTTCTAGCAGTTTGTATTATGCAAGCTGCAGAAATTTGATAAATAGCAATGATAATTAATCAAGTAGCATCAATATGGTGTTCTGAAGATTAATCAGTTACTGTCAGAGGAGCTGGGCTTGCTTTCTGATGCATAAATCAGGAACCTTCCTGTCATTTCTGTATCACAAGGGAATGGTGAAAATGTCCTCTGCAAATGGCTGAGACTTGCCCTGAAGTGAAGAGATGAATTGCATAGTTTGGGTAAAACTAACCACCAGAGGTTCCACTTTACCATCAACATCAGCAAGAGGAGTTTTTCTTAAACATGGTCTCTCTCTGCTCTCTTTGAGGTCAATTGGAAAACTATTGAATTAAAGGAGAATGAAGTTAAACCAGAACCCAAGACTGCTGATCATGTCCTCTTCCTCCCCCACCTTCACCCACTCTCCAACATGTTCACATAATAAAGCTGAATAATTACAGCCTGGGGTCCATGTGGGCATCCTGATGAGCAAGATCAGCACACATAAAACAGACTGGTGAACTGGATCATCCAAAGGTGCAGCCAGAAAAGTTCAAACATGAGCTGAATATGAATGGTCATCACCAGACACCAGCTGTCTCACTCCTATCAAGAATAATTCAAGTGGCAGATTTAGTAACTCACTAACTAATGAGCTCAGGGTCAGCAGTTAAAGCCTGACCTCATCCTGTCTAACTCCAGGCACTGAACTGTGGTCCCAGGTTAGGAGTCTCACTCCTTGGCTCCCTTGGTAGTCAAAGGAGAGGTAGGCACTGCCTCATGGTAACTGAATAATCAAAAGGAAACATGCCAGAAGCATCCTTTGTCCAAAGGCAGGACAAAAACCAGCTAATTCGTTCATGACAGCTGACTGTCAAACCCACTCCTAAACCCTCCAGTGATGGACATTTCATCTTCAGATGGTCTGCTCCCATTTTTAGAGAAAACAGTTGTTTTCAAACATCCAGTCTAAATCTCCCCAAGTCCAACCCAAGATTTCCTGCCCAGCAGTTGGGGGACAGATTCTTCAGGCCAGGGAGATGAAGCAGCATCTGTGGTACCACCATGCACCCAGTGCTTCCACCATGCACCTGGGCTTTCAGAGCCACAGTATATAAGCATGACTGCATCTTGTTGGAGCACTTGGTCTCTCCCCCCTGCCTCTCCCAAAAACAAGTACTCCAGGTCTGGGGAGGGTGCGTGTCTCCACGACTGCAGTGCCTGGGCTGGCATGATTTACCTGGCCTTCCTTGTAGCTGGGGACAGGGCACCCTGCTCTGGCTGGTGCCTGGGCCAGGGCAGGCAGCTGCTGAAGGCAACACCTTTGGCCATCCCAAGGATTCTCAGCACAGGGCTACCTGCCTGGACTCTGTCCAAGCTTGCCGTGTCATTTGCTCAGCATGGGACCAGTCAGGTTGGGTTCACAAGATGCAAACAGGTGATTTTTTTTAAAAAAAATATATTTGCACATAAACCCCAAACTTTGCCATTTCAGATTCTTTTAGGGAGCAGCAAGAGCAGGGCTGCCACATGAGGGGCAGAGAGCAACCACAACCCAGGCAGGGACATCACTCACCAGAACAAATTTGGCAAGAGAGAGCAGGCATATTGACAGCTCAGTGACCATTGGACGTGGCAAGGTAATGAGCTCAGTCTGAGATCCTTCCAGGAATAATTATTGTTATAGATATTACACTTCATTCAAGTAGGAAAAAAAATTGTGTGCTTAGAAATTGTACGCCTGATTGGTGACAGCCAACATAGTTCACTAAGGGCAAATCATGCCTGACAAATTTGGTGGCCTTCTACGACGGGGTTACAGCATTGGTGGATAAGGGAAGAGCAACAGGTGCCATCTACCTGGACTTGTACAAAGCGTTTGACACTGTCCCACGCAACATCCTCATCTCTAATTTAGAGAGACATGGATTTGACGAATGGACCACTCAGTGGACAAGGACAGTCACACTCAGAGTTGCGGTGAATGGCTTGATGTCTGAGTGCAGACCAGTGACAAGTGGCATTCCTGAGGGGTCGGTATTGGGACCACCACTGGTTAACATCTTTGTTGGTGACACAGATGGTGGGATTGAGTGGACCCTCAGCAAGTTTGCTGATGACACCAAGCTGTGTGGTGCAGTCAACACGCTGGAGGAAAGGGATGCCATCCAGAGAGACCTTGACAGGCTTGAGAGGTGGGCCTGTGTGAACCTCATGAAGTTCAGCAAGCCCAAGTGCAAGGTCCTGCACATGGGTCGGGGCAATCCCAAGCACAAATACAGGCTGAGTGATGAGTGGATTGAGAGCAGCCCTGTGGAGAAGGACTTGGGGGTATTAGTGGATGAAAAAGTGAATATGAACCAGCAATGTGCACTCACAGCCCAGAAAGCCAATCACATCCTGGGCTGCATCAAAAGAAGCGTGACCAGCAGGTCGAGGGAGGTGATGCTGCCCCTCTACTCTGCTCTCGTGAGACCCCACCTGGAGTACTGCGTTCAGCTCTGGGGCCCTCAACGTGGACCTGCTTGAGGAGGGCCACAAAGATGATCGGGGGCTGGAGCACCTCCTGTACAAGGACAGGCTGAGATAGGTTGTTCAGCCTGGAGAAGAGAAGGCTCTGGGGAGACCTTCTAGCAGCCTTCCAGTACCTAAAAGGGGCCTACAGGAAAGACGGGGAGGGACTCTTTAACAGGGAGTGTGGTGATAGGACAAGAGGTAACTGTTTTAAACTGAAAGAGGTTAGATTTAGATTAGATATGAGGAAGAAATTCTTTACTGTGAGAGTGGTGAGACACTGGAACAGGTTGCTGGAACTGGAACTGGAAGCTGTGGTTGCCCCCACCCTGGAAGTGTTCAAGGCTAGGCTGGATGGGGCTTTGAGCAACCTGGTCTAGTGGAAGGTGTCCCTGTCCATGGCAGGGGGGGTGGAACTAGATGGTCTTTAAGGTCCCTTCCACCCCAACCCATTATATGATTCTATGATTCTATGAAAAGCACTTATTTACAATTCTAAAAGTCACATTTTGCTTCCAAGCAACACTCATAATAGTTTCTAAAATGTCAAGTTTGACTTTTGCATATTTCTGTATTTGGCAAATAGTTTCAGATTTCTTGAAAATGCCTCTTTTGCTCTGTGTTTGCATCTCTGCCTAGTATGAGTCTCTGGCAGAGAGCACCTTATCATTCCTTAGCCAACAAAACAATTACTAGTAACGTGCAAACAGTGGTAGAAATATTGAATATCTGAATATGTTCCTTAGAGATTACATTTACTTGTTCTCCTTATGTTCTGTGTAAATTTAAAAGCCAGCCTTCAGCTAAACAACTACATCCATGTTTTTTGCCATGCATGTAAGGAGGACGAGAGGCAGCAGGTACAAGTTGAAATAAGAGAGGTTCAGACCATATAAAAGGGAAAACTCTTTCATCATGAGGACAGCACAGGAACAGGTTGACCTCAAAGCTGGCCCTGCTTTGAGCAGGAGGTTGGACTACACACCTCCTGAGGTCGCTTTCAGACTGAATTATCCTTGATCCTGAGGGCATTCAACTCATCTCACAGAGACAATCCCTCCTCCACCAGCTCTGTGTGATGGGCTCACCCTGTGGAGATCAGCAGGGCTTTGCTCTCTCCAAACTCTCCAGAACCTCCTTGGTAAATGATAGCCAGAACACCCTGGCCCTGGCACCAAAAAGTCTCCCCAACATATTGCTGGCAATTTGCAGCTCCAATCCACCTTGGTACATCCACAGGAGAGCACTCTCAGAGCTACTGATCTTTATGACACTCCTGCTCTAAACAGATGTGTATGTCTAATATATATGGACTAGATTATGTTCTGGAGGTGCCTGATGTCCTATTGAATAAACATAAAAAGGGAAAAGACTATTTTAGGGAGAACTGGCCTCCCCTCAGAGGTCTTCTGAACTGTCAAACTCAACTGATTGCAAAGGGAAATTTAGTATTAGATGGATTGGATTTGCCCTCCCAGGCCAAGTGTCTAAAACCTCATTGAGGCAGTGCCTACATTAGGCAGTGATCAATTACTGCCATTCTAGGGGAGCGGATAATGCGAGAGACAGTGAAGTACACAAATACAGAGTTGATGACCCTAGCAATATGCTGCACAGATTCACTTTGGTGCGTGAAACATCCAGGGAAATAGTTCCAATAAGAATAATGCAAAAACCATTCTGAATCTCTCTACCAACACCACAAATAGCATTTACAGAAATCTGCCACTGCAGAAACAGGGACAAAATGAGCCTCCTATTCTTTCTCAATCAACACAATAAAGTTAGATCTTGGTAGGGCCTTTTTGCATAGTGAATGAATAAATCAGTCCAGGCACCGTATCAGACAAATGATTTCGCTCCTGTGAGGAGCTGTCAGCACACTGCAATGATGAAACCAGCTAAGTATGTATGGAACTAGCCGGGAAAGAAAGTGGTACCTGACCAGAATATACTTTCCTCTCAATAATGCCTGCCTGAATTTAGCCTCTCCAGTCATGCCAAACCTCAAGAAGCCTGGAAAATACATTAGGAGGAAGAATAAGTCTGTCTGGTGCAAATTGAAATAGTCAACACTCCTTTGTGAGTGGTACCGAAACACATAGTAGCTCACCCAGTCATTGTTCACTCCACCAGACCCTCAGACTTCAGAAATGATTTCCGAAAACCTCTCCAATTATTGCACCATCTTGATTTCTCATTCTTGGCAGAATAACAGAGAATGACACAGTCACCAGACTTGCTACACAAAACATCAGCCAACAGTGGTGCAATTCTCAATAAAGGTGTAGACCATGGCATGGCAGAAAGACTCCTGTGCTTGTACTGAAGGACAGCCTTAGTATGAATGTATGGATGATGATTATCCATAATTTAATCACCCAAATGGCTTGAAAAGCCTGATGGCTTTCTGTAGCTAGTCACTTGAACCCGCTCTTTCTGAGGGGGAATTGCTCCTCTAGAATATTTTTAGAGAAAGACACTTCAAGGTACTCATTTAATATGTCTAAAGCTTGTCTCAACATGACATTTGAACAATGTATATGGATGAAAGCACCCATAATTGTAATTTTGCAAGATGAAGTTGCTTCTTTGATTTCCTAACACCATTCAGTTCTTTTTCACAGGCCCTATAGTATGACATTGTCATTACATTTTTGTTCTTTGATTTAGTGATTCCAATTCTTAGGAACTTATCAGTAGGTTCATAGAATTTGGTGCTTATCTTAAAGATCTTGCTCTCAGGGCAACTGATTACATAAGAATGTCACATTTTATTTAAAAGAGTAAGTTTCTAGTTCTCCGGGTTACAAAGCAAATTTAAAACACAGATCTGAAATATCCTAGTGGCTTGCAGACCAGAAGATAAATTGAAAGAGTGTTTCTTTCTGTATCTCATTATTTTCAAATCAGTCTTAAAATGGTAGACTCTTGTAAATCTTGTAAAATGGCAATTATGGGTGATTTCCTCCATAGAAATTTTTCAGTGTCACACTGAGACAAGCTTTAGAGGTGCCTGCTTCATGATTTCAGAATATTTGAAATCGGCACTGCTGTATCTTGAAATCTGTAACCATGAACATTTCAGTGCTTGGGTCACACTATTCAGATGTTGTACATTTTATGTGACAGTATGAAATCTTTAGTCTGTGTTTATATTTATACTCCTCCTAGCCAGCTTCCTAAATAGTACACACAGAAACTGCATAGACAATGTAATTCCACCAGATTTAAAAAACCCCCATCATATTGATTCCCTCTTTCACTCAAAGGCATTACTGGGCATCCTGATTTGCCCTGCGTGTTCTGCACTGGTTCACAGGCATTTCTATTATTTTTTGTTTTGTAGCTTTGTTGTTTTTCTCTCTGTGGAGTCCAAATCTATTATCATATTTGTATCCATAATGATTATTCTGTAAATTTGTGGCTTTGGTTGAAGGCATCACACCATATTTACAGTGCAACATATTTTTATCCAACAACTACAAAACAGATATTAATAGAAGGCAGAGATAACTTCTTTGAAGTGCAAGGACCATATGACCTCAGTTCCTGTTTTCCTTTGCAGACCAAAACCAGTCCTTCCAAAGGCATTTGTCTAAAAGCATTCTTTGTTGCCTGTGTGGAACCATGCTGCAAGTCCCAAAGCTTTCCCAGGGAAGTGCCACTGCTGGAAAATGCAGGTCTTTGGCAGAATGAAGCCATTTTTCAGGTCTGTGCTGGTGTTGATTCATACAGCAGCTCCTGGGGCATGCTCAGGGACAGGCAAAGCTCCAATGCAAGGGAGGGCCGGGCTGGGGGCTGTGTTTCAGCCAGCCTTCGTGCCTCACGGGAGGGGAATGGAGACCAGCGGTGGCTCAGCAGTGAGGGAGGTGAAAGACAGGAGGGGAATGGCTGGGTTAGACAAGATGTGTGCCTGTAAAACAGGAATACACAAACACGAGAGCTGCATCCTCAGCATCTTCACAGTGTGGTGTTCAGTCCTCCTCTACAGAGCTCAGAAGTGAGCGGCTGATGGGCAAATGGCACTGTCCTGCCAAGGCGCCTGGGGTCGCCCCATTGAATGGCACAGGGCTGGGTATTCACCTCCTAAGGAAGCACAGCAATGCTGTTGAGACTGCCCACTTAATTCCACCTAAGGTGTCGCCTGAATATGATCCCAAAACCTAAACCTAGCTGTAGAAGGTGCAAAAAATGCCTAGTCCCATGTTGGGTGTCTCTGACTCTAACAGAGACCTTGGGCTGCTCCTGGAATAATAGCCCACATGAGAAAGCAGAATTGCTAGCATATGAGAAATGTCCTCGCTGTTCTTGTTTGAAATTTGATTGTTGTTTGAAGTGTACTGAATCCATAACTGTCTGAAGCTTCTCACAAACTGAAAAGTCTAAGAAAATGGCACTTCAGAAACAACGTGATGCAATGCTTGAAAATAAGATGTACTCCTTGGCCCCTGAGGCTGCCTAGTGGATCTCACAGGCTTATGTTTCCAAATGCTGATGAAGATTCATTTTTAACATGCACACCAAGTCCTTTTTCAGCAATACCTGTGTGCAATCATAATTTCCTTTTTTGTAAATATCATATAGAGTAGATGCAATAGAGAGTGCAATATTTGTAATGTATACATGAGTTTAAATTAAGACTTAAATAATGTTATGACAAGCACCATAGAGTGAAAAAGTGGTAAGTATTTTAAAATGAAGGTCCCAATTCACCAGGAACACTCATCAGTGGGATTATATCCATGTGTGAAGTTTGGCATTCATTTAAGTACCTTTTTGGACCGGGGCCAGGGAAGAATATTGATTTTGATGAGTTTTCCATTAATCACACTGAAAGATTAAACGCTTGGTTTTGGGGGGAATCATGTAAGTAAACAAATTGGTTTGATTTTCTATAAAATATTGCATTGGTCCCAAAGGCCAGCTGGTTCCGATTTACTCTTGGATTAAATGCTTAGTTGCCATTAGATGTCTGTGAGACAGGAGATGGCATTCTATAAATACTGCATGACCATGACCACAGCAGGGTGATGCTCGTTCCTAAATTGGATCAAGCGAATGCTGATATGTGAAGTATGCTCTCTGCTCTCCTTGCCTGCCCCTTCTCCCACTACCCCTGCTCTGCTCCCTCTGATTGCATCTTACCATGCCTTATACCCCTTAATGCTTGGATATTTTTAGAAACATCATCATGCTGAAGGCATGGTGATAATCATATATGTATAGACAAAATATGTGAAACCGTGTAGGTTGATAGTATGCCATCTTCTATGGACATTTATAACCTGCCTGGAAAGACTCACTAAGGAAGTGACATATGTTACTAATTAGTCTTGTTACTAATAATAGTAATCTTCTGGTTTATAGTGTGGGTTTTTTTTTTTAATCTGGAGCAGGTGAGAACTACCCCAGGTCCATGACCTGCATGGGGTTCATGAAGCAGTTTGAAGTGTGTGCTGAAAACATAAGTTGACATGTGAGTCACCTAAACATTTGGACAAATGCACACTTTGTATATGGGTTACTTCTCTATGGGAGCAGTATGCATGCATTCAGTCATTTCTGCACATTGCTCTGAAACTTGGGAGCCATGTATGCCTGGGAAGAGTTGGGCAGCACTGTCTGGAAAGCTTCCAACACACTTTAGATATTACTTATGGGAATTATTCACCATGACACTGGAGTAATTTGGGTTGAAAAACAGCAACTAACAACTGACACAATGTAGGACAAGTGGACAAAATAGTTATCCAGGCAAAATTACAGGTAATATTTTAAAGTATATTATTCCTTGAGTATGTCACCACTGATGTGAGCCGTTACCTTATAATTGGGAGTGGTGTTTTCCATGGGGTAACCTAGACCTTGTTTGATATACTCTTGCTAATGCACATGAACACACAAAATACCCTGGACATAGGATACCAGCTGCCACTACACCAAGCTGTGATTTTGAGTCTGCCACTAACATCTCTTAGATTTCCTCCTAAAGCCTCTCTGACTGTTCTTTTAAAAAAAAAAAAAAAAAAATTGTTTTGCTGCTTTTTCTATCAGTTTCTGTGGCTTATAACTAGTTGTCTTCCTCATTCACTCACATACCAAAAAAAAGGCCAAGCTCTCTGTATTTACCTTCTATCTGGAGTCAAAGTCCTGTAACCATATAACACAATGTAATTTAATGACAGATGACTTTAGTTCTAGGGCGTGACTCCCCAAAGGCTGTATTGCTTTGCTCATTACAAAAAGAGCTTAACCACTTCTTCCACCTGGCTTGAACAAATATTATATCCCTCATCTACAATAATGCTTCACTCAACCATCACCAAAATAATAGGTTATTGTAGCCTTAACCAACCAAGCCATCTCACCTTGCTAATTGTAAGGTTCTTCTACTAGTTTCTATATTAAGTATGAAGGAGAAGAAAAAATAGGACGAATATAATTTTCTAATGAGTTAGAGAAAAACCAGAATGTCCTTGGGAGCAACTGCTCTAGGTTATATCCCTATGAAATAACAGGAAGGCTGAATAAGGAAAAGTGAGGTCATGATAGTTATTAAGGTAGGACATGGCAGCAGACAAGTCTTAGATGGGTGAAGTAAGCATGGACCATGGCTGCATGGAAGCAGGCTGGGAAATTCAGAGAAATCAGAATTGTATCTTCAGGGCTACACCTGGTTTGGCTACTTTGGTGAAGGCATTTGAACTCACTCATTTGCTGTCCATAAATCATGAGAAATCTGCCTCATGGGACTTTTCCATAGTAGTAAAAGTGTAATTTAAGCTCTGTGAATGAGAAGACTAAAGAACCAAAGAACAAAGCCCTTGGTGGTTTGGTGCTCAGCTAATACCAACAGATGTGCATGCTGCAGAGGAAATGTCCATGGATGTTGAGTGAGGGCCCATCTGGTGACAGAAAAATGGAGAACTGAACTTTGCTCCTCTATGCTGTGGTTATAGGGACAGGCTTCTAACCTTGTGGTAGATCACTCATTTCCCACCTGTGTTTTGGACTCTCTCCATAAAGACCCAGCGTACTGGGTGATGAGCCTGGTGGACCCCAGCATGACGGCTCTAACATTGCCACCCTCTGTAGACCCCCAGCTCCCAGCTCTTCACCCCACCAGAAGGAAAATGGAAATGAGGACAACAAGTACTGCATAGCTACAGTTGCAACAAGCTTGTATTTTAAAACCTTAATTTCATATTGTCTGTAGGTTTGGGCTCTTAGGACAACGGAGGCTATTTATGGACAGTTTGAAGAAAACAGGTTCAGCTACCTTTTCATTTAAATGGTGGGCAAACAGAACCAGTATTCATGGAGTTTCAGAGCCTGATTGAAGAATTCTGAGTACGTGGTTTGTAAGTACAGCTTTAGTCTGAGCACTACAAAGAATAAGCACTGTGACCTGCAAGGAACAGGTCATGGTTTGTGCTCTGAGGGACTTCAGGAAAAGGACATCAAGTACATATGGTGCACACAGAAGAAACAGCTCTGGGGCTGGAGGGACAGGGATGGGAACATCACAGGTTGGAGCTCCTGGATAACCCTATTCAAGAAGCATCACTACCTCAGACTCCACAAAGAATGGATCAAGAAACACAGGGATCAGAGCAAAAGGCTGTGTAGCAGTTTCCAGTGAGCATAAGCAAAGGAACCAGATGTTGTGCTACACAACTGGAGCCAGAGAGCTGCCTGCAGAAAGGTGGCAGCAGTGGGATTTGAAAACTCCCCCAAATTCCCAGGTCCTCAAAATGGAATATGGAGAAAATTTTCCCAAGATTTTAGGGAACTTGAAAGGGTCTTAACGGAGAGGAACACCTGATGATCTCAGAAAACATCTCTCTCCTGCAAACAATGCAAGATGGAAAAGCATTGGCAGTGAGTCAGTGGCCAGGTTAACGGTAGAAAGCCAAGGGCCAAGCTGTAGCAGTGAGTCCCTCATCCAAGGAGCAGACTGTGCCCCACAGGAGGAGGAAGACAAGCTGTTTTCCAAGAACTGATCTGACTTCACTAACAGTTAAACTCAAATTCAAAACCAGAGCGTGAAGTGAGGAAACAGTCAGCAGTCATTTAGTACAAAATCAAAATATGGAGAATGGAATTAATCAAATTATCAAAGATACAAAGGGAAGAATTATATTGAAAAAGGATCAAGTGGCCAAAGAAGGAGAGGCAATCACATTATCAGAACTGCTGGGATCTGTTTGACAGCTCAGAAGCAAATCATTTGACAGTCAGTGATTAGCATCCTAACCAGTAAAGCAGATACCAGTTGGTATCTTCTACACACTACCCATTTATACTACAGTTATCTGTTTGTAGATAGACAGAATTCACACGAAAAAAAGGTAGGTGGGTGGAAGCAAGAGGGTATCCTCATTCTAATATAAGCTGGAGGTGTTACACTGCCAAAACTAAATGGCCTTAGAATTTCTAAAAATTATAGAAGTTAATTTCCTTACTCAAAAATGTTCATTCTAATGCAGGAAATTTAGTATTAAACCTCATCTTGAAAGTCAAAGAATTGACTACAGAATTAATTTTAGTGATGGCTTTGAAACAAATGGTCTTACTTAATTGGATTTCTTGTGTACAGGCAAAAGGAAGTCCAGATGATTATTATAATGAACTGATACATACACTCAATATCTTAGAAAGGTGTTTTACAAACGGAAACAACTATGATCCAAATAACTTGTAAAGAACCATGTGAAAATATGGTTGTTAGCTCAGATTTTTTGAACATTTGTCTTAAAATAGGCAAAAAAATCGATAATCCATGCATTCATGTTTGAAAATATAGACACAGTTTCTATTGACAATAGAAATGAAAGATCACTTTAGAATTTTTGAGCAAAAGATAAAAAAAATCAACTCAGCATACATTAATAGGGAGGAAAACTGGCTAAACTAGCCAAGTTCAGAATTACAAGAATCGTAATTAACAAAGTCAGCTTCTACCAAGGCTGCACAGGGACTGTCCCCATGCTATTATGCATTTCTACTATGCATTGGGTGGTGAGACACTGGAACAGGTTGCCCAAAGAAGCTGTGGATGCCCCATCCCTGGCAGTGTTCAAGGCCAGGTTGGATGGGGCTTTGAGCAACCCGGTCTAGTGGAAGGTGTCCCTGCCCATGGCAGTAGGATTGGAAGTAGATGATCTTTAAGGTCCCTTCCAACCCAAGTCACTCTATGAGTCTATGATCCTGTCAATGGAAAAAAACAAACCAAGTCCTCACAAAGTTACGTGATACAAAGACTGAAAGGCAGGTTAGCAGAAGGAAGACAGTGCACTGATACTGAGCAAACATGATTGTATTGTTAAATGAACCTGGAGGGACAAGATGCCTTTTATCATGACTGAATACAAATGCTATATTTAGAGTCAAAGTTTGTAAGACACTCTCACAGGCCAAGGCACAATTCTCTGGAAAACTACCTTGGAAAAGCACTAGCAAGCAGTAGTGGATATTTAGCTGGCCATGGCCTATCATGACAATGCAGTGGTTAGGTAGGCTAAATGGGACTGAATGTCCACGTTGGGTGTCAATTGCCTTGGGGTCTTCCTGTTTAGGGTCCAGAATTCAAGAAAGTGTTGATAAATTACGGCATGAATAGTTGACTATAGCACATGCCTGAAGGATTGGTAAACATGCCTTAGTAAAACAGCCACAAGTAAAAAGATCTATGTGGCATATGAAAAGAAGGAAGGTGACTGAGTTGTTTGATCACTGTCCAACAGAAGTCTGACACTGAAAGAGCTCAGTGTGATGGACAAAGGTACAAGAGTCCGACCACAGAGAGATGAGGTCAGACAACAGCGTACTAGGAGTTAGGTGTGAATTTTCTATCAGTGATGGAAACTGGCAACTGGGACAGTTTACCAAAGATGACATTGGATTTTTCTTTGCTTCTTATCTTTAAAATCTTTAAATCAAGACTAAGATTTTTTTCAAGAAGACAGTTTTGTTGGAAGAGGACTCTGGGAAGGCTTACATCCCACTCCTGGCAAGGTGTTGGACTAGAAGACTAGGTTCATAAAGTTCTGGCTGTATCAGCCACAAATTTGGAGTCTAGATTGTAATCTGACACATCTTTGTATGCCTCTGGTCTGGAAACACCTTGTTATTATTCCCTCAAATGTTCTATGCAAAGACATGTCTAAGAAGGAAAATTAATTGCAAGTAAGCAGGTATTAATTATTTTTGTTGTGATTAATCTGAAACCCAGTTCCATTCTCACTGACTTCCCTAGAGTTTGAGACATGGCAAGTGACCTTGCTCCATTGAGTCAGTTGCTCAGATTTAAACTGGGAGTGCAAAATTAGTGATCAGCCTGCACTGCGCTGAGAGTGTCTGGTTGCAGTTTGTGCCATATGTGCATTCCATTTCAAGGGGGCCTGCGAGAACAATTTTGAGGACATCTGTTAGCAGCACAGTCCCACAGGAACGCTCACAAGTTGCTTGTGAAACAGCCCATTTTAATTTTGAAAATCCCCTGTTTTGTCTATGAGATAGGGGATTTTCTTTATGATTTGTCAGGGTTGACTCTGCTGAATCCAACTGCACCAGCTTTGGCACTCCATCCATAACCCAGTCTTCAGAAGGAAATAGTCCATCTTTACTAGTCAAGATGTCCAATTTGCATTTCATTCATTCATTTTCCATTTGTGCTGCCAGGTGTTGTAAGGCCTGGTGATATCTCTAGACTCCCACACAGAATATTTTTTAAAACAGGAAGTATTTTAAATTAATCATTAAAAGGGCTTGTCCATCTCTCACAAACCCCTTCACAGCTTTACAAACCAAATATATTACAGTTTTTAGAAGAGGGTCTTGAAAGCCTCATGGAAAACTTCAGCTTCCTCATAGTTTGAAGACATTTTGAAATCGGACTATCTCAGACCTCAGTCAAAATATTTGATGATCTAAAAAAAGATCATTACCTCTCCCCACAAATCTTGCCTCAAAATAACTTTGCTATTGACAGCTCTTTAGTGCCCCCTCATGATGATTTGTGTTTGACAGCATAAGCAAGAATATGAGCTTTCGGTTAACTCAGGGGTGATGTTTGATGTGCAAGCTTTTGCACTTCTGCACTGTAGGTGACCCTCTGTAATGAGATAAACACATTTAAAAATTATAGTCCTACCATTCACCTCCACCCCCGTTAACAGGAACAGAGCACAATGCTCTTGTGCAATACTGCTATTGCAAAAGAGGACTAAAAAGCAAACCGTGTAGGGTTCTGTCATGCTAAATTTTGTCAAATCCAGATTAAAGGAGATGTGCTCTTCTAATTCTCTGTACTTGGTATTATTTCCATTGCCCAAAACTGTCTAGTTTTTTGCATGAGGCTTAGAAACAGAGGAGTGACATCCTAAGCCTATGGATGCTGAAAACAATAGTTCTCTTGACTTCGTTAGGTTTAGGATTTTGCCAATGACTCAGCATTAAAAAAGAATGAAGGTACTTTGTAAAGTGTATACAAAGAGTGGGGAATGAATGGGGAAGGACTACTACAGCAATTGACCTGGCTTTACTCAATTTAAAAATGTATATGCCTAAGACTTGTAGATATGCTAGTGTGTGTGTGTGTGTTTGCACAAAATAAAATAAAATCTCTTCTTCAACCTACTTAATTTATACATTTGTGAGAAGTCAGATGGTGAGGGGTGGTTAGGAGACCTGACTGAAGATTTTCAGGGAAAATAACAGTATCTTACAAATATTAAGCTCCTTTTCTGGCAGGTGTCAGAGCTGATGCTGATGCGGTGCTGAGAACGCTCCCCACATGTCCATTTAAAAATACTTACCAGAAGCATTTGATAGTGAAGAATCCCCTCTTTGCCTTGTTTTCCTTCCTCCACTCTTCTGATATTGTCTCAACATATTGAGCTAATATGGGGCTCCCAGCACAAGGCCACCCATTGACCGAAAAACTGTTTGAAAATTTCAAGTGTTCTTACTGCTCTACAAAGAATTTAGTAATTCTATCAATCACTGCTACATCTTTACCAAAGGTTCTTCTAGTTCCAGTGCTAATATTACAGAGAACTAATCAAACAAGCATCATCTCTCTGAATATACTGTTAGTCAGTAAAGTTGTATTTTAGACATTAAACTGGTTTTTGGCCTAAAGAACTTGTGTGGTTCCAGCATATTTTTTTTTTTTTTTGCAGTGAGAATACAAACTGACCTGTCAAAGCTCACAAATAAAGAACTGCTCAGAAACTGGCTACTTTTTCACAAAGACACAATCTTCTGTTATGGTTGCTTAATGGATCAGGAAGCTGAGATTGCCTTCTCAGGAAAAGTTTCTAGAGCAGTTTAGCTGCTAAAATGATGCATCTATAACCATGGTAAAAGTAGTCATCTGTTTCACTACTGGCACTTCTCTGTCATATTTGAATTTGCCAATATCTCTGGATGAGGAGCAGATAACACAGAGGGAATTATAAAGTATGTCTGAATAGTAGGACACTGTAAGCACTGACAAACTTGGCTGATAATAGAAGCAGTAGCTGAAAACCGTTTATTGTGGCTGTTTCTATACCATAAGCAAGATATTTCTGGAAAAAGGCCTTTAAACTCATAATGCGGTGTAGAGGAAAGTCTCTGGAAACAAGAAATAAGAATTCTGCAAAATCTGTATAAAAAAATTGAACCTGATACACAACTCAGGATGACTTGAT
Source organism: Buteo buteo (assembly GCF_964188355.1). Lineage (NCBI taxonomy): Eukaryota > Metazoa > Chordata > Aves > Accipitriformes > Accipitridae > Buteo > Buteo buteo. The sequence goes on along the minus strand of NC_134171.1, from coordinate 9,478,149 downwards.
GGGAAAATAAGAAATCTTTAGTAAGAAGATACACATCTTGGAGGTTTTCCAGTCCTTTTAACTTGCGAATCATCTGAAGGACTCCTTTTCCTAAACAACAGCGCCTTTTATACTTGGTTCTCAAGATCTTTCACATAGAAGAAATATAAAAACCTTTAGATGAAGGACTACTGTGCTGACCTGCTGATGGGGAATCATGGAATGTCTAGCAGGATACAGCGAGCTTGAGAAAATGTAATGCTAGCTATGCTGCACAGTAGTTCGGAAGAGGTAAGAGCTGAATCACAGCTTGATCCTGCCATCCCACCGGGCTGCAATCCTTTATGGAGTAATTGCATATATGCCAATGGGATTGCAAGAAAAGTGAATTCGGTGCGGAGGTTTTAACAGAGCAGTGGTTCTGAGAAAGGGCTGCAAAATGTATTTATTCCTAGAAAAGTGACAAAACTAATTTAAACCAGCTTCAGTTACAAAGCAAGTAAGGATTCAAAAACTGCTATGCTGGCATCTTGTCTCTGCAACACATGGGTTACATAAACCTGCAAGTAACTGCTTAGCAGCACTATTCTGTGTGGAGCGTTTCAAAACCCCACTAAGCAGGGGAAAGAGCACACCCCAGCTGTCAGAGCTTCCTCACAGCCATCAGCACTTCCAACGCATCTCATGGTTCTGTCAATTCTTTAATGCCTTATTAAAAATATTAAGCATCAGTCCTGGTAAGAAAATTTTATTCTGCAGGATATGGTAAGGGAAGGTTCATGTTTATTCTTTGCCCTGTTGCAACTGATCCTTTATTTTGTTTTCGCCTAGCTGATTTCTAGTCCGTGACAATATTCAGTCTCATATATTCGGGTATTTTTTTCCCAGATTGCCTCCTGTGAAGGACTTTGTCCCATGCCTCTTGAAAGTCCAAGAAAGTCACATCCACTGTTCTGGCAATGTATTAAAAAAACTCTAGTAGATTAGAGACACAATTTCCCTTCAGTGAATCCAGACTGAGTCGTCCCCATTCTGTCATGTTCATCCAGCTAAACTTCTGGTTTTGATTAGTTTCAACCAATGCGGCTGGCGCTGGAGAAGGGCTTGCTGGTCCCCCATCCTAGGATCAGCTCTTTCTAAAATACAGATATGACATAATGAGAGGCAGTGTATTAGCATATTTTTGTTAGCAACTCAGCTCCTCTTTTCTTAAATTCCTTCACTTCTCTTGGGATATATACCTTTCATTCCAAGCAGCTTGTGGCTCTTTAGCTTGTTCAACACCTCATGTTTTAACATCTGACTCTCTACGATTTAAGCCTGAAAAAATACATCTGGGGCCAATATTTCCCAGCATTCTCTGTGGTGCAGACTGATATTAATAAATCCTTTAGCTCTGCTGTAAAGGTCTTTATACTCCTAAATACCCCATTGTCACCTTGGGTTTCTAAGGAGTCTCTTGGTTCCTTGGAGGTTTCTTATTTCTGATGTGGTGAAGCTTGATGTCGTTGACTATCTGCTCCTCCGAAAGCACTGTTCCACATTGTTGTCTACGTGCCTCTATCAGACTGGATTTCCATTTTCTGACCTTTGGCATTGAGGCACACTGCTCTCCCAGTTCACAGCATGCAGCTGAAATAGATACTCCTAAAATGCACAGTGCGCATGCAAAATTGGGACTCCTTAAAAGCCTGGCCATGGCAAGGTTCCGCTCTAAAACGAATAAAGAAATCATTCAGATCCCCAGTCATGGTTTCTTTTGGGTGTTTAGTTACCACAAAATGAAACGTCAGTCTCTTGATGGTCACTTGCCAAGATGCCCAGTTTGAGGAAGTACGTTCTCTGGAGAAGATATTTCCTCCGAGGTGATAACACTGAGCCAACCATTCCTTTCAGAACTGATCTTGAAATAAACGGTGCATTCTTCCACAGGCTCATATCAGTTACAGCTGACAGTGAAACACACCCAAAGAAAACAGAGCACCACTGGACTGAGCAAGCCTGACGGTACGGCTAAGCTCTGGAGGAGAGCTGGAGCCCCTACAACCCGATATTTCTCCAGAACGAGAAGGGGTATTTGCCCACCAAGAGCTCAAGATACTTACTTTGCTAAATGGAAGTGGATGCAAAGCCTCCTTGCCAGCTTGCAAATAGTCTCTGTTCTGGCTCCCTTCTTTATGGGTGCACATTTTCCTGCCTGAACCAGCAAACACTGATTTCAGCAGATGTTATGCATAATGGAGAGGATGCAAAGGGTGAGTGTTTGTTCAGATGAGCCAGCTTTTATCCCCCTAGGGTGCTGAAGGTTTTATGCACAGCAGCTGGCCTGGCCTCCCTTGGTGGGTGAGACAATAGGTGTCTTATGCTCCTCAGTCTGTCTCTCAGATAGGAATTTATCCGCCCTATGAATGTCTTCAGAGCAGCTCTTCATGACGTGGCTCTCCCTGAGCTATCGCAACTTCAGAAGAAGCTCAGATCCATGAACCATGCACTCAGGAGAGATTAGATAACATTTAATGACATTATTTACAAGGCCACAACTGTGCAGAGTTGGAAACAGAAGACCATAAGAGATGTGGAGAAAATGCCTCTGGGTGCAGTCTGGGCCAAAGGTATTGTCCTGACCCAGCTTTCCTTTTATAATTATTAAAATTATTTGTGTTTGTATTGTTGGACCAACATATCATTTAGCTTAACACTTCCTTCAGGTTGTTGTCAACCACCGAACAGGAATTGCTAATGAAGAGCCACATCCTTGCTTGGATGGGGCAGAAACCTATCATGGGGGACAGTAACTTCAGACTGATGTCAGAAGTTGTTTATGTTCATATGCTCTCTGTGCTGGGATGATGGGCACCGGCTCAGCGTTGGCTCAGGCATTTGGCTGCCCCAATACCAAGGCAGTGGTTGCCATATCCCTGCTTCAAAAACCCTCCTCAGGGGGGTAAATTGGCAGATCCTGGCCTTTTCTGACCAAGGTTTTTCCCACAGTCTAGTTATCCACAGTACTGAGATCCCACAGCCTGACCCTTACCACCCAGGGCTGTGTACTTCTCCATAACTTCCGGATTTTTCTCAGGAAAATGCCTTACTCTTTCCAGTCACTGTCTGCACCCATCCAACCTCCAGAAGCCAGGGGACGTGAGATGGCTGCAATTGCCATGCTGGTCACGAAGAGGACAGACCTACTGGGTCAGCCCTGTGTCAGCCTTATATTGTTCTACTTCATTTTCTGTGCCTTCAAATCCCTCGTCTTCACACTTGTCACTTGAGATAGCAGGTAAGAATGTGCACAAATGTTTTTATAAGCAAACACAGATCAGATTGAAATGTAATTGTCCAACCACTATGACTTGCCTCTCTATTTTTCATTGCCTGTAGTTAGATGTGATTTGTGACACTCAGTTTAGATATAATCTTTTACATTGATTTAGCATGTCAGCCTCGTATTGATCCCACACTTAGGTCTTGTCATTTGTAGATGGTGCAGACTGTAAGCTTCTCTGCCTCTTTGAGGGCTGACATCCAAATCCTTAGCACACACCATCGTCCTTCCGCAGTCGCGCTCTTGTAATCGTTTTCCTGGCTTATATACTGTCCCAAAACCTGATTGACTGAAAATGGGGCTCAGTTGATTTTCTGTGTTCCCAGGTTTTCTCTTCATGTGTCTTAAATGCCTTTACTGATAGCATCCCTCCAGCTTGTATTGCCATGTGAGAAAACCTGGAAGATCAGAAAATCAGCTGAACCACATCTTAAGTCAATCTATTGGGCTCATCCAGGCAATGCTGCACTATGGCAAAATTCCTCTTTTTGTTTTGGTATCTTGTTTCAGATGATGACAAAAGTAATGACTAGTAGGTAATATTTGTTGTCACCTTGTACCATAGAGCATCCTTGGAAATAATCTGGGCACGCCAGCACTCCTCTGTCACAGCGTGGATGGGTTTTGAGCCTGTTATACCAGACTGGAGATATATGCTGTCAAGAGGGCACCTTCCTGTATATAAGTCATGGCATCAGAATGAAATGAAATTAAATGAAACAGCATGTTGCTAATACCATTTGGCATTATACTGGATTTAAATAATCTTTCTGGGGAAGAGAACACACTTTTTACTTTATTTTAAGAGAACCAAGAAAGCTAACTAATTCTTTACATTTTGAGGCACCTTTCTGATTCATTGTTCTATTCAAATTGAGCTTTAAAATCTCATTATTTCTCTAGCTGCTCTGCCTATTAAACTTTCCCTTTGCCTCTCATGGTTTTGTGCAGCAGAGTGGAGCTTACAAAACCTGATTTAATTACATTTTGGAAGGAGACCCAGATTGCAACCACAGAGCTGCCACCCTCGCATAACCCCCAGTCAACTCCCAGGCTGGGAATATCACCTTTTACATCTGCAATGTAGCTCCATGTAGGAAAATATGAAGCTGAGGCCCCTCTCTGCTGAATGTAACAGTGTACAGTCCCCTCGGTTGCTGCAATAATGATAAAGTTGTATTTTGATGCAATTAGCAGCTTGAGCCTCAGAACTAACCTTCAAAGATATACAAGGTTCAACCTCCGTTGCCCAGATAATGAGTTGAAGAATAGTAACACAAAATAAACATTTACAAATCATTTCTATCTTTACCCACCAAACTCCCTGACCTGATGCTAATCTGTGGGGTGAGAGGACACAATGATGTCTTCCACTTGACAAACGCAAGTAGCTTTACAGCAGGGATAGCGAATTGACTGTAACAGAGTCACCAGCAGAGATAAGCTGAGATACGATTACTATCAGACCCTTTTTTCTAAAGCAATTTGACAGTGTCAACACTTAAAAATGCTGTGGCTGAGCTCTCCAGACCCTTGGGAAGGAAGCCACCCTGAAAATATGATTTTGCATTTAGTGGCAAGCGATATCTCAGAGAGACGTCTTCTGGGAGGAGGAGGAGGGAGTTGATGCTACTAAAGAGAGACCTTAGGGCAGCAGCGGACAAAGCTAAGCCAACAGCAACCTTTATGGGTAATACACTCCCTGTGCCATCCTCCAGTGCCAGCTGGCTGCCAAGGACTTGTTTGCTGCTAGTTCCTGAGGACCACGGCCCAGTGGGATGGTGGGCAACTATGCCAGTGTCCCCTTGCCTCTCCTACGCAGGTGGCAGAAACACGATGGCACTGCAGGAGTCTGAACAGATCCGTGGATATCAGCCTTGTAATTTTAATGGAGGAATTCTTCCTTATCTCACTGCACATACCTTTTGCTAACGAAAGAACTACTGATGCACATGGAAAATGGAGAGCTGGCTCCTCCTGGCACAGGACTTCACATACTCTTTTTATCATCCTTGAATCTAGCTCAATTTCGCTCCACTCCAGACCCTATGAATAAAAGCACTTACAAATGCGACTGTGATTCAGATATCAGGCATTTAACTGCGTTTTCTAGGTCCTTTGCTCTTGTAACAGAAAGCTCACATCCTTTCCAAAAGAAACAGTCTCCTGTTCTCCTTCCAGCGTCTGCTGTTGAGTGCTCTGCTACTCAGTATATAACGGTATTTATTCACGCGTCCCCTCCGCACCCTCTTCTTGGAGTGTTGCCTGCCTAGCAGTGATATTTAGCAGGTGACTTATTTTTTGCAGCTTCCAGTCTCAGCCTCCCACAGTCCTGCCCAGGTGGAACAGGCCAGCATTTGGGGAATTTCATTATTTTTCTTGGGGAAAGAAAAGATTTGTAACACAAATGAAGTGTTACTGAGGGTTTTTTTATTATTATTTGCAGAAAAATATGTTTATTCAGCCACAAATTTGTCTATTGACACATTAAGCATCTAGTAAATCAGACTTTGCAGTAATTTTTTTTGATAAAAGTATCCACAGAAATAGTTCAAGGCTGTTGCAAAGCTTGGTATGCTTCATATCTTCCCAAAAGGAAGACAAATATGAAATTCCAGTCTCGTCTCTGAAATACTAATTTTTCCGGCAGGTCTGCCCTGCTGACAGTGCGTCTTCTGTGTTCCTGCTCAGTCCTGCTTTCTCTGTGGCCAATGCAAAGATCTTCCCTCCCTCTCCTATTGAGAGGGATCACAGTTGACTTGTGTTTAATCCAACAACTAATTGCTTCAAAAATGAGGCTATGTAAACACAGTCAATGGCAGCATGAGGCATTTATGTGTCTAAGTAATGAGCTAAGCAGCAATGCCCATGCCCCTACGCCCTCTACACTCCTCGGCATCTCCTTAGCAGGGATTGTATCAAGAGCTTGCAGACATTATATGTCAAGACATTCACAATATGCCAGGATTTTACCCCTCAGTTCATTTCCTCATAACTTCAGCCTGATCTAAACATCTGCAGCTTGTCTGAAAGTCTAACCAAGCGCTGACAGCCAGGATATGACTGGCCTTCACCCCATCTTTCCTGAACTCCTGGATGCACAAAACCCCTTCACCTCCATGCCACCGGCACCATGGCCCTACAGCCAAAGCTGGCCTGGGCTGCAAAGCTATAGTTTCGCATGACATTTTGGGAGAATAAGAGCTTCTGAGACCTTGGTTCCTCTGCCTGCTCTGCCTGGCCTCCCTGCCTGCCTTGTTTACAGTCACGGGGAGGATGGCGATACCTCTGCCAGCCCCAGCGTGCTGTCAGCGGAGGTGTGAGCAGACGCCGCAGAACCCTTCCCACTTCCATCAGCGCTGGGTCAAACTCAGACCTGGCTGCTCAAGGCAGCCTCTGCCTGTTTGCAGAATCAGCGCCCTCTTCACCTCCATTTTGTCTTGTAGAGGGCCTCCTGCTTTGCTAATCCCCTCTCAGTGCCTGCAGGCGCGTTCACGCGAGGCGCAGCGGTTTCAGTTGTTGTCCACTGTGGTTTTGCGCGCAAGCAAGGGCTGGATCGGGTGCTGTGTGTCAGGGAGCGACAAAGCAAACCCCCACCTCCAGCCTGGGCAGGCTCCATGTCTGTACTGAGCACGCTGGAGCTTGGCAGCGCACACGGAGCAGGCAGCAAAACTTCACCCAACCTCCCAGTCCTGCCGGAGCAAAAAGACCTTCTGGTGCTTGCAGATGGGCAAACAAAGTGCCGGAGAGTGTCTCCCAGGGCAAAACAAGGCCAGCTCTGAACAAGGTTCCCCTTGTTCTTATGCTTGACCTTCAGTGTTGTCATCTGCAGATACATTTAGGATTTTCTTATGTGTAAACTGCAGATATATTTAGAGCTTTTGCATGCCCCTGGGTTGTCCTGGATGAGGAGGGTGGGGGTAGCGCTGTGTGCCCGGGCGTAAGGTCAGGGGAGAAGCTCTGCAGAGTCCTGATAAAGCTTCCTTGCTCCAGCTACACATTTCTGTCTTGGGGTAATTGCTCTGCCCACAGACCATATTACAGACTTTGAACACTGAGAAACCCTGCCCCCAGGGGTACAGGAGGTTTGAAAACCAGTGCTTGTGAAACGGGGCAGCAGGCAACCTCTGCTTATGCAGCACCAGCGCAGAGCCCAAAGGGCATCAACTTCCTCACCCCTGGGAGCTGCAGCATCCCACGAACACGCTCCCCTGGGAGCTGGTGCCATGGGCTGAACTGCTCCCTAGGGCTGAAATGAGTAAATCTACATTGTCCCCACAGTCATGAGCCTTCTTATGTAATTTCAAGCTAAGAAGTGTTTATGCAAGAGTGCAGACCTTCACCTTAGCATAGACATATCCTTAGACATGAAAACCACGGGACTTGAACTTACAGGTCGGTCTAACCTCAATTAAGAGGGGAACAGCAAGGTGCTGCTGACATTCAGGGAGGGATTTATGTTCTGTTTTTTTGTGTACGTCTCGCACTACAAATGCTCAGGCACTGAGTGACAGTCTTTCTGCTTAATAGGGGAAACAGAGGACAATCCCACTTAATAAATGACACATATATGCATGCACACAAGTACGGTGATTCAGAAGGGCTAATTCTTCTAGACTAAGAAAATGATAAGCAAATTATAAGCAAACAGGAGGAAAGGAAAAGACAGAAGGCTAATGGAAATCAACGATTTTTCAAGCCAAAATAATCACAGACCCACAATCAGTAAAGAAGATAACATTGGCTAAAATCCCTTCCAGACTCTGTGGCAAAGTGAAGGCTCCAATTAGAAATACAAAAAGCACCATATGACAAAGAGGGAGAGGGGAAGCAGATGAGAGCTGATAAAAAATGCAAAGTCCTGAAGTCTAAAAAATTGGTAATGCATGATAAAAATACCAGGGAAAACAAGGACTTTTAAAAAATATGCCAAGAACAAAGACCTTCTACTGGACAAGAGGATAGAGATCTCATGATGCAGAAGTAGACAGCAGCAGGAAGGCAATTCCTCCAGTCCCTCTTCCCCTGCAGTCTCCGGGGGAGCTGGAAGGGAAGATATGCCAGACTACCACCACTCCCATCAGGCTGCAACCCTGCTTAGGTGATTTTCCATCCTCTGGCCCTGCCGCACACATGGACTGCGGAGGCTTCCTTTGCTTTGGTCCCTGCTGAACTCTTCCTGCTGTTTTTCACCTGGGCCAGCAAAGAACAACAAATTTCCCCGCAGAGAGGCACGCTTGGTCCCCCCGAGGGATGGGAGCTTGCCATTTATATCCTCTACAAGAGACCTGTTCTCCTTTGAACACAGACAAGCCGAGGTCTTGATTCACTGTGTTTTTACAGCGTGGCATTTTATGTGCTAGTCTGCCAAGCCCTTTGTCTAGCAACCACATTAATACAGGCAGGGGACAATAGTTGTAAGACATAAGCAGCATTGAGACACTCATCTGCATGGCTGCCTTTACAGCGTATATCCCATTCAACCTCTCATGAAATGCTTCTGAGCACTGTCACAGAGTCTAAGCCTGCCAAAATATGGATGGCTATTAAAGTTATTTATTTGAAATACATCTTTTGCTTCCGTTTTGCTCCCCAAGTCATAGCATTGCACAGAACGTGCCTAAATCAGCTTCTCTTCTCCATTATACGCTTTTAGTTTGACAGTGGGGTGAAGGGCTCTGTCATTCTCCCTGCGTTAGTCCCATATCAACTGTCTGTGTGCAGAAAAAAGGCACAGCAGGGCTACGGGCAATTATGCATTTAAAAATCAAACACCCAGGCAGGTGTTTTCAAAACCTTCACCTCCTGCAGGAGGCACTGCCCACTAACAAGCTCTCAGCAGCTCTTTTCCAAGGTTTTGCAGAGAGTGACAGGCCCATTCCTGCAAAAATCACCGCCCTGTATGAAGGATAAGGGCAGCCCCACGGGATTTCTTAGGTACAGGTTTGGTGCACAAATTATCATGATAGTGACATTCCCTGACAGCCTTCAACCGTCAGCCAAAGTCACCAGCCAGGTCTCCAGTACTCATTTGTGGCCAACGCATCTCCCTCTTCCCTGGAGGCTGAGTCCCACAACAGCACCGGTCCTGGTGGCCTCGCAGGTTCCCGGTGCCCAACCGCATGCAGGCGGCTCAGTGGGACCCTCCAGGGTGTTACACAGACATCCCGACAGCACCCCGCACCGCCACCATTCACACTAACCCTCCAACCCCCACAAACATGATTTCAAAGCCTGTTGTTGGTTTTGCTGGGAGTTTGATTTAACTTCATAGTGACACATGTTCCTTCCTGCAACACACCAAAGGACTCCTCTGTGAACAGTCAAGATTGGTGCTATTTTTTTTCTCTCTCTCTCCTGAAAGAGAGAGAAAGGGTATCAGAGACAGAGATTTCCACGTCAGATGCATTGCTTATCATCTGCTCTGTGTAACAGGGCGTTGGATATTGGATCAGCTCCTGATAACACATGAATAGATTTCCCATCCCACACCTGAAAGGTTCTTGGGCTGACTCATCTGAGTACACACCAACTCCTCCTGTGCTGTGAGTGCAGGTATAATATAAACAAGCTGTGGCCCAGTTTGGAAAAATATCCATCCATGTTGTCCAGGAGTGACTGCGAATGGAAATACTTTTAAATAACTAAAGTAATCCATCTTTATTCACAGGCTGCAGCAAACTGCTATACCAGAATGGACTATACTTAGTGGGCACCATATTATCCTGTGAACAGGATTTATTACAATGGATATAAAAAGCAGTGAAGCTGTTCTTAAACCACCTTCCACCAAGGCATGCCTCTGCCTAAAACTATGGAAAATGCAAGATGTGGGCAGTGCATTGGAAAGCCGTGAGGAAGACAAACCAAGGAAGGCTGAATCCATGATGCCATTAATGTTTGTTGGAAGTAAATCCCAGAGAAGGCACATTTCAGTCTCTTTTTCAGATGTGACAGAGAAAGCTGGAGCTATGAACAAGGCTGTGTGTGCTCTTCAGTTTCTTCCCTGCATTTTGGAAAGCAGGAACTCCTCCATTTGTCAACAGACTGAACTGTATCAGAGGGTGCCCGAATCCATCACCTGTGCCTCCTCCTGTCTGGTACACACCACAGAACGGAAACAAAGCTGTTGGCCAAAGCTTCTTGGAGAAGCAAAGCTACCCAGTTGTCTGTATGTTAAAATGAAGGCGCAGCTGCTTGTTCACCTGCTGACTGCTATTAAAGACAATACGATCCTTTTGATACCAGCTAAGCAGGTCTGGGTTCAGCCTATGACACTTGACAGGAGAGCCCTTCTACATGCAGGACCACAGGTGGCCCACCGGCATTCCTCTTAAGTCAACAAAAAGACTTCCAGTGATTTCAAGACTTAATTCAACAATTTGCTAGTACCCTGATGAATAAAAGTTTCTCATACAGTCTTAAAAATCTGAAAAGGGTCCTTGTAGTGAAAGGTCAAGCAATATTATGAAACCTGACAAGACATCATGAGTGCTGCTTTTTTTTTTTTCCAGAAGTCATGTAAAGAGGGATATTTGCACTCCACATTTGCAGGCTGCTTGCACGTTTGCTGAAGACAAACTGACGTAAGCTTATTCCATCCCAACCCTTGAGGCAGGAAAGAAATATCCAGATGCAGAGACGGGAACTTAAACTACCTTTGCTATACATGTGCATAACAACACCCTCTGGGGTTACTTGCAGGAGATACTTCAGCAAAGCCTTGTCCAAAGATTCTGCCCACAGCCAAGCTAATGAGGACTTTGTACGGCTCCCTAGGGTGTTTGAGCAGAGAGGCAAAAAATTGTTGCAAATTCTGAGCCCAGAGCCTCTCTTCTCCACTGTCCCTCAGAGTTTGAAAAATCAGTATTTTCTGCTAATTAATAACTGCATAAATGAGTGAAGGCAGCATAAGTAAAGTGTTTCATGAAGGAAAGAAGAATGAGTCAACAGCAAAGAAGTGATTTTTAATATAATCCTCTTTCATGTACAGATCCTACATCCACCCTACCGAAAGAAGCTTGAACACCATGGACTCTAACATGGAAAGCTGCTCACCACTGCTCACCACTGACGGCTGGCAAAATTCATTGCAGCATTTTCCTAGCAAGGAAAGATGCCTGACCCCACTACCAAGTCTCCCTTTGAGCCATGTCTAGGTCAGAAGAAAGACCAAAACTGAAAACAGACCTTGGTTTTGCCCTTTTTGTAGCTTAGGTCAGGACTTGATGGTTTTTGCTAGTTCTGTAGACATTCATAAGAACAACCCACTGCATGTTTTACACTAGGATCAAGTAACAAGTAAGTTAGGGTAGCTGTGGTTAAAGGTTTTGCTTACTGCTCTGATTCTCGGTTTAAAAGCACAGCAGAAACACAGGAAAACAAAAACAAATGTTTCCAGGAGCTGAACTGTGCCTGGTGGAAGAGCCATCCACTTCGCGGCCTTTGCTGGGATTGCTGCGTAAGTCAGCAGGGAGCACAGTGTCTTTCCCTGGGTTGCAAAGAGTCAATCAGAGACAAGAGGGTTTCTAACTTATTAATCACCATCCACTCAACTACCCTCCCACGTGACGAGATCTGTGCTAGCTCTCCCTCACATCCCACGTGTGAGGCTCACAGCAACAGCCCCTGCCCCTGTGTGCATTAACTGCCATTTGCCAAGCCAAAAGCAGCTCCTGGAGCTAGACACCATTCAGCTTTTCATCTACTGGTCCCTGACCAGTTTACTAAAGAGGTCAGTACCTTTGCAGAGGAGGGCAGTGGAGATCCACAGGCTAGTTACTGACTTGTAACTGAGGTATAAATGAAAGTCAGGTATTCAAGCCCCATGCACTGCTCTCCACACCATTCAGCCCCACTCACACTGGTACAGACCAGCAGACCTTGCAGGGCACAAGCAATGCAATTGGCATCACAGCATCTCTTTTCAACCAAAACCATTAGAAACAAGATTTACCGTAGATTTATTCCTTTGTCCTATCATAGATTAAAAAATAACAAATTTTATTTGCCACAAAAGGAGTGTAGAGGACAAAGATTTTTCATTTACACAAACATTTGGAGAGTAAACACAAAATCCAATTTCCTTCCAGTTTTTCAGCTACAGAAAAAAACCCAAACCCAAACTGAGAGATACCAAGGGCTGACAAACAATGGAAGGAATTACAGTATTCCATGGTGTAAGCAGAACAAGAGGCACTGCCCACCTTGCTGATACAGAAACAACAGACCAGGACCAGGCTTGCACCCAAACTTGCACTGTACCCATGCAATAGGGACAAGGGCTTGTGCTCTGCTGTGTTTTAGGTGTTTAGAGAAGTTCCTGGGCATCCCACACCAACCTGGACTATGGCTGCTGCGTGAATCCCATCCTCCTGGTAGGTAACTTCTGTGCACCAAAACAAAAGCATTTTCAGAGTGATTTGGCCCCACTAGTTTTCCTACCTGGCTCTATTTCCGAAGATTTTGTGGCTTTCTCTACTCCTTTCTGTATTCCTTTTTTTGGTACATATGGTTATTTTTTTAAATAATCTGTTGTCTGGTGCATTATTCTGAACCGTAGCCTTCTAGATGTCACACTTCCTTTTTCTAAACCTCCTGACACTGCTTACTGCTCCTGTTTATGTCTAATGCTGTCAGATGCACAGTAATTACATCAGAAATGTGCTGGTTCCTTGAACACGTGTGGTAATCATGTCCTTCTGTGTGTGCCACTCACATAGTAATTAAAATTTTGCAGTTTTCCTCCAGCCAGATGATGGTACTAATTTCTTTCTTGGATAAAACATATTTTTTGTTGTTGTTTTTGTAAGTGTTCCTTGCATATTAGGATCATTTTTGAATAACTGGATGAGAAGAGAAAATTGCCAAGCACCACAAAGATAGGAAAAAGCAGACAGAAAACTTGCAGAGATTAGTAGAGCTCTGGGAGGTTGCCAGAGCAAAGCTGGGAGTTTGATCACTCACAGAAGAGGTGACAAAGGTGAGAGTTGGAGGGGGAAAGTTGTTTTTCCCTCAGGGCTGCCTTCCTGTGTTGAATTTCACATGCACACATGGGATGACTGAGCCCTGGCTGCTTACCACGCCTCTCCGAAATGCAGCAGTGTACCAGCACGCTGCCCTGCTGCTCCGCCTGGCTGTCCGCAGGGCAGACCCTGGGGCTGCAACTCCAGTTCTGCATGGCTAGAGAGCTCTGCACATGGCCGGAATATGAGTAAAGGCACCTCAGAGCCATGGGTGGTAGGAGGTGACAGTCCCTGGCCCTGTTGCATTGTAGACATCCCTAGAACCACAAAGTGGCCTGGCCTCCCCAGGTAGCCCCCAACAGGGTGACTTGGGGTGGGAATGCTTGGGGCACCCCACTGCAGGCAGTGGAAAGCTTCTCGGCTTGCAAACAATCCACACACCCTACACAGGGTATAAACCATGATGCTAAAATGCTGCCCAGCAGAAGCATTTTGCAGTAACAGAGGGAAACCACAAAGCACCTTCAGAGAAAACAACCTGGCCAGGTGGTGGCCATGGATATGCCCTGTATCAAAAAATAAGTCAGCGTGATACTGACTTTCCCTCTTGATTCAAATTGTCTCTAACACACTGTTAACAGAGTAATGATGAAAGAAATCATTTAAGAGACATCAGTTGATTGATAGTTGTTGGTTACCCTGCAATATCCCGAGGACCAGACCCACAAGGACTGGGGGCCAGTGCCTGGGAGTCCAGCAGCCAAGAGATGCACTGGAAGTCACAACGGTTGGCACCAGGCAGTGCAAATACCAGAAACCTAGCATAACTCTTGAGAGGGGAAATAATCACCGCTCTCCCTGGGTGAAGGGAGAAGCAGCAACTGTAAGTCATGTAGAGTAAATTCACCTTATCATCAGTTGTCACAGGAGAGTCCCCAGGCACTGTTGAAGAAAATAGCTGGAGAGAGGCAGCTTGTGTCAAAAAGCCCAGCAAGAGCAAAAAAAATGAGCTGAGAAGGGCATGCTTGTGATGTGGTAGGCAGAAGATTGAAGGCTTTTCTTATTTGAGGTGACTAGCTTGGCTGGTGGCTCTGCAGGCCGAGTGGAAGTGCACTACAAAAGGCACTAACTGGGATGAGTCTAACTGTCTAACTGGGATGAGTGTTTGACAAGTTTGTAACACAAGGACACTGGTAACAAGCTAGCTGCTAATTTAATTTTTTTCACTGGTGATGGGTACATGGGTTTCCTGTGTATTTACTTGGGCTTGCATGCAGTCATAAGGAGATTTACAAGCTGTGAACATCTGCAATTTTGAATTACTTTTACAGCTACAGGAGGCTTTTTAGATTAGTGTTACCCACAACTTGGAAGATTAAGGATTTTGTGCTCAGAAACCTTCCTGGGTATTAAGAAGGAGGTGCACAGCAAGGTGGAAGAAGTGCTCCTTTCCTGGACTGTCCTCCTCATTCCCACAGGTACAGCTCTCCATCTTGAGCAATCCCACCAACTTTGGAGGACCTTTTATGTCACCTCTGAAGCTGAGGGATCTCCAAAGCTCACTGAAGCACAGATGTCTCCAAAGATTTTGTACCTCATGTCCTCTTAGTGATCTGAGGACAGCCCCATCTCAAACTAAGTCCACCCACCTGCCCCTGGAGTGGGTGATATTGATTTTGTCTGGCTGGTATAACCACAAGAGTGGGTAGCATCCATGGGAAATTTCCACAGGCCTACTGCGGATGGGGACATGGTGGCTAAGTTTGCCTTAGCACAAAGTGGTAAATTTGGCCCATTTCTGGGTATCTCCTCAGGAGTGGAGTGGCAGCCCCCAAGGCTGCTATCTTTTCTTTTTGTAATGGCTTTTGGTTTGGTAACATGAGTTAGCACTGAGACATTGTGCTGGGAAAATTGATAACAATATCCTCTCCTCTTTCGAGCTGCTTCTGGAATTGTTCAGTGGTTGAAATAAGTCCTTTGATTATTGTTTCCTATTGTTTGATGACACTGGTTTGATAAGGTATATTGAAGTCAGTGGAGTAAACCAATTCATACCAACTAATGAAGAGGCCTGCTATTGTTCTGGAATGATTTGCACCGTGATAATTTCCAAGGCATTTGGATGCAATGTTTAATTAATTCTTGTGAGTGATTTAAACTCCAGTCAATTGCTGCTAACCTGAGATAGGGCTATTTGTATAATTTCAGTATAATCATCTTCTCCCCTGCATTAATTAACACATGACAGCATTACACTGACAGCTTCTTAACACTTTTCTAACATTTCTTCCAAATCTCTCTCTCCCACTTCCCTCTGGACAATATGTCAAAAAAAACCCCAACCCTCTTTTTGAAAGCCCTTCATTTTTTACCATTGCATTTTGCTCTGTATGCAATGATACAGGCTTATACCAAGGCCAGCTCTTCCCTGCCTTGCTGAAAGATTGACAAAGAAACAATGGGGTCTCACCAGCCTACAAATTCATGGTGAGATCCAGAAGCCACAAATACTGCTAATAATGACAGGACTCAGGAGATGTGAAAAACCTAGGGCAAGGCATCCGTTTGGATGAGAAGTAACTGCACAGGACAATTAGGCAATTTACTTTTTTGGGTAGTATTGAAATGGTCCATGCTCTGCTGCTATAAGGACACCATGTGTTTCATAGTCTATCAAGAGTTAATACAGCTGTAATTGCTGTAAAACATCTTTCAGTCTGTGGGTTTGTTTCTCATCATCTTTGTCTCTGCCTATATATTTCAGCAATAACTTTTTTGTGAATTATCATAAGTATTACTGCACTTCCTAAACATCTTTGCAGGGGTTCATCTGAATTCCTATAGATATTTTCTCAATCATTTTTAGCAAAGGCTTCTGTCTTCTATGTGATGCAGAGACCCACCTTCACCTCAGCAGGGAATGACAGTGAGTCCTCTTGACCTCACACTCTCCATCTCATGGCATGGGTAAGATATATCCCACCAAACCTTACATGTCCAAGTTAGATACTTACCCCGTCTATGTTCCCTCTATAGTCATGGGAGTCTCCACATGGGTAGTTATTTCACCTGATTTGTCTCCTGCTAGTTTAGATGCTTGTTACCAAAAGTTAATCTAGAATGAATCTGGTCCAGAACATATCCACAGGTTTTACTGCTTGGTCTTTTAGTTTGCTCTCCCACATCTAATCATTAAGTCACTGCTGCAGCTTATACAAACAGCTCTCCAGAGATCACCGGGCTCATCCCCTGCCACAAAACCTGTCCTTAAAACAACTCTGCCACCACAAAAATCTCTGCAGTGTGATTTTCAAGAGGTAGATGCAGGCTTTGGGAGGGGTTATTCACAATTCACTGCTCAGAAATGTCTCACAACTGGCTGATGTGGCTTTGAAACTCAGCCACGACTGCATGCTCATGCCTGGATTGTGCAGCAGTTGTTGCTCCAACACCCCTTCGCTTCGCAGTCCTTTGGCTGGCATACGATCTTCTGAGTCACTGGCACTTGTGCTTCTTGCCCTTGCACAGTGATTATCATTTCTCAAATCATCAGTAGTCCTTCCTCTCCTGCTGCCTCTATGTCTTAAAATAGCCAGTAGAGCTCTGCACCCTGCAGAGAGGATGACTTTGCTCTTAAACTATCTCCATGGCATGCAGGTAAAGAAATACAGTAACGAGTGTCTAAATAGGAGTTCTCACAATAACCTTCTCAGGTCACTGTATTTCTTTTCGGGTTACTGTGGTGTGGAGGTAACTGTGCTCCTCTTTGATATATATCAAGCTTTGACTAACTTGGTTAAGTACAACTATGATGCTCTGGCCTTACCATCTCCTGGCCAATGGCTTGGACTGATGCCTTCACTGAGCTCAGCTCCTGAGTCACCAGGTGTTCAGAGTTTCTGTAAAAATTAAGTACCAGTTGAAATTAGTTGTTTAGCCTTGCTTAAACTTGCACAGAACAACACTAAGAAGGAGAGTTAAAAGATTTTATTAATTAGAAAATTTTAAGAGACCCATCTTATGCCTGGAAGTATTGAGTATAAATTGCACAAAGCAAAAAGGGTTGACTAGCTGTTCCCCAAGCGTTACTTCATAGAACAACATTTCTGTTTACCCTAACTTACCAGCATTTTTGAATGCAACACACCATAGCATTTTGCCCCTTCTGTTGTGGTTCCTAAAATGCTAACACCTTTTAGACAAGCTGCAGGTCACTTTGCATTGCATCACACTGATGAATTAAATTCTCACCACATTATGCTCCTACAGGCCAGCAAATGTATTTGGAGTGCTTGAAAGTTAATCAATCATCAAAAATATTTTCACAGGGCTCTACAAACAATAGTCATTAAAATATCCTCAGTATTCTGTGTAAAGAAATGGCCTATAACAGAGATCTACCCTTGTAAAGCTGTGCAGAAAAAAAAATAGACATGAGTAAAGAATGTTTCTGATAAAGGAAAAAATAACTAAGTAGATGAGTATCTGGGCAGTACAGCCTTGTTATTAAAACACAGGGCTGGGAGATGGATGTCTGCATTGTATTTCCAGCCTGCCCCAGATTTCCCATATGACTGTAGACAAATTGCTTGCAGCGTATTTTTAAAACTGGCCCACAATTTTGGGGTGACACTTTCTGAAGAATGACACTTCCTCTTGGCTCCAGAGGCACCAATGCTGCCTTTAATCTTGAAAACCTAAGGCCAAGGCTGTATTAGCTTTGCCTGTACGGCTCTGAAAGAGCAGTCTCCAGAGCAGGCTTCGGCGCGGCGTGCCCAGCCTCCTGCCCACCACAGTCTGCATGGCCGAGTCCAGGCTGCCTGCTGACAGCCTGCCCGGGCAGCTCTGCCAGGAGGGTTTAGACATACTCCTGCTCTGTCTGGCTGGACCTGTCAAAACAGATCTGTTGGTTTTATTTCATGTTTAACTAGCCCGATCCACCTGACACTGCTGAGTGCCAAGGCTCAGAGCTCCAACACAATATGTCCCCAGCTCATACACATGCCATAGCAAGGGGTCCACCATGGCTAGTTTGTAGGGAAAGACCGGAACAGTGGTAGTCCTAAACTGAGGTCATTCTGCTATAGGCTTTGATCATATAAAGTGGTTAAAAACAAAATAACCGGTCACTGGTATTATAAACTAGACATTCAAATTTAAAGATGGTTTCCAATGTTGGTCCGTGTCTCAGTTCCTTCACTGGTATAAGGGGGTTGGTCTCACTAATAAACTTGCAGGCTGCGACAAAAAGCACTAATATTTGTGAAATACCCAAATACCAAAGAGTTCTAGAGTCATGCTCAGGAGAAAGTGAGTAGTGTTGTATTCAGAGCAGGGTTTAAAGATGGGCATTAAATAAGACACAGCACCCTTCCACTGAACAATAAGGAGAGAAGAGATTATTGACTAGCTGCTCACTAATTGAGCATCATCCTGTCTGGGTACTAAATGAGGCAGAGGACTAGAGGAAACAAAGTGTGCAATTATAGCCTGTCTTCAAAAGCATATGCATGGAGGGGCCTGAATCAATGTTGTACAAACAATATTAGTGCTGACATTACCTGGATGTTGAATGCTAACTTTCCAAGTACTTTTCTAACATACTTTGTTAGACAGCAGTTTCTCTCTTCTAGTCTGCTGTACTCCACAGCATTATTTGGACCAAAGCAAATGGAAACAGAATGGAGACAGCAAATGCTTCCTTCTATTCTCAAACACCAATTCTCCTCCACTTTACACTGGTGGGAAATACAATATCAAACACATGAGAATGGGGTCCTTTGCATCAACACTGGAAAGCCAAGAACTGGGGTCTCCCAGAATCACAGTTCATAATTTGGGTTGGGACTTGACTGTGCCTTTGTTTTCTGACTTACACAGTAGCAATGCAGAATCCATTTTCTCAAGGGATTTTCAAGGCCTCACTAATGTTTGGTGACACCATTCATTAAGAACCTTGGAAGCACAGCTTTGCAGTTCGCAGCTGAATATCTGATTCTTAGTCCTCACTCAGTCATAATCACCAATGATTGACTGGTCACATTACCCCCAGTGCATGCAGCCCTGCACACACATGCTAGAATATGAAAGGGCAGAACAAGTCATAGTGAGAGGACCTGGCTTTGCTACAAGTAGGAAAATCCCCCTTAGACGACACTCTTACATGCTGCCATTGACCACAGTCAAGGAAAAAAATCAATGCACTGGTGTCAGATATTTATATATTTCAGCTCAAAAATATCCTCCAGGAAGAGCAGGAGAGAAAAGAAGTGAAAAGGCAACAACCTAAGAAAGGAGGAGATCATTCATAAGAGACGGGCAGTTCATATATCTGTAAGAATGAATAGACCCAGTCAAATGGTCCCTGTGATACAGCACAATAGTCTATTGTCTTGGTGCCTATAAATCAGACTCTCGAAGCCTATGCTTTGAGGGCCAGATGTTCATTATTAAACACTGTCCTGTGGTCCCTCTTGCATTTCCTCACCAGCCCTGTTCTGCGCCCGCCATGCACAGGACACTGCTGCCGATACTACCTGGATAAAGCCACCGGTGGTGACTGGTCCTGGAAGGGCACGTTAGGAACCACCTGCCCGACAGTGGTTATTTCACCTCTGCACTGCATTACATTGCACTGCATTAAATTCTGATTCCCACTGATGCCCATCACGGTGCACGAAGCCTAAGCCATGCTCACATGTGCTGCCAGGACAGAGCTCTCCTGCCTGCATTTGCCTTGTGTATTGGGTTTGCGTGGCAAGGTTTGGGTAGCAGGAGACCTACAGGGGTGGCTTAAATGAGAAGCTGCTAGAAGCTTCCCCTGTGTCCGACAGAGCCAACGCCAGCCGGCTCCAAGATGGACCCGCCGCTGGCCAAGGCCGAGCCCGTCAGTGATGGTGGTAATGACTCTGGGAGAACAGATTTAAGAAAGGGAAAAAGTTGCTGCACAACAGAAACGGCAGCCAGAGAGAGGAGTGAGGACATGTGAGAGGAACAGCCCTGCAGACCCCCAGGTCAGTGCAGAAGGAGGGGAGGAGATGCTCCAGGCGCCAGAGCAGAGATTCCCCTGCAGCCTGTGGTGAAGACCATGGTGAGGCAGGCTGTCCCCCTGCAGCCCACGGAGGTCCACGGGGGAGCAGATCTCCGCCTGCAGCCTGGGGAGGACCCCACGCCGGAGCAGGGGGATGCCTGAAGGAGGCTGTGACCCCATGGGAAGCCCGCGCTGGAGCAGGCTCCTGGCAGGACCTGTGGCCCCGTGGAGAGAGGAGCCCACGATGGAGCAGGTTTGCTGGCAGGACTTGTGACCCCACGGGGGACCCACGCTGGAGCAGTGTGCTCCTGAAGGACTGTCTCCCATGGGAGGGACCTACGCTGGAGCAGTTCATGAAGAACTGCAGCCCATGGGAAGGACCCACGTTGGAAAAGTTTGTGGAGGACTGTCTCCCGTGCGAGGGACCCCACGCTGGAGCAGGGGAAGAGTGAGGAGTCCTGCCCCTGAGGAGGAAGGAGCGGCAGAGACAATGTGTGATGAACTGACTGCAACCCCCATTCCCTGACCCCTGCATCGCTGGGGGAGAAGGTAGAGAAAATCAGGAGTAAAGTTAAGCTCAGGAAGGAGGGAGGGGTGGGGGAAAGGTGTTTTAAGATTTAGTTTTATTTCTCATTATCCTGCTCTGATTTGATTGGTAAATCAAATTGGTAAATTAAACTAATTTCCCCAAGTTGAGTCTGTTTTGCTCCTGACAGTAATTGCTGAGTGATGTCCCTGTCCTTATCTTGACCCATGAGCCTTTCATTGTATTTTCTCTCCCCTGTCCAGCTGAGGAGGGGAGTGATGGAACAGCTTTGGTGGGCACCTGGTGTCCAGCCAGGGTCAACCCCCCACACCTTGACAGACAAGTCTGCACAGAGAAGAGATCTAGGTTCTTGCCTCAGTTATTAGGATCTCCTCTTCCTAGATTGCAGCAAGATCATCTTGGCTTGCAGGTTTCTCTTTAATATATTGGGAACCTAAGAAAGCTGATAGGGGACTCTCCAGCTGAGAGAGCCATACTCTGATGAGTACAGGAAGGTTATGATTTTCTTTACAAAAAGGTTTATTATTTTAAAACGCTTTCCTGCTTGAATGGTGTGCAGCATCGTAAAGACATACATGGTTTGAGATGCTACCAAATATGCAAAATGATTTAAAGCCAGCAAGAACTTTTCCCCAAGTGTAGGCTCTGCTCCCCACTACCGGCCTGCAATACAGCTGCAGCAAATAAGGTGGGTAAAGGTAGTTTTATCTACACCTAAGCCCAGCAGGCAGAGTTTGGATCTGAACTTCCCAAAGGCCACAGTCTGCTGAAGAAAACGTAGTGCTGTTTGTGAAGCTGGGCTGTCATTCATGGACAGCTTCTAAGATTTCCCTTCCCCTGAAGGGTGTTAGGTACCATGACCCTTCCCCTTCCAGGGTGCCAAGGTTAAAAATGCCCCTAAGAATCTTTCACTGAACAAGGGTAACCTGGGATGTACAAATGGTAAATCCAAGCAGCTTTAGGCACATAGGCTATTTGTTTACCTTTGGTGTTTTACTCAGCTTGGGCAATGAGCAGAGAAAAAATTCATTTCTCTTGGCTCCAAGTCATCTGCTTCCTCTGCTGGCAGAGGGAGGTGGTGTTTGCATTACAAGACACATGTAAAGTTCTGGCTAGAAGAGCCAGGGCTTGTAACCCAGAGGAGGGCAATAACTTTTTGAACAAGTATCTGTCCCAAAAACTGGCTACCTGCCCTTAGAGAGACTATTTTGCCAGTGCCCTCTATGGGAGAGATCTAGAGGGTGACAGGATGATACAAGTAAGTCCTCAAAAGGTCCTGCAGTCATAGTTGTATACAGGCAGTACTTTCAACTGTTCCTAACAGATGACTTTTGCTCAAAAATCCAGTGCTGCTACTCCCCGAGCAATGTGCTGCAGTATTCCTCAAGCCTTCTGTTGGAAAGCCAGGTTAAGATGTCAGACTTGCATTATCCTGTCCTCAGAGACTGGCTTTTCCTCCTCCCCTTTGCAGCTTGCTCTCTGACATAGTTCATGTTTGCTCACTGGGTTGCTGGACTTCAGTGTTTCTTGTTCAGTGATCTGTGTCTTGCATAGAAATAACTTACTCTTTTCCTCCAACCCCTTGCTGTTTCCTTCCCCCTATTATGGGGCAGCAGGGCTGGATTCTGGTGGGATCACTTGTGTGGCAGAAATTGTGCCTCTGCTCCCAGACACCCTCGAGCACATTGCAGTCCTGCCAGGCTCTTACTCAATGGTGCTTTACAAAAAGGTGCACAGAGGAAAAATTAAAGCCCCAAAAGAAGTGGCATAAGCTGGTGGCAGGCATATGTCTCTCCTTGCTAAGTCCCCATAAAAAATAAAAGCCAAAATTCTCATGCAGGCAGTGCTTGGCTGAAGGTGAACATTAATAGAATGAAGTCTGGCCACGCAGAGCATCTGTGGCAGCATGTGAAAAATTGTGATTTACCAAGCAAGAGAAATAGAAAACAAATTTCATGCTGCCGATAAGGACAGACAGAAACAAAAAGCTGTCTGGGCGCAGACATCAGAAGCTCTGAAGACGTGGTATTATTAAAGGAAGATGCTGCATTTGGGAGTAACTGTCTCATCTAAGAGATTAATAATGAAGAAAGCATTGGTTATAATATATGGGAGGGAATACATCCATCCTCTTAATAGCAACAAGACTGATGATTTTCCCAAAATTCATGCCACTTTTGGCTGTAACTGAGGAGGAACTGGGGATTGCTCCAGAGCATATGGACCAAGCGTGCGCTCCGATGCACATCCTCTTGTGAACATGCCACAGGCTATGATTAAGTGTCTAAAAGCATTTGCGAAGAGAAAAATGATACGTGTCTGATGTGGCTGTGTCTTACTGCTTCTGCTTTGAAAACAGATTTGTGAAGTAATACCGGTGCTGTGCTGCTTACCCGCATGGTTTCTAATGCTTCCCGCTGCCTGCACACAATACATCACTTACATTTCCATCTTTTTGGAGTCCTCATTTACTCAAAGGAAAACATGTGGGTCTGTGGGGGTTTCCTTCCTTGTGTTCAATGGCATTTTCCATGTTACAGTATAACACCTGGACTAATTTAAAAGCACCTGCAGAGAGACCTTCCAGAGATCCCACACAGAAAGGCCTCTATACCTAGAACAAACTAGAAAGTGGCTTTCCCAAATCTGGGCCTGTTCTGGGTTCATATCCCACCTGTATGTACCTGACAGCTTTCCTGCCTAGCATAGAGTCCTGGAAGCAAGAAGGATGTAGAGCCACCACTGCAGGGCTGAGAAAGAAAATAGAGGAAAAATGACAAATCCGCCAAATGAAACAGGAAAGGAAAAGAGTGCTTTTAGGAGCAGCACCCCAGAGCAAATACCAGTTCTGAACTAAACCCCTTACTCCTCCTGGAGCTCAAAGCAGTGCTCAGAGTTCGCCTCCATATTGTACAGTTTATGCCTACCTCTAATTCTTCTTCTGATCCTGCTCTGCATATTTCCACAGTCCATTCTGACTGAAAAACCTCTCCAGTTCCTACGCCTGGCAGTGTATTGCTACCCCTCCCCACCAAAGTTCGTGAACTGCGCTACATACATTTCAGCCTTTTGGCATTTCCTATAGAAATTGGTCCCTTCGGGCCTGTTTTTGTTGGCGCTGGCCTCTGTGTTTCTCACCTGCTGCTGAGCGGACACACATGCTGCAGGTTTAAAAGCAGCAAAGCCCTGAGAAAGGAAGGGCTGTCCGTGCCCCCAGCTGTGCTGCCGAATGCCCTGGGCTTGAGGTGGTAACACTAGAAGGAAGCAGGAATTTGGCTGCTCAGCCTGCTGAGGTTTGCCGCAGCAAGGGGAATCCCTCACTGCTGGCGTAACCAGCCCCATGCTCTTCCTTAGGGTTTGCTAGTCACAGGACTGGGACTGCTGATGGGTTCCAGCCCTGGTTGTGTGAGGTTTTGCAGGCAGTGGAGGGACTGGGGGAGGAGAGGCCAGTCCTGGCTGGCCCAGGACGGGGTGAGTAATTGGGAAAGGCCCATCTGCCCCAGCAGTGCCGAGCGTGGCACCTGGGAAATGTGCCCGAGTAATTTGGTATTAAATGGGGAGGTGGATCTCCTGAGCAATGTGCCAACAATGTGCCTTGGGGCAAAGCCTGCAGACTCTCCTTGGCAGTATAGCAGGGAAAAAAGCAGAAGCTAATGGTGTATCTGTCATCAGCCAGGAAATACTGGTATGTTCATATTCAGGTAGCAAATGGTCAAAAAAAATCTCTGAGGAAAGCATTTTTTCCCTGCTTTCTTGTCTTCCACCCCCCCCACCAACTGCCTCTGCCTGCTTCCTAGGGGCTGAGAAGCCCACTGGATGCTGTTCAGGGGTATAAATGCCTCCTATCCTCAGAAAGCGACTTTTCACAGCTATCTTTAGACCTGCTTCTTATTAGAGACAAAGCTAGAGCCATCTCCCAGCACTGGGCAAACAAGTCCCCTCCACTTCTTGAAGTCAGTGTGGCTCCAGGCAGCAGCAGGTCTCAACATCGCTTTTTCAGAGCTGCCACCCTGGGACTCAGCGTGTGGCTGCATGAAGTCTGTAAGTCACAGCGAGGGAGGAATGGGACCAAGATTTGGGTGATGTGATGGGTGATGTTATTTCCCTTCTGGCTCTGCCACTGACACAGTCTGTGATCTTGCTCATAGTACTTTGTTATTTAGCTTTTCCATCTGCCTTCTTATTCAGGGGGGTTGAGGATTGTCTCTGGCTGCATCTGTATAATCAGCAGCACACTAGGACCTTGTTAGAGAGCCAGGACTCTTGCTGCATGTTTACCCCTACAATAGTGTAGAAAAATTGGATCTCCAGGGATTGGCACATGCAAACATGAGCTGTATATGTGCAAGTAAACACACACATATAACCCACAGGCATGAAGATGGAAGGGAAACACCACGAAATAGGTGAGCACGGGTTTTTGGAAGTTCCCTCTCAGGCAATGAAAAGCTGTTGGGAGTTCCCCATCAGGCAGCCTAGAGGTTTTCTCTCTTTGAAACTCCTTGCAGGGTGCTACAAGAGGAGCCACTTTGCTAGAATGAGGCATGCTGGAGGTATTTCACTTGGAAAATGAACATCCCCATTTTAGAAAGTCATTCACAACCAAGTGGTAAGGAACTTTTTGAGTGTCCTTGTGAATGTACTTCTGCCTTCCAGCTCTCTTAATAATGTTGGTGTCACATTGGTGGCAGACAAAAGGCAAATTCAGAACCTCAAAGCTTGGGCAAGAAATTTGGAAGCAAACCTGGGTGTTTTGTAAGGATACCTCTTTGTTGAACTGTGTACAGAAACAGTATACACAATCTATACCATAACCCATGTGCACTGGTTGGCTGTTAGAGCACTAACACAAGCTATCTGTGCATGTGGCTTGAGACCATTTGAGAAGATGAGTGTGCAAAGGAAGCACTGGTCCAAGGGCAGAGTCCTGGGGGCCCAGGGCCTCTGGGCAGAGCTCCAGGTGCTGGTACAGAGCAGTTACCTGGGCCAAATCAGGCCCTGCCATCTGCCACAGAGAACTGCAGAGCTGAGCTGGAGGACAAGGGAAGAAGAGACCAGAAGGACTTTCTTCTGCAGGCTCCGGGGAGCTCAAGTAAGCTGCAGAAACCATTTGAAGCTCATTTTTTTTCTGGGATGTGTGAAAAGGAGACAGAGTATCTTTGAGGGTCACAGGAGGAACAGGAGAAAGCGTTGGAACAAGCCCCTTGGAGTTACACTCCTGAGAAACAGCGCATCAAAGGAATGATATCTTCATTAGGGTCAGTGCCCCTTAGAAAAAGGGTCACAGCACCCACTTGTCTCAGAACAAACATTTCAGGGCAGCTGCAGACTCAGACTTGGGCTCTGTTGCAAAGATGTACTTTGCTGCTCTACCAAACATCCTTTTTAGGGGAAACTCAGTTTCTACAAACATAATGATCCTTTTTTTGCTGAAAGGGTAGAACAGTTCCCAAGCACAGTAAGCTCTGCCAGCAAGATCACTTGTCTGCCACCCTAGGTATGTCTGCATGAAGGCTTCTGTTATTAAAAAGGAAAAGCAAAGCCCTACCAATGCTGTGATACGACCAGACATTTCTGGAGTTGATCTGTTCTGATATGGGCACAGCAGCCTTGCTCAGAGCAAGGTTACAGCCGGGTTTTGGGTTGGTGTAATTGCTGTGCAAGAGGAGGCTCTGTATGAGCCAAGGGGCGAGCGGCTGCGACATCCATGCATCAGACACAAGAACTGCATCACTTGTGCTAAACTAGGTTGTCCCTGATTTCCAACCTGGGCCCAAATGCCTCCTCTTGTGTGCTTAGTCCTCTATTAGGATAAAAGTGAGAGCTGTGCCCATATGTTTCTCTGCCATATGGGATTAGCTATACTGGTATAAAACAGCTTTATACCAGGCTAATTTCCTCCATTCTGCCTTCTAAAGTAGTTAAAGCAATAGACTTCTGTGCATAGACAAGACTTGACATTCTTTTCATGCTTGGAAGGTTTTATTCACAGCTATAAAGGCCAGACATTATATCTTTTTTTCCCTTTGTTTAATGAAAGTCTGAGTCCCAGAGAAGAATCTCAGCAGCTTCAGAACTGTGCGGTGCATGGGGACCTGAGAAACAGAAGCATTTCATGTTATGGATCAGCTAGAAATTATATGAGAGGAATCTTTTTTTCATTAAAAATGGTTTGTCTTGTCCCCACAGCTCCCAGTGGCTGGCAGTTGACTGTGCATGGCATTTTTTTTATTCATGAGCTAATACCAGAAGCTGCCTCTGAGCAAAATCTAACTTTGGGCACAGCCTCAAGGCACATAACAGCATTCTTCCACCCACTCCAGTTTTCCCAGTGTAGCCATCACTCCTGCACCCAGATTTGGATCCACCACTACAACAGACACAGATCTGGTTGGAATAAACCTAGCTGAGGGCTAGACCCTCCGCGGCTGGGAGTGAAGTTGACCAGCTGCAGCTGGTGGGGTTGTGGTATTTTTCGCCACTGACAGTCGTTACGCCCATCAGTTTTGATCAATTCCCTCTCCTTCCCTTTTGCTTTTTGAGAATCTGCAGTGTCCACATTGGCTGCCGCTGTTTTGCACTGAAACCGTGTCAGTCTGAAGGAATGAGGCAAGAAACAGTCTTTTTAATTAACTGGACTTCAACTATATTTCTTACTTTTTGTGGCGAGAAAAATGAGTTTTCCTCTGGTGACCTTTCAGAGAGCTGGGCTGTGTGAAACCAGAGCAGACCAGAAGAGCAGGTCTGACTATGCTTGGAATAAATAGCTGAGACCATGAGGGACATCTTGAATGGGGAGGACTGGAAGGAGCACTGCTGGAGCTGCCAGCCCAGGCGAGCACGGCAGAGAAGATGTGGCCCCTCTGTGGCAGAGGGTGGAGTTGAAATCACTAAATGATGACAAGTAGGAGCAGCCAGCAGTGGAAAGGGAAAGCCAGAGGGAGCAGCAAGAAGAAAACATCCGGCAGACTTGGCTAGGGAAGGAGCGGCCCCTGAGTGAGTGGCTCTGGGAAAGGCCAGCGGGACCGGTAGGGCATCTCTGTCCCGCAGCCTGCCCTGGGATGGGTGGTAAAGCCTGGAAAGTCTCAGTCCTCTTGAATCAACAAAGTCAATTCATCGCTCGTCCTCCCCAGCATTGGAGCCACTCGCAAAGAGGGGCTAGCTGTAGTAGCTATTTCTCCTTCTCTCTCCTGCCCTCCCTTTGCCATCCCCACTCCAATAAAACAGTGTTTTGACAGGCCCATTTGTTCAGTTGTGAAGAGGGAAGATGAGCTGGCTCCTTCCCTGTCCCACTCACCTTCCCTGCAAGGATGCAGCCAGGTCTGCGTGGGCTTGAGCGTGGAGCCCTACAGGAGGGGGCCAGCCCAGCCACAGCCCAGGGTAAGGTCACATGTCCTCACTGAGGACACCTCTGAAGCTGCAATGGCTGTTTCCGAATCTTTGTCTATGTGAAGGCAGCCTGGGAGCTGGAGTGGGGAATGTGCAGGCTGAAGGCAGTCCAGGTATTTTGGATCTGTTTTGTCATTTCCAAAGGGACCTTCCCTGTTGATTACCTCCTAGTTCAGTGAGAGATTACACAGTGAACCTAGGATGCTGTGACCTGTTGAATGTATTTGCAATCTTGTGCCCTCTGAATCACGATATTTGTTTTCTAAAACAAAGTAGCCTTTAGTGACAAATACAGAAGATCAGCTATTTCAGACACTGTTAAAACTTGCTCTGTGTTTATGTGTGAAGTCAATGGAGCTGTTTATACTTGGGCCAGATTTGAATTGACCTACCAAGTCTAAATTGGCCAGTGTAACTAGAAATCTTGACAGCTCCTTAAGGAAATTTAACCACACAATGGTACTATGAAATCACAGAAGTCCATTCAAACGGGACAACCACTGAAAAGCAGCAACTGGAACAATACAGCACTAACTAAGAAAATGTGCTGTCACAGTCTCCCATAGAGCTAGCTGGAAAAAACTTATAAAAGCCTGCTAACGTATTGGATGAAAGGAGACACAGAAGAAAGTTCAGACTACAGTGGACATGCTAAATATAGAGGGAAGAAAAGATGAGATGTTCCTAGACCAAGCTAGGCAGCTAAGCAACTAACCTACAAAGTGTCAAGCACAATTCCCCCCAAATTCCTCCAAGAACTGAAATGAACTGTTAGCATTGATACAAATCCTGAGTCACTGAGCAAAATCTATGATAAAAAGAAGAGGTAGAAAGAGAAAATAGCCACTAGAAAATCTTCTGTATTAGTACATCAAAACCATACTATATAATGAATCAGGGAAGGAGAAAAATCCATAACACATGCAAGGAAAGAAATAATAGAGGGGAACTCTAAAATGACTTATATAAAAGCCCAGGTGAACAAATTTTCAAGTCATATAACCATGCTCCAGAAAAGACAGGGAAAGAACTATAAAAGCCCTTTAGAAAACCAGATCAATCCATTACCTCAGGAGATTACTTAAAACAGTCTGCTTGTTTTGTTGTGGAAAGAGAAAAAAAGTTGTGAGAGATAATTGCAAATTTTCTTTATTTCTTCAGACTCTGAGGTATCTTCTTTGAACGGCAGGTTTTAGCACATTTTTTAGCGTATGCTTCCCCTCCGGAGCTCCTCTTCCTCAAAGCACTGCCTGCAGTTCACTGTTTCTCAGCATGCCATGGCACATGTAGGTTGTCTGTGAATCCACAGCTTGCCTGTTCACCCTAAGAAGTGGGGAGAGCAGGACACAAGAGGCAGGCTGGCTTACCATCTTTCAAGGCTAAAATTTGGCAGTCTCAGCTAGAGCACTGAGAGCATCTCCTGTGCTGACAAAATGTAACACTGGCTGGAAATTTTGTTTGAAAAGATGCTGCTATAAGCAGGTTTAAGTTATTACTTGCCATGCTATTGCACAGCCCTGCAGGAAGTCTTTGCAGGCAAACGGAGCTTATTTAAGGTGGTGTGTGCATGTGCATTGCACTACAGAGTGAGATGAAAATCCTTGCCCCAACTTGCAGCAAGTAAAGCATTACATTCCTTGAAACCAACAAAAGTTCTGCTACATCCAAACAGATATTTAAAATGTGGCGTTTTACTCAAAAGAACAGACCCAGTGAAGGTGAATTTTCAAAAGCAACATACAAAGCTCTGTATTTTCTTATATATGTGATGACAACTTTGCCTTTATTTAACATTTTATGAAAAAGCCAAATTCCAGATGTACGAACACTGGCCAAACCACAAAAGCATAAGGGAGGTCAAAGATACATCGTTAACTACATCAAATATTCCAGGCACTAGCCCCTGAATTTAATATTTCACAAATAGTTAGCAATCTATTTTACAAAGGTTCATAAAACACCTTCCCTTCTGTCCTGCTGCCAGTAGTGAATTTGTTAGCAAATTGTGTCCATTAACTCTGGTTAATGTAAATAAGGACATATATATGCCTGAAGCCAGGAAAATAATAGGATCAGAGTTATAGCTACTGCCAGCTGGTGCAGCTCTGAAGGCTTTGCTTCAGCTGCGCAGTTGACATTCAGCTCACAGAATAAGACACCTACATTTAGGCATCTACAGGTGTGCATCGAAGTTTCCATTTCAGTCCATGGAGATGTAATCAGCGCTGACGGATAGCTAAATGGTGCTTTGAACTCCACTCACCATATGGAGTAGAGCTCCACTAATGTACCCCTGGGTGCCTAAATCAAGTTATCTTACTTTACAGATGAATCTTCCCCCAGCTGAGGGTCTGATCTGTAGTGTGAGGAATATAAAAACTATCCTGCTGGGACAGATCTGTGCCCACTGCCCTCTCACTGGCATGGCCTGTGCCTCACCTTCAAAAGAAATGGGCATAACTCCAACACGTACAGGAAGGTGTTGTCCCTTTCTCTGGACCATGAGCTTCCATCTCCCATCCTGTTCTCTTTTTCTAGACATTCATATCAATTACTTAAACAGGCTCTCCCACCAGGTGTCACAATCTTCTGGCTCTGGAATTATTTTTTCCTCCTCTTTGCAGAATTAATTGAATGCTGAGCGCCTGGGAAGATGCTTTTTCTAACGATGACTCCATGAGCAAGGTAAATCAGATCTTTAGTTGGAGCCAGTAAAGTATTAAACAAAAACTCCCAGTTGATTTGCCTTGTTACTTAAGACATGTTCAGTGATTACAATCGTCTGCTGGGCTTATCAGTACCAAAGTGCTGTCAGAGTAACTTTCTGCCTCTCTGTTGTAACCAGAAGGGAGATCTTTTCTTCTTTCAAGGAGCTGCAGCAGTTGCTGAAGGCTTATACGGCTCTGAGTTTCACTTTTCTCACTTCGCTTATTTATCTTCTTGCCCTCAAGTGGTCTGATGCTCATTGAAGGTACCTGTTAGATTCAACCCTTTCTCTTATAGGTTATTCCACTTGTATAAGATATTTGAAGATGGGCCTTTTTCTCTAAATGAGTGGGGGTTTGTGCCACTGCTTTTTCTTTCTTTTGATGGCACAATGACAGCTTTGCTCCTAAGTGCCTGGTCTGTTCAGACTCCCTGCATGTGCAGTGGCAGTAGTGAGCAGGATTACTGCTACTTCTTATCATCATCAAAGCTCCTTTTCTAACTGTGATGAGCCTGAACTTGAATAAGCAATGGAGGGGACAGGCAAGCAAAGATAGTTACTGGTGAGATACCTGCTCTTTCAATTAAAGTCACCGTTCCTTCAAACTTCTGGGTCAGCAAGAGCAAAGAAGGGGAAGAACCTGTG
This sequence comes from Buteo buteo, assembly GCF_964188355.1. Classification (NCBI taxonomy): domain Eukaryota; kingdom Metazoa; phylum Chordata; class Aves; order Accipitriformes; family Accipitridae; genus Buteo; species Buteo buteo. The sequence goes on along the minus strand of NC_134171.1, from coordinate 9,446,562 downwards.
TAAAGCAGCTCTGACTATTTTTAATCTCAGAGCACAGAACAGTTCTGCAGCAAAATATGTGGGGACAGATTCTGGAAAAAAAAAAAGACATAAGATCCACAAATATTTCCATTTCTACCCTTATGACTGTAAACAGAAATCAGGTACAGATATCTAAATACTTACTGTATCCTCAGCTACAGTTGTTGCACAAACACATGTCATCTAGGGAATTATCCAGATAATTGCTCAGACTGCACAATTTCTGGAGAAAAAGATTCATAAAAGCTCCTCATGTGAAATATCTGTCAGACTGGTGGCATTATTAAGATGTAATGATTTGCATTTTAACTAAGATTTGTGAAAATGCACAAGCTGAATCTGAGACCAAAATATTTTGATTCAAGCAGAAAACAACCCCAATATTAGGTTGCAGAAGCTGGTTATGGAATACATTTAATTGAAGGGGAAGAAAATGGGAGGAACTAGTAAACTAGTAGTACTAGTAAACAAGGAAGTCCCTGAATAAATCTTTTGAGGCATGGGGCTTTAGGCTGACAAATGTTCGACTGAAAACATAATATCCCATTTCCACTAAAGTATTCTGCATTTAAGACTTTTGGCTCATCCAAAGTCCACCGAAGCCAGCAAAAACACTTCCACCTTTTTCCATGTGTTTTAGGTCAGGAACTTTCTGAGGAAGGTGTATAACAAATCTAGCGCATCGAAAGCAACAGACACATTTCTGGCATTGCAGAAAATCTAGCTGGGAAGGGAAAACAGGCAGGAGAGTTGACAATTTTCATCATTTTTTAGCAACAATAGCTGACTGTGTATTCATTCTTTTTCATACTTAGTAATATTGGCCCCTTGTTCCCTTCCCATGCTACAGTTTGTAGTACTCATTTGTTGTCTCTTGCCTCACTTTCTGACTGTGAGCTCCTTTGGAGCAAGGACTGTCTTTCTGTTCTGTTTTTGTACAGCCCCTGATGCATGTGGCCTAAGGGTTCTCGGCCAAAATGCTACTGCAATGTAAATAACCAATCAATAAATAACGACAATATCCCTTGTAAACACTGTAAGCAAAAGTGCCAGACTTTGCACAGATTTTGGCTGGTCGAACAGTCCCTGTAGTCCTCTTCTCTGCCCTTCTGGGCTGCACAGTGCCAGAGGACTCCACGACTTTGTCCCAGCCCTTGCTAAAATGCTGGCGGGAAGTGCTGAGCCTGCCTGTCTCCTCTTAATGATGAGGGCATAGCCAAAGGCACTCAGCAGGTTTCAAAAGATACTCAGTCCCTTGCAGGATTTGGCCCTGGTACATCACAACTGTATCATGATTAAGGATAACTCTGTTACCAAGTCATGGATACTGAATTGTGTAAGAAAAATAGGAAATTATAAATACCATGCCATGAAGCAGTTCATTTTGAGAGGGCTTATTCAGATAGCTTGCAGTTCTCCTGACTGCTTTGCACAGATTTTGTGGACAGTGAAAGCAACTGTCCTTCTGGCATGCTCTGGAGATAATTCATCAAAAAGTAGCAAGTTTTCCATCACTGGCTCCCTGTCCTCTTTCTGTAGGCATGCTGCCATTCTAGTTAGGTATCCTGGCATCTTGTCCTGGAGCATCCAGCAAACCTCTTCCCAAGAGCTGTCCATATGCTCCTCGCTCCTTGCTCTCAAACATACTGTTGCCTGGACAACATGTTACAGCTCTCTGCACAGGCATCAACACCCATACATATAGACAAATGAGACTGTGCTACGGAGATCACCTTCCATGGCTGTAACAGCAAAGGCCCCAAACTACTAATTAAAAATAGATTAGAACAGAAAGGAGCCAGCAGGCTTCAAGCTTCATCAGAAATGTATGAAGCAAAGACTTTGGATGACATCAGGAAGCGCTGACTAAGTGATCCAGTCCCCAGGACTCTCACTAATATGACAACCACAGTCTAGAGACGAGACTGACTGTTAGGAGTAATTAAGCTGACTCGCTGTAAAATGGCCATGAGATTAAAAATTCACTGTGAGGTTGATAATTGAAGCCCAGCAGGTCTTTGTGGAAGGAATGCCCTTGCAAAGGGATGAAATTGAGGGCTGCATTGAAGGCAAAATCCCACCTAAGAGCGACAGAAAATCCCCTTAGAAACAGTGAATGGAGGGTAAATAAATACTCCTTGAGCTCGGTGGGCGATGCTGGGTCTCCATAGCAGAGGTGAGGACCAAACTTGCCCAGCCCATCGGTGGCACTGGCCCTCCTGCGATGAGGATTTGGACCCTGCGCTCGCAGGTGGCCCGGTGACACTGTCAGCGGAGTGCCACCAGGTGGCAGTGCGTCAAAGCAGTATGCAGGGCGCAGCGGCAGTTGTTTATTTTTATTTAACTATCCTGAGCAATAACTGATGAGATTATATCAGGAGAAGTGGAGGGCCACCCAGCCATTGAAAGGCTCCCGGTAAAAACATGCTTATCCCTAAACCCCAGACTTAGGGCCACTGTGCACCACTGGAAGCACTTCCCGGTCCAGATTTTCTACAGTCCCAATTAAATTTCCAAATGCAGTAGCGACTGCAGATGTTTACAACCTAGACTGGGTTTTTATTATTTAAAGAATAAAAAGCAACGAGTCAGGTTCATTTTTTATTCTAGCTTATCTCACTTTCAGATCCTCAACACAAGACAGCAGCAGGGCATTTATTTGAAAACAGGTATTTCCCTTTTCACTGTTAACTGTGGAAATCATTTGTGGTTGTGCAATCCCTTTAAATCTAAGGTGACATTGTCCTCTTAGAGGTAAGTAGCAGTGCTGAAACACTGAAAATGGTTTCCCTTATCAAAGGTGGCAATGAGGAGAGGGAAGCCATGTGCAGTGATTGCAGGCTGACAGCATTAAGTGGGTAAAGTGCAAAGTGTGTCAAAAGAGCAGGTACTTTAAAATGGATATTGATGCATAAACTACAAGGTGTCCTTGAACTTCAGAGCTATAGGAGGCAGTAGAAAGAGCAAAACTCTGCTCAGAAAACGCCTGGATTTAATTTTGTTTGTATAGGTATTGTACTTAACACTGGGAGCTGCAGAGACTCTGTGATACACTCTCTGGGGTGGGCAGGGAATGAGAACCCTCATGGCTAGAGAAGAAGGATGCTCACGGGACAAAGTGCTGCACTTGCTCTTGCTTCATGTATAGCATATTTCTTTCATAACTACAGGTAAGGTACTCGGAGCTCCAGCCACACACAAGAAATTCAGGCATCTCAGTGACTTTGTGGATTTAGACTCTGAGGTCTTTGTGTTTTGGTTTTCTAACTGCAAAAGGAGAAAAACAACACACCTTGCCCACTGGAAGCAGGAAAATGTTGACGGATAACACAGGGATGGGGGCCTTACAGATACCTGCAAAGGACAGTCCACAGAGTAGGTTTATCACCAGGGAGTTGATTTGTCTGTCACCAGTCAGATAAGTAAAAGCGTTCTCACTCCGACAAAATCCACCTTGTGGAGAGGGTGAGTGCTAATGGGCAGACAGCTCTTTAGTTTTCTTGGATGGCACCAAAATCTCATGTTTTCCTTACTGAAAAGACCAAATTTCACTCTCTAAAAGCTGCTTGTCACCTACTACCAGGCTTGTCCACCACAGCACTCTCAGCAATGAAAATGACAAATACCCTGACACAGAGATAGAAACGCAACCAAACCCATGTATCTGTTTGTTCCTGTAATCAGAACAGCTCTTTGTCTCAGGACAGTTCCAGTTCAACCATCTCTCACCACCAACTCTCCTATTGCTTCTGCAAAACAACCAGAGAACATTTTGGATGGAACTGTCGGGAATAACCATGGAAACAATCTCTCATATTTACAAGTCAGAAGCAAACTTCCTATGTAAAAGCCATGTGGGGTCAAAGGGTACCAACCTCTGCCACATGATGGGGACAGCAAGTCTTATCAAGTATGGAACACTGGAAACAAATTTTTCTCCCACACCAGGGCGTCGCACCCTTGCTGAAGTCCACTCCTTCCTATGTCCTAGCAAGCTGCAAAGTAAAAATCAAACCAGCCCTGCTTAAATTTTGCACTGAAAAGCAACAGAGTTGCTTTGTGAGGGAGAGGCCCTCAGCATCAGCTAAGAAGATTCAACATCGTTAACTATCTCTGTTTTCCCGCGTATGCAGAAGAGCAGGAGACAGGAAAAACTCCTTGGCTACATTTCACCCATGGGAATAGAAAGTCTCAGTAGATGCATGGGTATAAACAGGGAGCTGAGTTCTAGCAATTGGCAGCACACTGCAGGGTTACACAAGTTGAGTTGTTTAAGGAAATAAAAAAGCGGGATGTACTAAAAGCCAGCCATTGTCTCTTCCTGGAGAGTCGCCCACTCTGCAGGCACTTACTGCTTGTCTCAGCTTTTAGGCTGAATTTAATATTTACACAGTCCTGGAGATGGCCCTATCCGGATTTGTGTGACACACAGTATAAATATAAACCCCTTCATTTCTAGAGGCACCTGGTTGGATTTCTATTTTTCTTGCCAAAACATCATCTTCTGCCTGATCTAAAGGAACTTGGCCCATCAATGCAGCCCGACATTCTTTGGAGCATCATCAGAGATTTCGAGACCTACATTAGCTGAGCAGCCGGCATGTTTCCAATCCCCCTAAATATTTTCTAAGCACTCGGCTCCCTGAGGGAAGAGATTTAAGAAGAAATTGGCATGCAGTAAAACTACTCGTATTTGTGCTGCCACTGTCAGAGAAATGGCTGTGGCCTTTTTTTGGAAAGCTGCAGGTCTCCACTAGCATTTTGACATTTGTGCCTTTTTGTTTGTAGCTGACAGTGCCCAAAATGATGAAAAATCAATTCACCTGGTCCCCAACTGGGTGCTGGAGAGAGATAGAATCTCTGTACATTGCTATTTTACCCTTGCCTCATGGCAGTCTATGCCCTTGGGAATTGAAATCCCTGCCTGGTCCCTCCCTCCTTTTCCGCAGTGTATGATAGTGCACTGCTCACCCCCACTGCAATGAAGATGAGATCTTCTGGTATCCTCCCTTCTGGTATAATAGACGGGGAATTCGGAGAAGATTCCTAAACTGAACATACATCACCAGTAAAACTGCCCAGCTTTGCAGCAGATATCCAGGTGGGGTCCCAGAGAGACTGTGGTGAAGATCCCATGGGCGGAGGGCAAGATGACCAGAAGGACAAGTGCATCCAGGTTAAGTAGCTCCCAGATCTCACGGGGGGAAGAGGTTGGTTCACTCCTTTTTCCTGCCTTGTCTTTTGACTTGTGCCTACCACAGTGTCTGCCAAGGAAGCTGAAGCACTATTGGCGATGCTGTGGTTCAGTGTCCTGTCCAGCACAGGGCATCGCTGGGTGAAAGGTAGAAACTGCAGTGAGTCTTACGTTGGATCTGCAGTTACACAATTTTCCTACATTTATTGCAGTGGTTGAAGCTAAGACACCACAGTGCAAACCTAGTCCAAACAGTCCAAACCATGCCCATCACTGTAGCAGTCAATTCCCCTCCCAGGGGTGCTCCTCCCAGTTCTGACAATGCCATCGTAGGACATAAAACCATAGGACTCATCTTGACCCAAGTGCTCCAGTCTCTCTGTGGGGAAGGAGGAAAGGGTTTTAGCACAGTGGTTATGAGCAGAAAGCCCAGCCCCACAGAAGTACAGGTGCTCTTTAGACAAACCACCAGTGTGGAGAAAAAAAGATGTGGATTTGGATGCTGGTATCAGTGGGAATTCTTGACACAGATATTCGAGCAGGCAAACAGAAGTAAAACAAACACAGACTGAATAATTGTGAGGCCGTCTTGAAAAAGACTCCTATGACTCAACCTGATATCCTATCAGGCTATGTTTGCTCTGAGGGTAGTAGCACAAAGACATTATCCCAATAATATCATTTTAGTCTGGGAATGCCTATGAAAAGTATTTATAATTGGAAGAGAAAATCACAGAGGAAGAAACTGAGGCATGTTATTATGGTTGCATGATAAAATGCAGAATACCTAAAAAATAGGATTTCCACACAAGTTTTCTAACATCTGTACTGGTGCAAAACAGGGATTCCTGCTGAGGAAGATACAAATATCTCCTGCTGTACAGGTGTAACACAGAGATGGCATGGATTTTTCCCAGGCTGTGCAAAAGTGCTGCCCAAGTGCCAATGTTAACAATCATTACAGGCTCGTACCCCACCAGAAAATGTGGCAGCCTTGTCAAGTATCTTACCTTAGCGTAGGCTTTTCCTAGGGGAATTTTCCTCTAAGCACTTGGGATTGATTCTCTAATGCCCAGAGGAACAAAAGCTGACCTTCCACCTATGGGATGCAAAAACTATGCTAAGAACCGGAGCTATTAAATGATGAGTGTTTGGGCTTGGCTCTAGGAAGGCAAATAGGTAAAGCAAATTCTTACGGCTGTTCAACTATTCCCCTCCCTGTATAGGGCATGACTGGAGAAAGCAGGACCAGATGGCTGTCTGACCACTCTATGAGGCTCTGAATTATTAAACTCTATTTCATTTTTATTTATTCAGCCTGAATCCACATTTATAAACACTCTTACGTACACATTCTGTCTTTAACCTCATACTGAAGCATTATTGCTGCTACAACATGAGGTCACAGTGTCCTTCCAAGCCCCAGGTGAGCTGCAGCAAGAGATTATGGGATAGGTAGTCTTCTGGAGTTGGGACAGCCCTGAGGGTGGTGCTGGACCCTTGCATGCAAGGGAGAAACCGTCAAGGGCAGCAGTGGGGCCACAAGGAGCACAAGCCACAGGGAACTCCACCCATGAGCCTGTCCATGGACCTCTCTCCACCAGAGTCTGGCCATATATTCATTTAATGAGATGACTACACTGGGGAGTTCCCAATCTGCTATCACAAAACAGGAGAAACCCCAGCATTCCCATCACTTCTGAAAGAGAAGGAGGTTAAGTGAATTACCAAGGTTATTTGGGAGTCTGGGCAGTAACCCAAGCTTCCAGATCCTTATTTTCCTGCAAAATGACCGAGTTCTAATCTCTCAACGTGAGTTTTAGGTTTAACACTCATTACAAGGAGGTAGAACTGCAAACAGCACTGTACTTTGTGCACGGACTGATAATAGAACCAAACAACAAAAAAAAGAAATATTATGAGCAAACCTTTTTAATGAAGTGCTTGTGTAACTTGTTTTGCAAAATTGTTTTCTATGTTTCTGTGCATGTTCAAGATTTACACTGCCACAATTGGGCTGTGTTAATTTTTAACTAGCCTACACAGCACATGGGATGATCAGACAGGCAGCTCTGGGAGGGAAGAGGACAGAAAATACAGCCATAAGGAAGGAAAAATGTGTAGGAGTTCAGTTTACAAACCAGTGAAACCAACCCATGGGCTATAAATCAAGATGAAGTTAATGTGTCTTACTTCAAGAAGGCCCCAAGCATTGAAAAAATGAAGTCTGACTGAACTAATGAGACTGATTTGAACATAATGAAAGAGAAATTTGGTGTTGGTGTGACAGCAGAGCATCGCCAGGAGCAGTCTTTGTTAGATCTGTTTTATTGCAGACGTGCTGGTTTGATTCTTGGCATCACTGAGTAAGGGATGTTCACACTAGGAAGCTGAACCCAAATCATCTTACATTTCTGGAGCTGTCTGAAGCTGGATACTTGGAGCCACCTCTGAAGCAAAGCAGCTGCTTTTTGTTGTTGCTTTGGATTACAGGAAAGAGAGAGGCTCCATGCCGCACTGAGCTCCGTGCATGGGCATACTAGCTCGGCATTCATGGCAATTTTCAGCCATCAGCAGAAAGTGCTACCTAATATTGCATGGGCATGAGAGCTCAGTGAGGTCCTGCTGACCCTGCCTTGAGCGGTCTGTGCCTCCAGCTACACAACAGCTGGGTGCTGTTAGCTGAAACAAAAGCACAAAGCTGAGTTATCTCAAATGTGTGGCTCAGTTGCAACTGGAGTGATGATTCTGGTGCCTCATTTATTTTGTAGCTGCCTGTCAGTGCCCTGGTAAAGCTCTTGCTTGCACACATGCACCGGACTTCTGTACTGGACCTGTGTATTTGGCCTCAGACCCAAGCAAAGCTGAAGCGTTTAGCCCATCCTTGTGCTCCTACTTGCACCCTCCACAGCGGATGTGTATACTTTGTCACTGTTACCTTGGGCCCTGAGATTAGAGCCAGCTTGCCCAGCTCCCGCAAGAGCTTACAAGCTCCCTTGTTGGCATTCTGGTTGAGATTTTATGCTTTTAAGGCGGATGGCATGTAAACACAAGTAACACTGACTGCTCAAAGATCACTTATTATTGTAGGAACAAGGAGACAAAGAGCCAGAACAGTGATCACCTGAACACCCTTCCTTGCAATGGTTCCCTGACAGCCTGAATTACTCCTTGGGCTGGGGTTGGGTGATTCCAGGTCTTCTCTCTTCCTGCACCTCCACTGCTCCTTTGTCAGCAAACCCACTGACAGGCCCATGAACCAACAAGAACTCAGGACCAGGTGATAACACTACTTAGTTCCCAACCTGCCTGCACTGACTACATTGTTTGGTCTGGCCTCTTTTCTGACCAAAGGATAGTGCCATACAAACAGAAGATTGCCAAGGTTCAGTGGCTGTCAAGTTCTGACGCTATGTCATCAGCCCTACATTCAAAAGAGAGCTTGTAATTCAAGATACACATATAGCAAACCCTCGGTATCAAACAGAATGTGTAAGCTGTACAGACAGATTTCCCAGATCACTACCAAGCTGTTTTATTCATGTACCACAGCTGTCAATAATGATTTGCAGTTGCTGCTAAACAGCAGACACAATGTAGGATAAGTTCTAGAATTGTGGGGCAGGAGGTTGCAAGCCAATGCTCTGGGTCTTTTGCCCTGGCTTGGACAATGTGTGCAGTATTGAGGAGAACCTGGGGCACATGGACTTAGGTTTTCATCTCTTCCTGCCCTTACTTAGCCATGCATCACCAAACACAACCTCCAGGGACTTCTTATCTTTGCAGAGGAGTAGCATGTTTTGCCTCTTACAGGGACTCCTGCCTGCTTCTGTGCTTGTACCCTATGCTAGCTGGTCATATAGACTCGTAATACCCAGGAGCTTGCTCTAGGCTTGCTTAGCCATATCTCTGCTGCCACATGCATGTTGGAAAGCATTTCGCAGCCTGTTCAGGTCCTGCTCCCAAACTCATCATAAATCCATCCTCCATCCAGAATCCTGAGACATGCTCCAGACCTGCAGCCTGGGGTTATGTTCTCTTAAACATACTTTCAGTGCTCCTTTAGAGACTGGAGTGAACAGCCACACCTCCAGGAGCTCAGACAAAATGTTGCTCCAAGAGTTGTCATATCAGGAGCTGCAGAATTTCAAGCACTGTGGAAAACCCAGACTTTTTTGGGGATCTTTGTGATTCAAAGCTGTTTTGATAAGCTGGGTCTCTCTGGCTGCAGTATCATTCAAGATTATTTATTTTAAGCAAATATCTGTTTTCCATTCAAAAAGGAATGCTAGTGACCCTGCACTCAGACTTTAAAATACTGTGAGCTGGAATGTTTTTCAGATCTCTAGTATCTTTACAAGTGAAGATCATTTTAAGGCTCTCCTGAACATAAAGGTTTGGCAGTGATATATGGAAGTGGGCACTGCTTCTAGGTCATCATATGTGAAATAGCAAGGTGAAGTTTATTGAAACAAATACATATACAGCATTTGTATGCTGCTGATTTTTTTCTTAATGTCTGCTTTTATATTACATTATTATTAAGTAACTACCTCTGCCAATTTCATCTCACTGTGATCCTTTATGTCACTAAGGCAGACTGATTTTCAGAATTTTATTGAATACATGGAGGAATGGGAACAGGTTTTATACAAAGTTCTTTGTTTCTTTTTTTCTTTCTTAGTTTTGGGGAACTTCTTGACATCAAAAATACAGTGATATTTTGTCTGCCTTCTTGGTTGAAATTATACAATCTTAAGAACCGTATAGTCACTTAAATTTTAATTTTCAGATGAGCAGTTTCTTGAAATTACATGAATTTAGATGTAACTTTATGCTTACTGTACATCTGATGTTCCAGTCTTGAAAGGATTTTGAATTAATAAGCTCAACTTCTTCTATAGTGAAAGCTAGAACAGAAGAAAATAAATACACATGAAGATATTTAGCATCTGATATTCTGAGTTTTCTAAAGCTCTGAGTTTTCTAAACTCCACGTGAATTAAATGGATATTTAAAGTGTAAAAATCAGATCATGAATGACTAGGGATGAGTTTGTGGCTAATACATACATTTCCTTGTGGCTGATGATAAAATTAACGTTGTTTGGATTTATTCATGAAAATATGAAAAATTTACTGTTTCTTTAAGATTTCTAATGTTATGGCATTCCATTTACGTCTTGTTCCTAACATGTCTTTGCCCCATGAGCACTACAGACAAGTAAATATGGTATAGCTATATTTACATTCCAGATGAATTTTAAAGGCCTACAAGGATGGACTTCATGATGCAGACAGATCACTTTTCAGTTCTTCTGCCAACCACCTTTGATGAATCTCCTCACACAAGTACCAGCACTTCCACCACTGTCCATGTTTTAGGAGGAAAAACAGCAGGCGGCTCTGAAACCCAGCACAGCTTAGGGAAATGTTTCAGACTGAATCCCAGTTTCACCAGGCTGCTTAATGGCAGCCATGGGAAAAGTCTTCAAATCCAGGTGAGTGCCAAGAGAGTTAAAATATCCCCGGCACGGACACACTGGCTGGTTTAGGAGTCATAGTAAATCCTAGCCTTGGCACTCAGCTCTTCTGTCGTCTTGTACATCTGACTCATCCCACATACCTCTCACCTGGAGCTGGAAGTCACAGTGCACTTCACATTTCATCCCTCCATTCCCTGAGCCAGACAGTACCTATATGATGGCATAGCTGCTATCCCCTGTCACTCTGGGATGCTGCAAGCTTTATGCTCAGAAAGCTGCTTGATGGTGGGAATGACAAGGGACCTGTTGGTACTTAGATAACTAGTGAGAACCATCAATTGATCAACTTAACTTAATCTACCTCCAAGAAGTTACTTTGCCCAAATAGCACGTGAGGGTGGAGGGAGACACATATACTGCTTCTCAAGGGAGCAGTGCTGCCCTTCCTTGTCCTTGCTGCCATCTCTCACATGCATGGGGACAGTCACTTATTCTCTTGACACTGCAGAGATGGGACAATCCAGTTAACCCTTGCAAGCTGTACTAGTCCTGCAGGTTGCTTGTTGCTCAGGAAAGCTGCCTGACTGGACACCAACCTGCTTCAAGTAGTTTCACGGCTCCTCTGATCCAGTGCACTTCTCCTGGGGGGCTGAGATGCTGGTCTGAGGAGCCATGCAGAGAGTGGTAATGAATCAATTTGGATGATAATGAACCGCTGAGCATATCTGACACTGTTAGGTAGTGAGCAGTTAAAGCCCCGAGGTAGTACAATTTTACTTGTCTCCCCTAACATCAGCAGATCTGACATGAGCAGGGAGCAAAGCCACCGAATAAGAAAATGCCATCCTGACAGCCTTTTTTCAGGGTAAAACTGCCCTTTATCTCACCCAAACAAAAGCATGTGTAATGTTTTTCACAGTCCCAGGATGAGCATAATAGTTGCTGGCAGCGGATCTACTTTCATCATTACCAAGGGCCTTGTGATTATGTGTGTTATTGGTTCCTGTTGAGATTGTTACAGTGAAAACCATTTGTGGAAAATTAAAATGAATAAAAGCTTAAAAACACAGTATCATGTTTCACTGTTGTCTCTTAAGGAGTGAAATTAAACTATCTATGTAGGGGAGAAAGTTAAGAGCTCTTGTAAACAGGAATGTTTATTTGCATGGAGTGTTTACATCTAACAAATGTGCTTTATCCTTGATAATTTACCCTGTTTGGGTCCAGGAGAGCTCAGTCATCATTTAAGCATGGAATGAGGTATAAACCCTTCTAGCAAAGAAACTTGTGCTGGATTGAAGTGTGTGCACTGAGAAAAGCTTGTCTGGAAGGCTTTGGCACAGATCAGAAAAGTACCAACTGAACTAGAAAAAAAAAAATCATAGAAGTGTCATTAGATGGGAATCATCTGGACCAACTTTCCTGAGTTTGGCCTTAACCGATCAAAGGTAGTGTAAGTTGGTATGGAGATAAGTGAGTTGAAGGACCAGATTTGATCAGAGCAGGTCTTCAGGAGAAGATCTAGCAGATACATCCTGTATTATGGAGGTGCAATGCCACTGAAATTCATGTCAGTGATAAAAATCCACAAGGGAGCACTGAAACCAAGAAGGTGTTTACGTTTACTTTTTGTTCAGCATCAATTAGCAAATGGTCTATAGGACGAAGGGAAATTTTAGGAGGGACTTTCTCATTCCCAGTCTCAAAGGGATCAAACTAGAGGAGGCCATGTAGTGACAGAGACATTATTTTTATTTCTTCTCATTTTTATATCACTGATCTCCTGGAGGATGATGCCGGTTACATGTTCTTTTTCCTTAAGCCCTTGTATTAGTGGTTCTAACAGTGTTAAAAGGTTCTTGCTGTGGTAAGCACACACCTGAGGCAAACGCATTTGTGAGGAGGCCTTTGTCACAGTGCCACAACACACAGTTTTATCATTTCATTTTCTCTGGCCTCCCTGGCTTGACTCATTGGGTTACTCAGGAACGCAGAGCCTGTTCAGTGAGGGCAAGGTGGCTGAGATGGCACCTGGTAAGACTAGAGTGATGCTGACTGGCTGGGGAAAGCATCCAGAAGAGGAATTTGGGATGATTTTTGGGCTCAGCTTTTTGTTGATGGAGTTTGCCAATGGAGGGCACAGTTCAGCAGCCCAGATATGCCAGCAGGAAGTCTGAGCCTCTGCTCTGTGTGAAGGATGTGCAATGGTGAGGTTAGATACCACAGGGCTATCTAGTCTATGCCTAGCCTCTCCAGAAAGAATTTAGCTGCCAGCTTGTTCAGTAACATTTGTCAACTTTGCTTATGCATCATAAGGTTTGCAACGCTCATTGTACCTGCTTTTGCTCTATAGCTTATTCCTCTCCCCACATCCTGATACTGGAGGGAATTTCCATTTTATCTGCATTGTTGGGAAGTTAGCAGTTTTGGTATGTGGTGACTGACACGTCTGCTTATTTAGGCATGTGCTGATAAAAGACATCATGGACATAACTGTAATGAGATACAAGACCAACCACATGAGAGGGGCCATTTTCTAGTAAATCCAGCCCCCGTTTGTGCCTATAGTTCACAGAGTACCCACAGGGCAGTCTCAAGACAGAAGTTATCAGTAGATATAAGAAGGCTTCTCTACAAATTTCATTGCAGTTAAGCAAGCAGGAGTAAATGAGTATTTTGTAACACAAAACCCAGTTAATATCCAGGAGAGAGACCTCCAGCAGGAAAAGGCAGAACAATGTGAAGAATGGTGCAACATCTGCTTTACTCTACCAGAAGAACTACCAACAGTGGCCAAAAGGAAGAAAAAGCAAGAAGAAAAGCAAAAAAAAGCATGATCAAGAAGTCAGGTTAAAGAGAGATGACTGTACAGAACTATAAATGACAAGAAGGCAGCATAAATACACACCATTAACATCTACTTTCAAAGCAGGCAGGGTGGTGCAGGCCTCCGCACGAAATACTAATGGTAACTGTGAGAGCTGTTGTTAAGCCCTTGTACTCTATTCCTGACTGTGTGCTGAATGCTGCTGCAGGTGATTAGACAGGGGGCAATTGGTCTATACAGGGTTTTGCACCAGAGCGATTTTTTGTATTAGTACTGAAAAACATAAGTCTTGACTACCAGCTGAAATTGGGCATCCTCCTCCTGCAGACTGCTGCATATGTTAGGATAGCTATTAACCCAAATGGCTTCCAAGTGAAACAGAGCTGGTGTTAGAAAAAAGGAATGTGAGTTTCATTCAACTGATTGGAAAGTGAGGCACAAAGAAATTACTGGGGTTCCCAAAACGGCTCTGGAAGCTGAGTTGGCTTCTGATGAGCCTTGAAGCTGTATCTGTGAGCCTTACCTTAGTGAGGAACATCACGTAGTATTCCCCAATGAATTATGGTGATGATTTTAATGCAGAGAGAAAATCTTTGTTTCCTAACAATTGCTACAGAAAGAATTGCGGGGGGGCCTTTTTGTCTCTGTTACTCTTATGCAAGAGCTTCACTTCAACTCTAATTTTTCCTTGAATAGATTTTGTGAGGCTGTAGGCTGACCCAAAAGCCCTCAGCAAGCAGAAGAAAAATGCTAGTGCCAACAGCTCTGTGATAGCCTGCGGCAGCTCAGCAGTGCACTGAGCAGCCAGAGCATCTGAATGCCAGTTTGGGAGCCCACTGCTGCTCATTGCCACCGTCTAATTGGCAGAAAACTCCATAATTACTGCAAGTCAACAACACTAAGAGTTCAACAAAGAAATCAAACAGGGGGGCAAATTAAAGGACTGTACATGGCAGGTACATGCTTCTAGCAAGAGAGACAAAGGCTATGCATCTCTCAGCAAGTGAACTATAAAGCAAGTTCCTAACACATGTGCATAAATTCCAGCATGCATATGTACTGAGCTCAGTGAAAATACTGATGAGCCGGGAGTTCAGCATGTATTTAACTCATGGCATGCAAAGGAAGCTTTACATAGTTACGTTAGGAAGTGAGAAATATTTGCCTTCTTGTGTAACAAATTTATGAGACATGCTTAGGCCTGTGAGGTCAGGCATAGCTCCTCACTGCTCAAAATAAAGCAGTTTCCAGCTCTGCTGTATTCCCGTTTGGAAGGACCATAAGGTTTCTAACTAACCTCATCTAAACCTTGAGAAAAACCTCTCAGTGAAGCGCACAAGGAACATCCAAGGTTTCCTTCTTTTGATTCACATAACCCATCTAAATGGCTTTCTGCCTAGGCCCTCACACATTCCCTCTGCTACATCATCTTGTCTCCCACTTCTCTGCAGACTCACAGAAGAGCAGCCAAAACATGAGAGCAGAGTGATTTCAAAGAAGTAGTGCCAGCCTGCCCTGTAAATAATGCATAGAGATCTTTCGTGGTGGTGAATTTTGCTTCTGAATCATCAACAGTGTTATCTTTCCTATTTCTGCCTTCTGCTGCAGCCTTCCTGTAACACTCCTAGAATTAAAGTTATGTAAACAGCAGATTTGAAGTGCGTTTTTTTTTCTACAGGTTCACCAGCCCACTGAATGGCTCCTACTACTCACTCAGTTCACAGATGAGCAGATCTCCTTTTCCAGGGAACAGGCAGCTGTGGAGCTGGTGCTCAAAGACAGCAGTATAGAAGAGGCTTTGAATTATATCAGTGCTGCAGTGCTCAGTGCGAAAGGACATTAAATACAGTTTTTGTAAGTGAACAGGACTGCATCTAAGAAAAGCCTGACCTTGACCATCCATTTTTCCACTTCAGGGGGGAAAAACCCAAAGGCTTCAAATACTGGCAAGTCAGAAGTAGAAATTCAAACATCAAATCAGACATTTCCCTATAAGCCAAAATTTAATTACCTCCAATTGCTGACTTAGACATTGCACACTATACCAGTACAGTGGGGTGTGAATAATTGGCCGAGATACATGTTTGTGCAGTTCTCTTCTTTAAAACAAATAAAAAAGTGTAAGATTTGTAAATTTAAGAGCTACTGGCCCATTAATTTGTTTGCTTTTCTCACAGAGAGCCTGCTGAAAGTGTCATTCCAGCCAGGAAAAAATGTGATTACTTCAGGAGCTCAAAAATGGGGCTGAATATTGCACTTCCATGTCTGAAAGGTCCCCAGAGTGAAAGAAATAAACAGCTCATCATAAAGTCTGAATTGTGGCTCAGCGCATTTATAATTGTATCAAGTGTGCTAATGGCCCTGAAGCAGAGACTAAGTGCATGAGAAAGCACCCATGCCTTCTGCAGAAAAACATAAACAGATACTAAAAGCAAAGGAGATAATAGGTTTAAAAATAATGCCCTGCAAATCTCCACCAGCTGAGTGATTATTTATATAAAGATGCTTACCAGATCCAAAAGCACCCAGAGGAGTACTTACTGTCACCTCCTCCTATCCACCAGTTTGGTCTTGCTGGCTCTCTGAGGCTGAGCACAGAGGCAATCCAATGCACCTGGCTTCTCAAAAGTCCACAGAGGTCACTGTTGACCAAAGGGATCCACTTTTTGCTCTTCCCACCCCCTTGTTCTGCCTTGAGAGGCTGAGCCTGATTGTTGGCCACCCCCGCCTCAGAGGAACTGACATACTGAGATCTGAACTGAGCCCTGCAGTTGTGCCTTATGGGTCTGTAAGGCCCCATATTTTTGGATTCTGCTGTCATAAAAGTAGTTCAATTCTCAGACAGCAACAGATGGAGCAATTCTCAACTGATGTGCGTTTTCTGCAATGGTAATAAACAGTAGGGAAGCATTATAACAACCCAGCCTACTAGCATGTAAGATGCTGTCCCTCCCCACCATCAACAGGGACAACTCCCTCTCCTAAAACTGTAGAAGCTGGTCCCTTTCTCAGGTTGCTGCAAAGCAACAGCTCAGGGGCAGAGATGCTCTGGATTGCTGAGCTCTTCCTTTTCCTTTCTTCTGCTTTTGTAGGGACAGTGTTGGCCATGGAGGGGGCAGGATGGAGAGTCCAGAGTAGCACTGGCTGGCTGCTGTACCCTGGTGGCAGCCCCATGGCTCCTGGAGTGGCCCTCTGCCTCCTCGACCTCCCAGTTCTGGGAGCACTGGCAGCATGGGGACAGTGCACCAGTGATCTCTGTATCCTTTCTTTTCCACCCCCCTGCCCCTGGATTTTTATGTGTTCCAGGCTGGCACTGCCCCCTGTGTGGTGAGTAACCTAGTTCAGCTGAAGCCTCTAAGATACCACAGTTACCTATACAAACCATGTGGCTGATAAATTGTGCCTGCTTAATGTCTTGAAGGACTAGACTTCGCTAGCCCCATTGCTGCTGTTCTGTTCCCCAGAAATAGCACACGTTCTTAGTAATTTCTAGCACTTTCACTGCCTCCAGGTATTTTGTCCCCTGAACACTGGGTTGTCCCCATCTGTCCCAGGAACAGGTTGGCACTTGGGTTACCTGGATGCAATTGCTTGCAGCACATTCCTCCACTGACATTTCTACTCCCCCTCAACTACATTGGATCATTAATGAGTCTGTTACTTGGATCATTAACTATTATTTATGCAAAAACTCAATAGAACATTGTCAACTTGAAAAATTTCCTTCCTAGATGAAAAAATAAATTGTTGCTAAAGCCGAAAACATTGACCAAGTTTCCTTTTTCAAGTTCTTACCTGCCAGTAAGCTGAGCAGACCCATGCTGCTGCCTTGCTGCACTTCCATTTGTGCTCTCCAACTCAATCCTTACCACCACTGTTAGACTCTTCTTAGGAAGAAATGTCAAAACCTAATAAAACCTAATTATTACAATTGTGGAAAAGACTATTTAAGATAAGCTTCCCTTTCTAATGACTTAAACCTTCATTATCACATAGAGCTCTGCTTTCCTCAGGCATTTTCTAGCAGTGACTCTCAGCCACAAAAGAATAAAGCTCCAAAGCACTGTGACTGAAAGTGTGCCAAGCTTTATTGACAAGGAAGCACCAAGGCTTTGGAGAACTATGAAACAGAAGCCTATGGAAAAAGAGATATATTATGTATAAGAACATATTCTAGAAAATAGCCAAAGGGAAAAACTAGCTAGCCTTGAACAAACGTGACAGAGGCTTCCAGCCTCAGTGCTTACATTTCTGTTGAAATCTGATGAGGACAACTGATCAAGAAGCTGAAATCAATGAAAGACAACAATTCACAGGTTTCACACAGCAATGAGCCTCTGTAAATCAGTTACATGGATGGGAAAAGGAAAGACAGGTGAAAGATTTGGTTGCTTATTTTCTCCTAGACATTAGTAAGAATTAGGTTTTCAAACTCCCTAAGAAAGTGGCGAATTCTAACTTTACTGTTGGAAAAACTTAGAGGGAAATGTGGAACTGCATAGAGTTAACAGATGTATGGAAACAAAATAATTGTCAGCAAATGTGAAATTTCAGCCTGGTTGTCTACACATATGTGGTAGGCAAAGAGCCAGCAGGTACTGGAAAGACTTGGAGGTCCAACTGTACTCAAGACATTGACAAAACAAATCATTGCAAAACAAAAATAAACCAGTCTATGACTGACCATAATTTATACATTCACTGCCCCAAGACCTTTTCACATAGTTCAAATTCTTGAGTGACCTCACATGTGCTTTCGTTTGGAGCAATCACATATATCTATGCTTTGGCTAGAAGCTCCTAATGTTTCAGGTACCTAGTTCCACTAAGGAACTTACTCCCTTACAATTATCTTAAAAGCAAGGTGAGGGTATTGATTCACAGTACACTTTAATCCATCCCAGAAGACCACTCCCAGCATCCCAAAACAGAGCCTAAAATGGTGATAGCCTAGTCATGCTTTTCCAGACAATAAAGAAAATAAATGGTTTAAATTCTAGCAAAGCTACAAATGCCAGCATTTTAACTTGCAATAATATAAAAAGCACTTGTTTTCCAAGAAAATGTATCAGCTTAACACAGCTTAAACTCCACTGTGATCTGCTTGGACCCTTTTTTCCTCATCCACGATCTTTTCAGTGCCCTAGAAGCAGACTCTTTTAAGGACACCCTAAGGAGTGCCCCTTCCACCTATGAAATCTGCAGGCTGAGACAGCTGTTGGCTTGTTCAACTCCTCACGACAACTTTCCCAGCCTCAGTTTCCAGTACTGCATGCCAAGTTTGACAGGAGTCAGCCTGAAGCCTGCCCCTTCACACTTCCTCAGACAGTCCTGATGGATAAATCTGGGCTGCTGAGTATAGTAGCATCTGCTTATCTCTTCACTTATTAAAATTCATCTTCAAATGCTTCACCCCAAATGTCTCCAAGTTAAAGCTCCAACCCTGCTTTTCTAAATATTTTTTTGAAAGAATTGTCCCCAAGGAATGGGCTGGAGCCTTTCTGTTTCCTTTGAACTTTCCTAGCCAAAGCATTACCTTTTTCAGCAGGGCCCCAAAGATAGCTACAGGGGCCTATCAATACAAATCCTTCTGACTCACAAGCGGGGTTTCCTAAAACAGGCCTGCTGGGGTTCCAGCTCACTGCACAGAAGGGCTGAGCTACCATTTATGTTCTTCTGGCTTTTGTCCTGTGGGACACCCCATGAAAGAGGACTTACTGGAGCTGTTCTCTGGCTTTAGGTGTCCTAACTCTGCAGCCTCATGACAGTGTAAAATGAAGTGTCCCATGACATTGTCTTTAAGTGGGAAAAAGCTGCTAGAAGCCACATTCAAATCGCCTTTCCTGTTCTTGTTAGTGCCCATATTGTGAAGTCCCTGTTCTTGAAATGCTATTTGCAAAAATTGCATTTGGATAGTTTGCACACTACATTTCCATCTGGAGCAGATCTTTTTTTCAGCAGTTCCAAACACATGGATACATAATGGAAAAAACTCATGGCTTGAATAATGGCACCATCGAACAGAGAGCAAAACTCACTAAGCAATGAATCCCAAACAGTACTGAGCCCTCGAGGTCCAATTTTGCAAAGCTGTTAAGCATGAATGTATGTTGTTTTAAGCAAGCCGCTATTGTAGTAGCACCTTGCAAGATTTATTGTTCGTACTCCGAAGGCACATATCGATTCCTGGGATGTGCAGAACTGGAACAGTTGTTATAGAAAGTGTATCTAGAGTATTAGATCTGGAGCACTGTATCTTGACTCACTGTTCCATCCAGTACATCTATCCAATCTCTCTGCCTTTGTTCACCAGTATCCTGTGCACAGCTATCCTGTCCTGCTTTTCAAGCAAAACTTCTTAAAGCATCTCAAAATTGAATTGATTCTAATATCACACCTAGGTCACTTGAGCTCCACAATCACTTCCTCAGGAAACATTTGAGAAACCAGCTGTGTGTGCAAACCCAGTACCTGCTTTTGCTTTATGAGGCACAACAAAAGGCATCCAAGTCTACATCAAAATGTAATGAATGACATGATGTGGAACCAACCTTTGCCTGATTCACCAGACTAAATTCATCAGTAGCTGAACTCTAAGAAAGTTGATGGAGTTCTTTGACTACAGGCTGCAAGGGTCTTTGCAGTAGCATAGGACTCTTCATGCTCTATCATCTACTATAACAACCAAAGGCAACACATTAAAATTCTCAACTCCCTGGAGTTTTCAGCTTTTCAGATTTAATACAATTTCTGCACTATTTCCTGCTGCAATTTCCAGCCAACATGATTTAAAGTTTGAAAACTGGCAGAAAATTAAGAGACCCCAAATGGATGTATTAATTTCATCTTGTGCTTTTTATAGAAGTCCCATGATTTCTCCTGTGGTGCTTGAGATTCTGGACTCCTGGATTTGGCAGTGCAAATAAATAACCTGGCAGATTCTGTGACTGACAGTGAGGTTGTAATATGGTGGTTGCCATGTAATTTAATCACCATCATGCTATTGAGATAATATAGTAGCAAGCTGCATTTTAGGTCTGCTCCTTCCTTGCAAACAAACAACACACCAGTATTATGCTGGAATCATCCCAAATTCTGCACTATGGCTGTCTCAAGATGAAGGGGCAGCTTTGAGCTTTGACTGTTAAGTACTACAAGGCTGGGTTTTTATCAAAGGCTGCTGGAAGCCAGCTCAGGCCAGGAGAATGCCCTTCCTAAGGGGCCAAACCCATGTGCCTCAGGCAAAAAGCAGCTGGGGTCTCCATTCCCACAGAATATGAAGCCTGCATATGCCTTCCTCCCATTAACACAGTGGTGTTGGCTCACAGAGCCAACAGACATAGGCAAGGTTGTTGGTTTCTTTCTGTATCGTAAGGTATGTACGACTCTCTGCCCTCCTGCTCAGGCCTTGCATTCGCTTTATGAAGGATGGGCCACGGGGCCATTCTAGTCCCCAGGCAGAGACTGCTGAACACTTGGGGAGGCAAAATGTCCAGAAAAATGCCTGGCGACAAACATCCGCCATTTTGCCCCCCTGTTCCCAGATGTCCTCGATGGGTCAGTGCTCCCCCAGATGTCCCTCATGGGTCAGTGCTCCCAAGTGAGTGTTTTGATGCCCAGAGGAAGAAATATAGGCTCTCACCGGTGCCAGCAACCTCATTCTCTGAGGTAGAAGGCCAGGTCCTTGGTGTAGTGACAGCAGGGCTGTCCTCTGCCCTGAGACTCTGCTCACTGGCGGCCATTTTGTCCACCCCTCTCACAGGTGCCATTCTAAGGGCGTACAGAATGGTGCTTGGTCTAGGGAACACAAAATGGCACCATAAGTTCTGGACATACAAATACAGCACCTTGGAAGGCTGGTTCTCTTCACTGGGTATCCCTTTTCATCTTGTGCTTTAGGAAACTTCTTGCCTTTGTGAGCAAGACCACTTTGTTAGTGGGGTTGTTTTCCACAGAGCCAGTCACTCAGGTGGAAGTGGCTGGATGCGTTCTCCAGGTTGACAGTGACTGGGAGGAGCATATGGGCGTCCAGACGGCCAACTGTTTGCCAGTCTCAGCCAGAAAAACTTACACTTGCTAATTCCAGACTATGAATTTGATGATAAAGTTCCTGGCCTGATGTACATGAGGTATCTAGTGGCCTTCCATTGAATAAACTGCAGGTCTAAATGGCAACTCGTCTTGAGGAGGCAGTACAAAAAACTTGCTCACGTCATGTACAATGAAAATTTTGAATGGCCATGGTATAAATCAGACCTCATGTCAAATGGAAAGCAGCTAAATGCATTTTTCCCAAGTTTACCATATTTGTCATCCCAGCCTTTAGCTACTAGTTTGATTTTTTTTCTCCAGTGCCGCATGTTTGCACTTGTTCTTAGAGAGCTGGCCAATGTCCAATACTCATTAAATCCATTGAGGGCCTTCATGTATTTCCAGGTCCAGATCCTCTCAACAAATGTTTAAATGAGACTAACTAAAACTTCATCACAATAAAATTGTTTCTGTTATATAACTGTATGTATAGGAAACAGCTAATTATTTGCAATGAAGAAGGTTTTAAATTTTGCAACTGCTCCTTGTGGTTGTTTTGGGGGGGGGGGGGGCTTGCACAATAATGAAGCATTCTGGAGTCCCTACAATCCATTCTTCAGAATATTTCACAAATTCAAAATCACAATTATTCAATGCATTATTGGTCATGGAGTACTTTTCTGTTGCAGGCAATATACAGCAGTCTATTTAGATAGACTAAGGTCTATCAGAAGGTCATGTTATGATGGATCTTGCAAGTCACATATTAAGTCTAGTCTTTGAACAGAAATTTATAACCTTCTCCTTAGTCCTACTTTGTGAATGTTCATAGAATAATCTTGGTATTTCCTTGCTGTTGCCCATCTTGGTATTGAAACTTACTCATGTGGTTGTTTGGGGAAAGGAAATATGAGAAGCATAGTTCAGGAAGATGCATTAGAAATGTGGACCAGAATATGAAGTAGTTTTTTCATTAGTTTCCAAATAGTAAAATCAGTGATTCTATAAAATTACTTAAATGTGTAACACTCACTTCTTTATTTCCTGTATAAATTATGCAAATGTTAGCTAAACAGGCAATAGTTAGACAGACACTAATTATTTGTATCTTTGACACTAGAAGCCATACAGAGCTATGATGTCTACAGATTTCACCTTAAAACAATCGTAACTGAAGGATTTTGCTATTTTCTTTTATAAATGCCATGTTTGCTTTTAATACATCCACAAGTGAGATACAGTGGTCTGCATTCTTCTTATGAAAAGAGTATTCCTCCATTGATTAATCTGGGGGCCAGTGATGGCAAAGGAAACATGGCCTGTACCCCAAAGTACCTGAGTGGCAAAGCTGTATCCAGCTCAAGAATTCCTGCTTTCCAAATTCTTCAGGCTTATACTATACTTAACTGTTACTGATGAGCTTTACATGCTTTACTGTCTGCTATACATTCAACTCCCACACACACCTGAGTTGTGAGATACAGGCACAGTTTCTTAACCAATTAAAAAGAAAAGGAATTAAACATCAGAGAAAATAACTTGTTATATATAATATCATTATTGTGTCTTTGCAAAAAAAAAAGTATAGATCCATAGTTTTAGCTCACCTTTTTCATTTATTTATATGGAATGAAATCTGATGTAAAGAGAATCATCCTCTTGAGAAGTGGCATTCTGTCCCCATCTATAATGTACAGACCAGTAAATGCAGCTTGGTGTATCAGCAGTTAGAAAAAACCAGATCTATTCAGTAATCTGTGCTGCACACACCATCTATCTTTAGTACCTTAATGCATTTAAGATGATGAAATACCTTCTGCACCACTACAAAAAGGCTAGGCTTCTGTTTGTTATTTCATATGGTCAGTACTTAAACTACTGAAACATTTAGTCTTGAAGCCAACTCATGATCAGCTTGAGAAACACAATTTATAGGATCAAATTTCTTTAGCCCTCAGTCCCCTGTTCTGTATTTCTAGGGATAGGGGCTTTGCTCTCACCAGGAAAACCTTTTGCAATACAGTAAGGGAGCTGTAGGAAATCCAAAAGGCAGTTATTTTGGACACACACAGAGTAAACAGTAAATGAAGCACTGTGTTAGTGCGAAACAGGCCTGAGTCACCTCTTGTGGTTTCCAGTGAGTTCATGAAGAATCCCATGTGGGTATATAAGGGTAGAATTTGGGCCACAGTGTTGAGAAAACAGCTCTGGTCGTGATTTCAGCGTGAACGGAAACATACGGAGTTCAAAGAATGCATTCAAACAAGCCAGGCTGAACAAAAGGTCCATCATTTACTGGAGACTTTTCTTCAAAGAACTATTGCATGGAAAATGTGATGGTGGATGTAGTGAACTGAAGCTTTAATAATGGACATTAATGAACATCCTCAAGAATGATGAGAATGATGAAGTGGTTTTCTAACAGCCTCCTTGTGTTTCTCATTCTTCCCCTCTGGAGTTCAGGGAAGGAAGTTAATAACTTCAACATCTTTTCAACATAACATAAGCACATGAGCTTGTCCACACTGGGTTAGACCAAAGGCCCTTCTAGTGTGGGATCCTTCTCCAGCAGTCAACAAATTATCATGAGCGTGTGTGTGGGAAAATTCTTTCCTTCTTTTGCCCGTGTGGAGATGTGGAGATGCAGAGGCACTGAGTGCATGTTCTGAACAGAGCCCCAAGGCCTGTTCGAGGCAGGGCCAGAGTCAGAAACTGGAAAATCATGGTGTCTTTCCAGAAGTTTACCAGACAGTCCCATCCTGCTTCATCCATCACTGTCAGAAATTATTTATTCAAAATGATTACTAGAGCAAAAATGAGGCTAAATATTTTATACATATTATACACACATATATATATTTGCAATTGATATTAGTTTTCCACTTCTCTTGAACTTCTGCTGCCAAGAACACTCTAAGTGAGTGCTGCCTTTCTCCTTGGCTGGTAAAAGCACCTGCAAATTAGTTTCCTCTTAATTTTCAAATCACCAAGTACCAGTTTGCAAAAGATGCTTCATCTCTTCCGTATTTTCTTTGAGAACAAGCACAGCACAAAGCCTCCCTGAGACTTTCCATGTTCTGCGCAGCTCCAGCTGAGGAGCACAGGGATTATTCACAACCACCTCTTCCACCTGCATTTCATTGCATGGCTCTCAAAGCAGGTTCTGGAAAGTGTGGAAAATTCGCATGCCATTCTTGATGAGATTGGGGAAAATAATCCCTTCTTTTGCATCAGTGAGCACATCTCTGTGCTCCCTATTTCAAATCCGGTTCCTGATACCACTGTGCTGGCTTTGTCTGTAGCACTGCCCTCATTCAAAATGATTGCAGCCCCTGCTTACCATGCACAGCATATAAATCCCTAGGAGGCTGCAGCTCTGGTTTCTCAGTCAGAAGCACTGATTTGCCAGGAACTCAGCCAGGCTGCAGAAGGCAGGTATCTTTTCCCCTCCACACTTGCTCCCCTTTTCTCTCACTCCCTGAGTCCTGGCCAGGGAAGGACTAAGCAGTTCATTGTTTTAGGCAAGGGGGTCTCTTTCCTGTCTGCCAAGAGAGGCAAGGGCAAACTTTCTGCCTTGTGCCAGTTCCAAAGAAAAAACATCCTCTATGCTTCTCTGCCTCGGGAAAGGCACAACAAACAGCCTCAGAGCCTTTCTATTTTTAAATTACCTTTGAACCAAACTGGAATTCCTGTTAGCCTCCTTCAGCACAGCAAGTGCTTTCTCTCAGCAGGGTGAGATCTGTCTTCTGGTGGCAAACAAATGGCCAGCATCAGCTCCCTCCACAAGTCCCACTGCTACAGGAGGAGGTCTTGTCTCTGGGTACCAACCGGCCTGGGACAGGTGAAGGAGGGGGCACAGAAACCACATAGCTAGTCTTAAGGGAACTGCCTACACACTTTATAACTACTTCTTAGAAAATGGAGAATGTATACTGGATGCTCAGGTCACCCAGGAGTTATCATGACAACAGCCTAGTTCTGGGTACAAAGAAATAACTGATTTCTAAATATGAGATGTCCATCTGGAGAGAGTATTACATGGGGCTTTCAGAGTATTTCACACAAAAATGTGGGCAAGGAACACCAGCCTATACACTAGCCATATTCAGCTAGCAATAATACTACTTAGCTTTGATGCTACCTAGCAGGAATCTTCATTACAAGCAAGATAAATTCCCATTTTTC
Organism: Buteo buteo; assembly: GCF_964188355.1. Lineage (NCBI taxonomy): Eukaryota > Metazoa > Chordata > Aves > Accipitriformes > Accipitridae > Buteo > Buteo buteo. Next base: position 9,420,819 of record NC_134171.1, on the reverse strand, counting down.
AGAGTGAAATCCAGAGACATGTCTTCAGAGAGTTGTCCTGAGACTCAGCTCAAAATTACTGACTTAGAATACACTCTGAATTACACCCAAAGGAGGCATTAGCTCAGGTATGAGAAGCTCTGGAGATGTGGAGCTCATTACCAGGATTTATCCATCACCTTGCCTACCCAGCAACAGCACCATGATAACATGATTATACCATTTCTCTTATAGGAAGAACTTGGCTGTGCATCTTTACAGCCTACCACTTGCACTCCACCTTGTGTACAAATGCCATGTGCCCAGGGTTACCTGCAGCAGCACTGCACCAAAAGAAAAGAAGATACAGCTTGGTTTCAAAAGGTCATGAGAAGTGCCTTGGCTCCGCAGCAAAACAGTGCTGGAAGTGTTGTGTGGGAAAACAGACTTTCTGCTTTAAGGCCTCCTGCAATTAAATTATTTTGTAAAATACACAGTTTCTTCTAGTAAGTGGAGACTCAAGGGGGTTCTGAATTTAAATTAACTTCATGAGCAGTAATAAATTAAAACTATGTAGATGAATTTTCTTTCTTCATGCCATCCAGCAATCATAAGGAGCTTTATCACAACAACTAAGTACAGAGTACAGGGTCCTTAAAAAAGCTCACAAAAATGATTGCAGTAGTTTTAATTTCAAAAAAGAGTGAGTTCAATTTTATACTTCAGCAGATAGGAATACATTCATAAATTTAGCCCAAATACAAGATTTCTTTATTTTTTTATTCAAAATAGCATTTTTTCTCTGTGGATTTTCCACCTAATTAAAGACCAGATATTTATTAATACATAAGCACTATCATTTTTCAAATCAGTAACAAAGCACACCGAATACTATAATACATCTTGCCCTTTTATTGTATTGTATTGTAGATAAAGAGGAATACACACAGAATAATCACTGCCCTCACAACCATAAAGATGCAGTGTCACTCTGATCCCTTTGGGAGTCACAGAACATCCACTTGTCATTCATTCCACCTTTTTATTGTAACAAGCTGCATATATCAAAACTCAGCCGTGAGCAACCATTTTTCTAAATAAAACCAAACACAGCCAAAAAACCAGTGCTTGCTGACAGGACTTTGCAAGATTCTTAAGGTACCAGCAGAATAAGCATGCACAACAGCAATTCAAAACCATAGACATGCTGCCCCCTGAAAAGGTGAGCTGTGCTGGAAAATTCACATGTTCAGTGCTGGAACTCCATCTCCTGCAAAAAGCTAACTCAAAGTCTGTGCATTACTTTGGTTCAAATCTAAGTGGGAGTAAAGCAACCTAAGGTTGGTATTTTGCAAAGGGTTGTGTTAAACCTATTGTTTTATCTGTAAAATAAAAAATAGTCTATGATAAGAACCTCTATTGCTTCCCATCAGTCAGTTACCAGTGCTATGGTGGAGTGTAATGCTACTAGAAGCAATGTGTTGCTGTGTCATGCTGCTTCTCTTTTATACAAACTAGGTCCTAATGACCTATAAAGGGTTCTTCTAGAATACTACAAAGGACAAAGCAAATTTCCTACTTGAAATGCAGGTGCAAGGAAGCTTTTCCTTTCTGAGAACCACATGCCTTTCAAACAACTTTGGCAGAGCATATGGTAATACACTCCTTTGTCTTATTGAGTATGACTGCACACAAAATAGTAAGTTGGCAGTGGGTCACAGTTCCCTATTTCCCTGTGCCTAATGTGGTAGATAAAATGGGAGAGAAGCAGTTTAGAAACATACAGATAGCTACCATCATAACTTACTGAGCAGTCTGACAGCAAAATATGAGCCACTTATGGGAAGACAGACATATTAATAAGAATTGGTAAAATTACTCTGAAAACCACTGCTGTTGATACTGCTCCCATACTCTTGTTTGTATAAAAGTTTCTAGACTGTACATAGATGCCCTAGCTGATACACAAATCTATTAATTATACTTTGGGGATGATATTTTAAGCCCTATGGAAAATCTATTGTTATCTACAAGAACTTTCCACTGGGGCCATTTTCTGCTCTCTTCCCCAAAACAAAGGAAAAAATGAAAACTATGAGAAAGGATTTGCTATTCTTTTTCAAAGAGTAACAAGGCGCAATCTTGTCTACTACTACTACTACACTGCCTAAATTTTGTTCTCTCTTGCCTCACACTGACTGCAGCAGGAATATTAATAGTAACAGCACTGTAACCCACCGCTATGGAGTGTAAAGTCCATGCAAGAGCTATGGCCCGTTATGGAAGAACTTAAATATTTCTCAAAATACAGTTTGCAGGAGACTCCTGGGCATGTAGGCGTTTTGTAGGCTCTCTGCCAAAACTCTCTGTAGAGGCCAGTTTGAGTGGTTCAATCCAGTATGTGATTTGCTTAATGAAAGACACTTCTCCAGAAGATTTTGGCAGACGCAATCAGTTCAATTGCCAGGCAGTATTCATGTGATTACAAATGATACTGATCACATTAGGTACTTAATAAATCTCTCCAAAAAGATCACAGCTACTGTGTGGCTCTGAAGAAATTTAAATTGTGATACAGATTACTGTGTTTGCTGTGCACTGGACTATTGATACAATTGGGAATAAATACCTTCCTTGGACTGCCAAGCAGTTAGTGGCAACTACTAATTTCTACATAAAGCCATGACTGCTTGTTTGTAAATGTTTAGCTATGCATCATTGCAAAGCAGCTTCCTTTTCATGTTAGGGATACATCCTACCATAAATATATTAAAGAATTCAACTCCACTGACTTTCACAGATCTATGCCAATTCACATGTGCTGAGGGCTTGGCCTGAGAGTCCAAGGACAATTTTTGGCTTGAAATAGAAGAAAAGTGAGATGCTGTCCTGGCATAAAACCCATGAGCTAGACTTTGGCACTGTTTCTTCTGTTGACATTTCAGCAGATGCAATATCACATACAGTAATGATAAAACACATCAAAGCAAAAATGATCTGAGCTGTACCTGTTCAGAAAAAAATTCTTTTCCTTGCATCATGGCACAACTTGCACTCTGTATCTTCCTGTAATTTATTGAACAGCATTTTAAAAATGAATAAATGTCCATTGGCTGAATCCCAGTGCTCATTTCAGTGTATCGCATGAAAGCAATCACACAGGCCTCTCTTTTCTGCTCTCAGGAGGAGGGTTTCTGTCTGCAAAAAAACATGAAATCAAAGAACTGAATATATCAGTTTAAAAAAGTATATAATTGATTAGACCTAATCCCTCCACACAGCTGTAGCCAAGGTGCTTTGCTGAGTGAAAAATCATAGTTATTAGTGCTGGTTTTCATCCAGAAAAAGTGATGAAATAAGTATATTCAGAACAAAGATTCATGGAGAGTATTTTTATAGTTAAAATGTTTCATTTTCACAGTTAACTTCTAGGGAGTAGGCTGTCAAAATTATTAAACTGTCCATTATAAATGCTGAGAAAAATTCCACTTTCAACAGCACTGCTCTTAATTCCTTTGCAGTGATTGATGGCTTCCTGTTGACGATGTCTTCAGTACTGTATAATTTAATTGCACCAGATAGCATGTGCTGAGGAGCCAGTTGTGCTCTCAGTTACACTGCTGTTTCTCTAGAATAACTCTGTGTTTAATCCAGCTGTCAGTCTAACCTTGTTGTCTGAAACACATAATCTTTCACGGCAGACCTAGACCTGAGTTTGTGGCTCCTATTTTAACCTGAGTTGATTTACTGACAGTTGCCTTATTATCAACTCCTTTTGGAGCCATGCCCCCGGAACTCCATCAAAAGCTTAAAAACCATCCTCTGTATACATCATTTAAAATTACTTGCTCTTGTTTTTTGGAGTGCCTTAGTGGAAAAGCATTTCCAAGCTTTTTTTCTCTGTATCCAGGGAAAAAAAAATTAACTTCAGATCCTCAAAGATATTTAAGTATCATCTATTTAGTTATGATCAAATCACTTAATTTGTGGGTCCTGGTCTCACTTTTTGAGAAACAAAGGTTGACTTTCTCAAATGGCACCATCATTTCAGAAGCTGAGACTCTTGCAAGATGCAAAATAAAACTGTTAGTGCAAGCAACTCACATTAGCAAGTACGATTGTGACTGAAGAAAAAATTCTTCCTGAGCATATCTTGTGGTTTTTACCCTGTGGTCTGTGGTCCCTTACACAGTTTGTAGACTGACTGAAGAGTTTCTTGAGGGGAAATAAAAGTTACCAAGCTTAAATTCACCATGAATGGGTTTCCTGTCTCCACTGGAAAAAAAACCATTAAAGGTTGAAAACCACTTGTTAACAAATTGTCTCAAAGCTCTGTGAAACAACAAGGTCTTCAGCCTGCTGGTGTTCCTCTGACATGATACCTCCCAACAAATTAGAAACAGCAAAGGGCTAATTAACAAAGACCCACAGTTTCCAAAGGAGTAGCTGGGCACTTCTACCTGGGGACCTGCTCTGGCTTGCTTGGCCAGCAGCACCTCTGTCCCCCAGCAGTTCCCACTCTCTACTACTCATTTCTTGTTCTCAGACTGCAAGATTTTGCAGGGAGAGGCTGTTTTCAGAACTGCTTTTCCCTCCCCTCCACAGCACTCTACCCTTTTCACCCCAAACAAAAAATCCGCCTTTGCATTAAAGAGGACTTGTTCACTTCCCTTGTCTGCTTTCACTTATCGGCTTAGTGCAATGGCAGGCGTTATTAAACACTGCTCCTCGCTTGTACAATGAAATCTTGGATGAGTGAATGCTCTCATTGTTGAGAGCCCAGTAGAAATCATAGAATCATCTTAACATCAAACAGCCTTACTGGATTTCACTGTAATGCCAACAAGCTGTCACTGTACCACAAACCCTGCCTAGGCGTCACTCATGACTACTTACAGGCAGGAAGAATAGCTCTGGGAGCATTTGATTGTAAACTGAAAGACTATGAAAGAGAAGCATCAATTACAAAAATTAATTGCAGCCCTGTTGGCATTGGCTTAGAAAGTCCCTGATAGGAACAGTCTAGCACGGGGCTTGCCCTTGTAACAACAACTTTCAAGACTCAGGAGTTGTTGAACGAAGTTACCTGTGTGTAAAACTTGAGAAACTATAGTTAGTCAGCATGAGCCAAGCACCAGTGGTTGAGTAGGGATACAGAGGCTGTATCTTTCAGAGAACAGAAGGCCACAGCGTGCCATTTGTAGGGCCCTGGCCACTGCATTTCACTTTAGTATCTCTGCATCATTCAATAATTTGTATTTAACTAAAGCATCTCTTCCAGAAAGGCCTTTGGAGTCTCAATCCAAAGGCTGGAAATGATGGACAGTAACATACCCTTTCTTTACTAGTAGTATTAAACTCTAAGAGCTGTCAAAGGGTAAGCAATGTTCCAGATAACTGGTTACGTTTGTTTTGGTGATGCACTGTTCCTATACCCCTTGTTCTGTAATACTGAGAGCTGTCTGAATCACTGCCTTGGCATCACAGCCTGTCCAGGTCCTCACAGAGACAGAAGCTTATCTTGCAGTGCTCTGGGGCTGGCTTCTCCCTTTATATTCTGCCTCACCTCTTACAAGAGAGCATTGCTCTCTGATGGGTTGTATTCTCACTCCACTCTCCGAATAGAATAGCCAACACAGATACATCTGAATATCTCTGTAAGTGGGATTAAGGAATTGTACTGCCTCTATCGCATTCAAAAAAAATCTTCCCAGTGCAGCTTAGCCAGAAATTTACGACCTCCTTTAACTTCCCATGTAAAGTCTGGTGACAGTATAAGAACCAAGACAGCTGCAATTGCACATGGTCTTCCAGTGTCATGTGTAGGTACAAAACACTTCAGCTGAACCTAATCCAAACAGGTGAAACCCCACTATGCATGAGAACAGCCCAGCACAGCTGCTGGAGGTAAAGCCCATCTATTCACAGTCTGACACTTAACAGTTATTTAGTATTACGCTAGTGCATGGGAAACTTTTGCAATGTAACCCTTTTGCAATGTACTGCACTCAGAGCTCTGCCCTAATCAGTTCGCTATTGATAGCTCAAGAAAGCTAAAGTCACTCCAGCCTTATTGTGTGGGGTCCTACATGATTGCCCAAGGTCACAAGAAACCAAAGGCAAAGCAATGTAATTGCCCTTCTGTCTTATAGTTTGAGACACATAATTGATTTACATCTCTCTGGCTGACTCTGCTGTGAATGACAATTTGAGCAGAGCATGACTCTAGAGGAACAAGGAGCCCTTCTCACCTGCCAACAGAGACAGCACTGGTCACAGGCACCGAGCGGGCACCTAAAGGAACTGGGTGATGTGGCTGTGAACTGGTTGCACTCACCACAAGTTGCTTTACTGTCATGTTTCCAGTGTGAATGGAGCTGTTAGGGAAGGAGAGGCAGGACAAGACATACATGCGGGGCCTTTATTAGAGGTGGGAGACCTCCTGCCCCTTGCAAACTTCAGGCAGCATGGGAACCGCTGTGGTAAGACCTACCCCAGTTAGTGTTTGTGCGTATTTATGAACCTACATACGTATGCATTGTTAAAATCAGGGCATTTAACACACCCTCATTTTTTGTTCATTAGCACCTCTGCAGCACAAGACCAGTGTGTGAAGTTGCAAAATGCCCTGTGTGCTGTGATAACTACCGGAGAAATTTCCTTCCCCCTTTTTCATGGAGTATCGATCCAGGAGCAAGGAATATATGTGCTTCCCTTTCCCCTGCCAGCCCTGCCTGCCACCTTCTTGCTCTCCAGTTCACTTTCTGCTCCTGCTCACTGAACAGTCAGCCCATAGCTCAGAATCAGTGTTGTGAGATAAAGAGTAAATAATTTTTCTTGTTCTTCTCTCCCTTCATACATCTTCTTTCCTTCTCTATTTGATGCAGGGACTGTCTGGGGTAATTCTTCAGCCTGTTATGCAAGAAGTCTGACTAGATGATCTTTAATGAACCTCTCCAGCCTGTGAAAAATAATCTGTACTTGGTAAAATCCTATTTGCTGAAATGGAATTGAGTCAGCAGAGATGTCATGTCTGGTGTACACAGGCAGGCAGACCTGGCCACTTGGAGATAAAGGCTAAGTGAAAGCATTTCTATAGAAACACATACCCGCGTGTCTAGATTATACGCTGTCTTCTTTAAATCCTGCAACGCCCTCTGCATGAACTCAAACGCATGGCAGTCAACACAGGGACGACCTGGAAAAAGGTACAGAAGAAGACATCACTGTCACAGCATGAAATTTGGAGTGTGGCAGTACACAGAGGGACTACTCAGAGACCTTGCAACGCCAGGAAAAAAAACCACAACATCTTACCAGGCACGCACACTTGCATACGTACAAAGCTAGCGCTGCCTGTGGACAGGGCTGTATCTATCCTTGTGCAAATGTGTAAGGACCAGCAAAAACACAAGAGCATTCTGCTGTGTATGCTTTTCTGAACATAGCCCAGGCTTGATTCTGCCTGGTGCTGTGTGCCTTCAGCCCCCAGCCCCTCCCCTTAAAATGGAAAACCTCAAAACTTCTCAGACATGGGTTAATTCTCAAATGATACACTGAAAATAGCAGTTTGCAGTGGTTCAGGAATCAGACAGGCAGGTCTGTTTTTACAGGAGCTCTTACAGAGCAGCTTGGCAAGGGACAGTGCCAGATCTGTATTTGCTTCCTTTCACCTGCTGCTGTATTTTTTCTCTGCCAGGAATGCAAAGCATCCCACTGGCTCTGCAGCTGGTGCCAGTGTGTGCACAGAGAGGGGCAGGGCAAGGAAAAGGCAGAGAAGAGGAGGAGGAAGGGACTGGACAACTAAAATGGCTCACTTGTGGACCTGGGCATTTCTGCTCTGCCAGGATTCACCTTGCACTAATCTCAGGCCCTTTCATTCAGTTACAGAGTCAACGAAGTGTGGATTTTCAGAAGAAATTGCAGATGCTGGAGGAGCTGCAGGGGGAGCGGGGAGAGAGGGCGTTTTACGTTGATCACAGAGCCCCCGTGTTGCGGGGGGTGCTGAAATCCTTGTCCACAGGCAGCCACTTGTGCTGCTCTGACAAAGCAAAGAGGGTGCAAAGCTGCTGCTGAATAGATAGCTGGGGAGCTGCCTGGAGCCAGGGACCCGCTGTGCGGCACTGCAGCACCCTGTGCTTGGCACCCCGCTGCCAACGTGGACTTCTCAGTTGGGCCTGATGGAAGGGAGGAGCCAGGGTGCTTCTGGGTCCCCAGCAAGCCTCTTCGGGAATTTGACCTGTTCAGGAGGTGTTTCTCTCCGACCCGTCCTCCTCCATCTCCCCTCCATGCAGCTGACATCTCAGGGAAACCCAGGGATCAAGCCAGGGATTTAACTCCAGGGATGTGGGGAGATGCTAATTCCCCACCTCTATAAGAACAGCATAACTCATGAAGACTCTCTCTCCAGGCCTGAGAGGATTAGCGACAGGATGGTTTTGAGCACATCTTAAAGATACTCAACCCCCTCCTGTTTTCAGTATTTCAGTAATTTAATTGTTTTCACTTCAGATCATGGAGCAGAGCCCTTAGAAAGAAGCTGCACCCTCAGCCTGCTGTCAGCAAATCCATCATTCACTTGGTGCCGTGGCCTGCTCCCTCTCCTTGCCGTGGTCTTCTCGGAAATCACCTGCCCTGGCTCCACCTCAGTGAAGTGCAGCATACCCTGAAGTGCTGGTCACTAAAGCGTTCTCAAAATCAGAACTTGGTAGAGAGAAAACAAACCTCAGGTTATAAACGAATGTGCTCTGGCATAAATGAATCTCCTGCTCTGGCAGTGTGGAGAAAGCGTCTTTGAGGACAGCCATGAATTCCATAGTCGGTCACTGTCTGCCACCCAGGACGCCTTCCCAGGCCTTCATGAAGGCCATGGCTGTGTGGGATCATTCATGGGTATTTATGGCAGCCAAGCCCTCCTACGTGGACGGGAAGGTACTAGTGCTACGGCACAACCGTGCCAAGTGGTTATTTCACTTCTGCCACCTCCATGAAAGCAGGTGCCCTGGCATCAAAGCGGCTTCTGCAGGGAAGTGGTGGTGGCACTGAGGACACCTGCCTGTGCAGCTCTGCGTGTCCTGGATCAGCACGTGCGAAGCTCCTAACTTCTCTGGCACAGAGCTGGCAATACTCTTCAAAGCCACAGTGCAGAAGCAGCCAGTTTCGCCACATAATGGGGTATTCACTCTCTAATCTAGTTTCCTGGGCTGTCCTCCTTGGTGGAGGGTCCTTCTCCAGGCACAGCTGTCTCTGGGTCGGGTTAGCACCCCTGCCTGCTGGCAGCTAGCAGCCCTGCAGCACTGGCAGTGGGAGAGCCCGTGGGATTCCTCCAACCAGCTATATCCCGGGATGGGATGCATCATTTTGACTTACAGTGGCACAGAGAGGACTCACTGAAGCAGCACCACTGGCAGATGAGAGGACAGCTGTATCTGGGAGGAGGTGACAAATGGCTGGGGAGGTGACCGGCTATCAATTTTTCCACCCATGCAGCCCTGCAGAGCACACATTCAGCACTTGGGGACTGAACTAGAGCAGTGCTGATCTCTCCATCAAGCATCTTGCACTAGCACAGAGCAACTTGAATGCAAATAAAATAGGGGCAATACCCCGCTACCTGGAAAGCCTATAGCCACAGTTGGACTTTTACCAGGAGAGCTGCCCAAGTCCTGACTTTAACCGGGTTTTTAAACTACTATACCAGCCAGACTCTTGCGGTAGCCAAGAGCAGATACTTAAGGAAGATATAAGAATAAGCCTCTAGCAATGTTCTTCTAGCCTACCAAGAGGCTGGAGCATAGCCTGAGTCTGGCTGGTGTCTCTACATCTGATAAGCCCTCCATGAACTTTTCTCACATTAATTTGCCCTGTTGCTTCCTGAATCCATGTAAACTTTTGGCATCTAGAGTATCCTGTGGCAATGAGTTCCACAGCTCAGCTCTTCAGTGAGTGAACAGAATACCATTCTTGTCTCCTCTGAAGGTAACATCTGCTGCTTTCATGTCCTACCTCTAATTTTTGCAGTGGAAGAGAGAGTTATGAAATATTCACCATCTTTGTCCCACTTACGACTTTGCTGCTTTCCATCACTCCCTGCCTCGGTGTCTCCCTTCCAGACTGAAGAACTGGGCTGGTAAGCTGGCCTATCTAGCTGGACTTAATCTCTCTTCATGCTCACAATATTTTCAGTAGGATGCCCGTGGACATTTCCCCAACATAATGATGTCTAAGGGTCTGTTTTCACAAAGGCTTTAAACAAATCTAAATACGTGCTGTTGCCAATAGGAGCAATCCCACCCTGCTTTCTGTCCTTGGCTACGTGTTCCCACACCTTCCCTTGCTCACACCAGGAGTGACCATGCAGTTGCTTGGTCAGGTGGATCACTGATTATTTTTTTTCTCCAGATCAGATCCTGAATGCCCAAGTTCTGGGGCCAGAAATAGGGCAAGGACTGGAGGCCAGGTTATGGGGAGGAGAAGGGCAGGGGCAGCATAAGCTTACATCAGCTTAAAGCAATCATGAAACCAAACCTTAAGTCACATCATAGCAAAGTACAGCAGAGTGCTATTAATTCCTTGCTGACAGCTGGGAACAGACTATCATTCATAGGGAGACTTAACAGGTTTGTGGATTAACATAATGAGAATTATCAAGAGTCAGCTATAATTCTTTAAATGGGTCCTGTCAGCATGAAGACTGTATGTGTCTTTGTGTGTTTGGGGAGAAATGGGGGAGGAGAGCTTAAAATATGTTTCTTGGCTTCTTCTTGGTGAAAAACTGGAACTGAAAGCACTGTGGAAGTCTAATTTACTTTCCCTCACATGCACATGGCGTTTAGTCTTTGTATTTCATGCACCTTGGCTAATGAAAACAGACTGACCAGCTTCTGTTCTTCAAATTCCACATTTCAGCTTTCACAGTGGGTGATCCGTGCTATGAATGCAATGGGAGGTTGGGGAAATTACTTAATTTTTTTTAGTGGATTGCACTGAACTTTAAAGAAAATAATCCGCAAACATTAGTAATGCCACTCCATACTTGAACAGTCTTTTGCATATGCAAAGTGCTGTGAATAAAGTATAAGGACATGATTAATCACTGCTAATTAGCATTATTCATAAAAAGCTGGGCCTGGCTCTCTGACTGGCAGAAAGTATGCCAAGTGGAGAGCAGGTGATGGTACCCCAGCCAGATATCGGTGCCACACACAGGGCAGGGTGTCTCTGTAAAGCTAAGAACTCTGACTCGCTCTCCTACTTCTCTCCTGTGACTCCTGCACCTCCCACACTTGCACTAGAGCATTGCTGCCCCTCTCCTGCTGCAGGAGGGACACATCTCCCACCACATGGGAGAGAGGCTGTAGTGCTGTGTGGTCTGTGAGGGATTGTTCCTGCTAAAGGCATGTTCCCAGTCCCATGCCACACACCTGGGAACAGAGAAAAGCATCAAGCATCACGCTGGTCTGCCCTGCAGAAAGACACTTAGTATGGTCCATGTACATCATATATCCCTGCCAAGAACGTGTGCCAGAGCCCCCTTTTTCTCGCTGGGCCACTCAGGATCCTACAACCATCAGTTTACCTGGGCTGACAGTATGGACTTAAGTGCCAGCAACAGGGAAGGTGTGTACACGTGCTGCAGTAGCACTGCCCCCAAAATGGGTCAGTGCCCAGGAAGATGAACTCCTTGATGATAAATAGTCAGTGGAGCTGACATCAAGCAGGGAAAGATCCAGGAATGTCTGTACTAGATCACATCAAAGGTCTGCCTGACCTAGTGTCCTGTCTCCCATGAGCTACATCTCTTGTAGTACATTAAATGTGTCTAGAAGCATTCCCAAGCTTTGAAAGTAGCTGGCATGAGACAGCTTATCTCTGGAACAGTAAACTTTGTCTTCCAGATAGGCAATTGGCCTCCTGTCATGGACAAAAGTGTTCCAGGGACCATCCTAGCAGGTTACTAGTACAGTCATGTCCCCATGCCAGGAACATCCATGGGCACTGGTTATAGTTGTGACCTTCATGGCCAGCAATGGATGCCTGTGAAAGAGCATAAGAACAGGCCAAGTATGAAGGGATGTGTCCCCAAAGACCCTCCCAGGCCCCAGGAATATGCTGAGGCAGCTCCTGAGCCAGAACTGCTGCTGCATCTAACAGCCCTTTCTAAGCCTTTTTTTTCCTTGAGTTTACCCAATCAGTTCTGCAATCCCATGCAAACTTTTAGCATCCACAGTGTCCCAAGGGAGGAGCTCCACAGGTTAACTATCAGGAAGAGCCCTGATGGGCAAAGGAAAGTACCTGGAGCACTTAGCAGCTATGCAGCACTCTCTCGACAAGAGGCCGATTAGGAGCATCCTGAGTTCCTTTTTGCTTTAAAACTCTGTCCCTGCAGCAGCGTGAAACAATTTACCATTCATGATCAGCTGAGAGTCTTCCTCCTGGCTTGGCCTCAGACATAAATACCATTATGCATTCATAGCAATGCTACCAGCCTCCATTACTCCGGACAGAGCAGCATGTCTCTGCAGAAACACTGGCCACAGAAACACTCTGACCTGCCTTTCATTCCTCACTCTCACATGGAGGAGTAAGACAAGACAAGACATGGAATCTTCCTCAAGGGCTCTTCAGGGGACTTCAGTAGCCTGGCCAGAAGATATCAGAAAGATAACTCCTTGAGACCAGGGTCAGAGACCCTGGCCAAGGTTTTGTTCTACAGATAAAATGGGAGTTTCCACCACACAAGTGGAACAAAGAACCACTATATACTTCTTCCTCGAAATATGTTGGCTTGCCTCTGCTAACATAGACACACAAAGGGCACATATAATTTATTTTTCAAGCATGATTTTCTCCTTGAGGAGACAAAATGGACTACTTGTCACAAAACTTATTAAAATTAATTAATGCCTAGAAAACAAACACACAAAAATAGAGATGAGGTCTGTTTTAGAACAGACCAAAACTTCGCATTAATTAAGAAAGAAGAGAATGGAAAAAGAAGGGAATTCAAGATGTAAGTCCTGTAGAGACAAAAACACATAGGTGTATTTGAAAACTAGTAATGGAATTATAGGAGAATAAAATGCAGTGACAAATCAGGTCTTGTATTAAATATTTTAGCAGTTATATAAAAAGATACCTGTGATACAAAGTAAGCATGACTAAGAAGTAGAGATTGGTTTGTATGCAATTACCTTCCTTTTTTTTTTCTCCCAGAGGATATTTTAAGTTTCTAATGAGTGGCTACTTCCCACCTGCTGTCACCAAAACACCCTGAGAACATTGACTCCATCCCCTAATATCTGAACTATTGCCTCATTTTGGAGCTGAGAAAGTTCAACTAGAGACTTGCTCAGAATGACAGAGGAGCTGTGATCCAAATTCAAGAGCTCCCAGCTTCATGGTGTGCTCAAGGCAGTCTGTCATATTTATTTATTTTTTAGCTTTGCAGAATAGCAGCAGGATTTCACAAATCTATATATGCTTTACAAATACACTGTTTGGGTCAACTTCCCCTATGTCAATCTGTAGTAGTTACAAGAAAGTTGAACTTGAACTGTTGTTCCAACTAAATACTAAAATAAGCAAAATATAATGCCCTAGCAGAAATAAACAGAAATTTCCTTCTAACAATATCCAGACTAGCAAGGACATCATATGTATTGTGGCAAATCTGGAAACGAAACTCTCGAGAAGCAGATCTGAAAGACCTACAATCAAAGAGCTTTAAAACCAGCTTCAGTGAAAATTACAATATGCAGTTAGTATTTTTTCCTAAATAACTACTAATCCTTTGCTTGCCCGCTGTTTTTTATAAGCGTTGTTTTCATGTGCTTTGCTGACATGTTACAAATTCATCATTACTCCCTCGCTAATGAGGCAATGCAGCGTTCCCCTGGAGCTTAAGGTCTGCGTGGCTGCTGTGGGTTAAGCGGAGGAAAGCAAGCGGGACGCGGTGCAGCGGGAGGGCACGAGTGCACACGACGGGTACGTACTTTCTGCAGGAATGACACTCCCGGAGTCCTGGCTGGCCCCCACAAGCCTCACGCTTAGCAGGCCAACCACCGAGATGAACGGGATGGCCACACGCATCACCCTCCAGACAGACGGCAACGCCATTACTCTCATCAATAATTCAAGCTATCTTCCCTGCCTGAAACGAGGAGAAATAAAGAAAATCAGCGGTTTGTTCCCAGCACGCTGCCCACAAAGTAGTGGACCGGGCGTGATAAGCGCAGACCCGCATGCACACGCAAACCCACATGCACACATCACTGCAGCGACACGCCACGGGCTTGCGATGCACCCCAAGGACCAGTTTGCCAAGTACCTGATCTTTCTCTTCGCCTGTGTGCCAGACCCTTGGAGCAGCTGTAGCGAGCAGGCGAGGCTCCAGCAGCCACTCTGAGCATGCGTCCCCTCCGCATCCCCCCTTCCCTGATTAGGGTCATTGCCATGGAGATTTGCTATAGCAACACTGAAAAATTGGAGCTGCCAAGTGGAGAAGAAGATTTAAAGGGACCACAATGTGGTGGGTGGTCAGTGCTGTACTCCTCCCCTATCTCTGCTCCTCGAAGGCCATGTCCTCTCCTTGGGGAACACTGGCTGCTGCCACCCACGTTAGAGGGTCTTTGGCAATTTTGTGTTTGTTGCTTTTATTCCCAAAGGGGCTGTGCTGAAATATGCAGCTCCTGTCCCTTGCTTTATGTGTAACTCGCTTAAAGTAAGATTTTGTTCCAGGAGGTTTCAAATGAGATGAAAACTCGGAAGTTTGCTTGGAAGAATAAAGATGCAGGGCCTGTTGATAGCACCCTGCACTCTGGGGAAGACTCCATTATGGCCTTCCTTTAACTCCACTGAAAACAAAGCCTTGCGGACAACAGCAACATCAGCACATGAACCAACCAGGAATATGGATCCTGCATGGCATCACACTAGGTAACCATGATAACAGCCCAGACAAAACCTATGCACTGCAGAAGGTTAATGATGCTTGCTTCAAGCTCAACTCTTCACCTGGGATTTTGCTAATAGGCTGTGTCCTGACAAAGCTCAAGCATGAGCCCTCCTGGATAGGGCATCTCCATAAGTACCTGGATGAAGTCAAGCATTCAGAAAGTGGAGGTAATACCTTTTGGAAAAGAGAGAGAGAGATGCTCTCAACACCTGGTTGCCGTAGACCATGGTTAAAGACTCATCTTGCAACATATCTGTTCAATTCATGGCTTTTTCCTTCTCTCACAGGAGGACACTACCTCCTCTCACCAGGGAGCAGGCTCCAGCCTTCCTGGTCTGTACAGAATAACTAACCCGCCAGGCTGTGGAGGTATCAGCCTTCCTGGGCTGAGACACGATTAATCCCTGGCTTTCTTCAGCCCTAGGGACTGTCACCAGCAATGTACTCTGCTTCTATTTTACTTGTTCCTGTGGCTTCCTCAGAATTACCTCTTATATCCCTCATTTCAATGCTTGTGCTTTTGGACGCGGTTAGTTTAAAAGTCATCTCGAAGGACTCCAGGCTCTTGACCACTTTCTGGCAAAGTAAAATTGCCTTGTGCATGCAAGAGAGCACATTGCAGAGGGGCAGCCCAGAGTTATGGAAGCAATTCCTACCAGAATGACTCATTAGGCAAATTTTTAGCCCAAAGTGCAACTGAAACTCAACTTCCCTTGCAGGGAAGGCCCAACTGAATGTCTCAGGTGAGTCAGGGCACACGTGTGCACCAAAACGGCTCCACTGACTCTATGAGAAGCTGAGGCTCCTAATCCAAGCTCTGAAGTTGGATGCCTGAAGTGAGGTTGTGTGAGATGGCCCAGTTTAACATTGTTTGTCTCTTCACAGGCCTCTGATGCCTGTTAAAGGAGCAGCTCTGTAAGAGCCAGGATGTAATGGAAAAACATTGTACAGTTTGACTATACACTCATCTAGGGCTGGTCACATAGTCTAGCCCTGATCTGCAGTTTTAAATAACACCAAATGGAAATTCTGGCACAAAATCCAAACCTTACACTTCCATTCACCCTGGCATATGTGTTTCTTGCGCATACCCTCATTATGGTCCCACGGCCATATCATACATGAGCTTCAAGAAAAGGACAGAAAGGAATTGCCTACAGATGCAATAAACTTCTATAAGGTGTAAAGCACTGTTTGTTCCAATATTTTTTCAAAGTATCTAAGTAGAGTCTTTTCTAAAATTGTAACTATTTTGTAATCTTTTTCATAATTGCTTGGTCTTTTCAGTAGGTAGGTAGAACAAGCAGTACAACTCACAGTGAGGTAAGGAAAGGAATTTGACAGCTCAGGGAGGAAGGGCAACCACAGAAGTAAGCAGAGGTGTTAGCCATCTTAAACAACTGTGGAAATTATAAAAGGGGATCAGAGCAGAGAACTTGGGAAAACTTGGAATACAGAGAAGCTGAAGGTCCTGAAATATGTCATTCCCAGGATGCCAAGACTCCAAGGATGCCTGCACATGGTTTTGTGATATCTTGTTATTAGGGTCTATATATCACAGCAAAGTTTTGCATAGTTTATGTGCATCCAATAAAGCTTCTCTGTGAGAGGATGGACTGTCTTTGTCTTGGTTTCTGATTGCTCAACCACCCACTACCCAGACTTAACACTGTGATAGCACCACAGGAGGAGTTTTTGCTGAATTGGACTACTGCCATCTAGACAGTACAACACCATTGAACTTGCTCCCACTTGTGGCAGTGGAGGGGATCCGCAGTAAAGCACTATCCACCGTCTAATGGAGTGGAAGGTGTTATTTCTGTGTTACAGCACACTACTAAGCTTAAAATAATGTCCTTTTTTTTTCATTGCTTGGTGCCACCATAAAACAATCAGACATTGCACTTGCAGACTCAGGCCAGTTTTTGTGCTGGCCATGGTCTTTAAGAAGCATGAAAAAAGTTCCCAACTCCTCTTGCTAACAGAACCATGTGGTCCAAGACGCAGTCCTCAGTTCTCAGGGAACAGAAGCCAGTACGCATGGAAAAGTTCCAGAAATCTGTGTTGTTCTATACCTCCAGCAAAGCTGAGGAAGAGAGAAGCATGAAAGCACTTGCACGACTTGCTTTGCTATTACATTCACTATTGCCTACCCCTATGACTAAGGGATACCAGTACTTAATTTACTTTGAAGGATGAGAAAATTCCAAGAGATTCATAGGAGTCCATCTGCTGTCTGAAGAATGTTGTAGTGAATCCCAGAGGGCTGTTGGAAATATTTATACTTCGTTATCTTTTTCTGCAGAGAATCCATACCTAATTACCATTTGCTAACAAAAGAAGACTTTCCTCCAAAATAATCAGAAACATCCAGACATTTATTGGGAAGATGATTAGTGAGGATAGACATCTGGTAGCTCCCTCAGAAAATCTCTTCTTGATGCCTAAGTGTTACAGGTTTTGAAAGTTACATCTTTGCAGTGGAGGAAGAAAATGAATATACCTAGTTAAAATCACTAACGTTAAAGGCCTGAGTTAAATATGTGTGCATAAAAGGAAGGTGCTGGCAAAGGTTCTAATTTTAGAACTCCATTATTGTAGTCATGGGTATACATGGCAAATACAGTGGTTAATCCCAGTCTAATATGAAGTGCTAAATCATTGCCTGTTAACATGGCCATAAGCCCTTTGTTGAACTCAAACAGAAGAAGAAAGCACAGAGACAGAAGAATCTGTGTCTGGTTACTATTACTTGAATAATAGAGTGGCAAGAGAATACAGGAACAACCCGTGAAAGGCCAAGAAGCAAAACCAGATGGAAATAGTGAGAAACATGAATAATAGCAAGAAAGCATTCTTTAAACATATGGAAAGTAAGGAAGACAAAAACCAAATGAGGAGTTTGTTCTCTATTCGGCAGAAGGGGGAAGTTAATCAGGTTGATGCCTAGAAAGTGATACAGGGCTTAGCATCTATTTTATCTACCAACCAAAATAAGGTGAACTAGTGAGCAGGAGGCTAACACAACTAATACTAGTGAACATGTTTTAGGTAAGAACATTAAGCAGAAATTTGCTTTGCTTATGTATGCTTGTAAGTTTGTGCCAGGTCATTTTTCTGTGTTTCAGTCTGCCTAGAGCTCTCTTTTTACTCATGGCTATCACTAGACCTACCTCAGATCATTTAAAGAAGAAACTAAAGCAACCACCATCAGCAATTATTGCTGAGAGCTCAGGGAAGATGTGAGTTATACCAGCCACGGAAAAGGGTAAACGCAGTGACTATCTTTAAAAGCAGGAAGAGAAACGGGAAAATGACACACAAACCAGTTTACCATCAATCCCTGAGAATGTTTTAGAAGTAATAATCCCACCGACAGTTTGTAAGCGTTTGGAAAACAAGAACTGGAATTGCAAATAAGAAGTATTTGTCAAGAATCAAGTCAAACTAGCGTAGTTTCCTTCTGTGACATGGTAACAGGTCTTGCAGGTAGGGAAGGCCAAATTTAATCAACTACAGGAAGATTTCTGATGCTGTGTCACACAGCATTGTCAGAAGAAAAATAAGGAAACTGCTCTAAGGCCAGCAAAACTGTCTGGGTCACTGCTGAGAGTTAGCAATGGGTCACTGTCACCATGGAAAGATATCACATTGGGTCTGCAGAGACTCACTTAGTTCAAGGGTTATTCAGCATTTCATTAGTCAGCTGGGTAATGAATAAGCAAAGTGGCTACTTAAGATGTAACACCAGCCTGGAGGTTATAAGCAATGCTGGGGGAGAGGACTGGAATTCTAAATCATACAGACAAGTTGAAAAAAGGGTCTAAAAACAGAATAAAATTTTATAAGAATGAGAACAAGGTGCTACACTTCATCAGGAATAATCAATGGCTTATATTTAGAATGAGGAACAGCAAGTTAAGTGGCACTTCTACAGTGGAGCTAGGGAGTCAAGCTGAAATCAGTCTACAATATTCTGTCAATGCCAAAAATATGCAATTATACTGGGATACAAAAAACAGTGAAAGAGCTTAGACTGCCTTCAGCAGAAGGTCTGAGCTGTAGTACTGCGTCTGGTTTGGTCACTGCAGTATTAGGAACTAGCAGAGACACCACCAGCAGCAGAAATAACCAGAGGTTTAAATTGCATCAAGGATGCACCACTGAAGCCCCTGGAAAACTTCTTAATAATAGGGATGGCACTAGGATGCATTTGGGAATGGCGTTGGGATAGTTGGCCCTGCATAAAGACAAGGGATGGACTGGGTGATCTACTATGGATACATTTCCCTTCCTGGTTTTTTTTGATTCTATGATTACAAGAATCATTTTGCTTCCCAGGCAGTGACTTCCCAGCTCTCTGTGTTGTAATTCCGGCAGAAACACAGACACTACTGGGAGAAATGCATTGCCCTTCTGCAGCATCTGAAAGTCAGACTATTTCTCCTTCCTCAGTTATCAGGGCAAAGGCAATGTTTTTTCTGGTCTAAGCAAGTATGACGGCTAGAGAACATTCCCGTTTTGGGATGGGTCACTGTTGTGGTTTAACCCCAGCCAGCAACTAAGCACCACGCAGCCGCTCACTCACTTCCCCACCACCCAGAGGGCCCAACGTGGGGCTCGAGCCCACGATCCTGGGATTAAGAGTCCCATGCTCTACCAAAATCAGGACAGTCACTGATGAAGGGATTCAGAGATATTTGGCTGGGTGCAGGGCAGCTACCAGGGCCCACAGCTTCTTAATCCTCCTTTAAATAATTATTTCACAGTCTTGCAGATGAATTGAGAGGTGAGAGGCTGGTGCACTGTAGATGTTTCAGCCTATAAACAGAATAAATCGTATTGTCTTTTTTTCTGGCAGCCATCTCAGGCCCTGAGAAGGACTGAAAATTAAAGCACCCTATACTTATCTTGTCCCTCATGCCATGAGATAATGATTCACCTTTGCTCGATGGCTCACTATCTTCTTTAAACACTAAGCCAGAGGTTTGGTGGGGAAAAAAATCTCCCTCATGAAATGACAATTTTGTTCTTGGCATCATTGCTTGACAAGTTCCCCATCTTGGAGCTTCCTGGAAAACCCTTCAAGAATCCAACCACAAGCTGAACCTTGGTCAGACTATGACGCTTCGAGACACTGCAGCTGTCCCAACAAAGTCCACACAACACTGCAAAACAGGGATGTGGCTGCAAATAGGGAGTATGATAGAAACTTAGCACCAAGATCCTTTAACACAGGAACTAGTCAACTCCAAGAGGCCTCTTTCACCACAGTGTAAGATGTGGGAAAGCACGCAGGCTTGATCAGTTCTCCAAAAATCAACTGAAGCCAAGTGTGACAAGCATCTTTAAACACCTTCTAAAGCCGAGAATGCTTTCTGCTACACAGGAGGGGCTGCTGTCAAGCTATTGTGAAATGAAGGTCAGTTCAGGCTTTTGGTTCGAAGAAAAAGTAAGAACCACTGGCAAAATACCAGTTTCCCTAGTTTATATCTGAGGTTTGCATTGGACTGCTGGAAATCCAGCAACCGATTACTGTGCTGGACATGGCGTAATTTCTGCTGGAGCAGTCTGTGCCTGAAGGACTGCAGCCTGGGAAAGGGACCCACGCTGGAGCAGTTTGTGAAGAACTGCAGCCTGTGGGAAGGACCCACGTTGGAGAAGTTTGTGGAGAACTGTCTCCCGTGGGAGGGACCCCACACTGGAGCAGGGGAAGAGTGAGGGGTCCTGCCCCTGAGGAGGATGAAGCGGCAGAAAATAACATGTGATGAACTGACCTCAACCCCCATTCCCTGTCCTCCTGGTGGAGGGGAGGGGTAGAGAAAATCGGGAGTGGAGTTGAGCCAGGAAGGAGGGAGGGGTGAGGGGAAGGTGTTTTAAGATTTGGTTTTACTTCCCATTGTCCTTGTTTTGATTTGATTGGTAGTAAATTAAATTGATTTTGTTTTTTCCCCAAGTTGAATCTTTTTTGTGCCCATGACCATAACCGGTGAGTTATCCCTCCCCGTCCTTGTCTCAACCCACCAGCTTTTCATCATATTTTCTCCTCCTCATCCCACCGGGGAGGGGCGAGGAGTGAGTGAGCAGCCTTGTGGTGCTTTGTGGCTAGCTGGGCTTAAACCATGACAAATCCCTTCTGAATTCATGTGTTCTGAGACCTGTTGATGTTCAGGAAGAACCTGTTGGTTGGTTTTTTTAATTGCTGGGATTTGGGCACGTTATTCTGTGGCTACCAAAACCAGAGTAACAAAAGGCACAGGCAGTTCTTCTCTGTACAGCCTGTATGTGCATACAGAAAGTGGAGGCAGGGAGATCTTGTTTTATTTTAGAAAAGCTATTGACTTCTAGGACATGGTTCAACCTTCCATGGGTAAAATACAGTTTAATTTTACATTGTATGTAAAACAAACCATACTTTAAATGTGCAATATACCAGCTGTCAAAATGCATTTAAACATTGTTCAGTTTCCACTTCAACGCAAGACTGAATTGTGCATTAGTTATATTCAGTGCTGTTGGCTGAAACCAGATACTTTTCACAAGCTGGATGCTTTATTACAGTGTATATGTAGTCCAGGATGAATGCAAGAGCTGCTTAGGCAAGAAATCATGTGTATCAAACTTACTGCATGGATGAAGTTCTGCTCTTTAACTGGGGAAGAGAAATAACCCACGATGCCCAGAGCTTTGAAAGCCAACTTAGAGCACTAAAGAAGGCCTCCAGTGAAAGCCTTGACTATAAGCATTCACAAATGCTGGTAACTTTGATTTTGGTCCCAAAGTCTGTGTCTCTCCCCAGCCCCTATATTAAACTGAAAGGTTTCAGAATGAAACCATGGTCATCTCTTTAGGTTGTGGTTGAGAGCTGAATAGATATAACCTCCCTAAACCTGGTATCACTGGGAACTTTAAGGTCTGTTGGGATTTATGCAAAGGAAAATGCTAAGTTTCATGAGGATCAGTGCAGAAGCCACACAAAATGACAGATTTTGTCAGTATTGTCTGCCTAAATGAACACTGGTTTGCTCAAATGTTAGTCCAGATTTGACATTAAAATGTACTTTATGTTAGCAGATCTTTCCATTAATTTGGACTAGACATAATTCTGTTATACAGAAAAGCTCCTACACTTTCTATTTTGTAGAAAAGCCCCTTGGATAAATATCTTTATGCACATCAAAATGTCATGCAATAAAAGTTCTTCGCACTTAAACTAAACAGAAGCTGTGTTTTGTCTCTACTTTCTCTAAGAATTAACAGAAGACCCTAACTGCTGTAATGCAACAACTGACACTTCACAGAGCAAAAGAGTCCCAGTGATGCGATTCCTTCATTTCTCTGTCAGTGGTACCTACTGGCTTTTGCATAGACAAATATTTTATGGAGTTCAGGAATAAAATAAAGGAATAGGGTAAAAATAAAGTTCTAATCTTAAAAAAAAAAAAAGAAAATAGCATCTATGCTTAGAAAACATCTAACAATTATATGTAGCTCAGGGCTGAGGCTGCCATTCTGTTTGCCTGAGCATGAACATTAAGTGTTAAGTGCAGCTAATAATGCACACACACAGAATATTCAGATCCCCCAACCCCAAAACAAGAACTTGAACACTGGCCTCCCTTGAAACCTGCATCCTGCTTGCCCTATGGAATGGTCTAACTTGCATCACCAGTCAGCAGTTTTTCCAGTTGATTTGGACTCTCAAAGAAGAGGGAAGCTATATAAAGAATAATGAGAGAGTTTCCAGTCCTGTTCCATTTTCAGACTCTATTGACAAAGAGAACAAGCTATAGTTTTGTCACTTAAATGACCAGAAAAGTGCAGTATCACTTAATCTGCTTTAAACTGCAAAAGGCGCTCGCGGCTAATGACAAGCTGATATATTAGCAGGTTTTCAGCAGGTGCGTGGTTCAGAGCAGAAATCAAATGATGACAGCCTTGACTATCAGGAAAGAAAAGTGTAGGCAGACCAATGTAAGAAATAGAATATATGTACATATTTGCATTTCCTTTCTCATGGCATCCATGCCTGGAACTCTTTTTCTTATGTTTTAAGCCACTTTTTAAAATTTGGGAGCTTAGAGGCCTTGCAAATACCACCTCTGCCACTCCCCATCTCTACAAAGTTTCAGACAGAACAGCAAGCTGGAGTTAGAAGGTTAAGGAGTATCTACATGGAGATTAAACTGCAAAACAACGCATAAAAACAAATACTATGCTTGAAACTAGAGCAACAGGCCAGCATATTTTACATTGTGATTTTTATTTAATTAAATTCACAAAACCTGAAGGTGTGATGGCCACCTACCAGTGCCATTGACAACTTCTTTGCCCCAGACAGCTTTCAGTGCAGTCACAAAGCAAGGACAACCACATAATGTAGTACAGGGAATAAAACAGGACAAGGTGTATAGTGAGAAGGATGTGTGAACGTTCCGATGGCCCTATTAAATACACATGAAACAACAGTTTGGATTTAACAGGGACCTTTGGATTTTGAGGAGAAAAAATGCACTTCTTGTAGGAGGCACAGCGGCAGTTTTAAGTAAGATGGGAAGAGAAAGCCTGTTTGTACTAACACTTCCCATTTTTCAGGTTAAAAGTGTCAGGCTTTCAGAGGGCAGAGAAAATACTGTATGTGTAGATGAAGAGGGACAAGAGGCAAAACAGTGCCAGAGCCATCAAAGACATAGGACCATGTAAGTCCAGAAGAGATTTCCCAGCTCAGCAGCATGAGCACAGCAACATACAATCACTTTAAGACATTTTTCACGTGCTCAAGTGTTTGTTACTCACGAGTGCATTGCTGCAAGATTTCTTTATGGCACAGGAGAGATGATCTGCATATCCAATGGCCAGCACGAAGGGTAACTAGGACAGTGGCTTGAGCAAAAAGCCAAGACAGGAGCAAAGGCCACAGGGCAAGGAGTGAAAGCTAGACAGGATTGGGCTTGTACACTATGTAGTCGACCCTAATATCTGAGTAATTATATAGCTCCTTCATGGCAGTAGGCAAATGTTTTGCAGTACCATTTCTTTTCCTTCAAAAAGGAGCCTTTACTCCTCCCTTTGGTGTGGCCTCTGCAATGTACTGGGCCGCAGAAGCAGGACCACTGGCCTGCTTAATGGTGCCCTGTCCTCGGCAATGGGGAAACCAAGAACTTCAAGACTTTCCAAAAGTGTGTGTTTCTAAGGGATAAAAAGGAGTGGCTCTCTGGAGTACAAGGAGGTTTGCTTTATGAATTTGGGAAGAGGCTTATTTCTACACATAAGAACAACTGCACCAGATGACACCAAAGGTCCTTCTGAGGCCAGTATCTCGTCATTGCCACTGACCATTAAGAAATGTATAGGGAAAAATATAAAAACATGTCAACTATAATGTCTTCCTACAACAGTGTTAACTTGCAACAACTTGTGGTTCAGGGTGTCTTTATATTTACCAGTTTGCAATAGGATTTTCAGGCATGAGTCTGAACAGCTGCTTTTTAAACCCATGTAAATTTTTGGCATCAGCAACATCCTGCGATGAGGACTTTCACAACTGAAACACACAGTGGGTCAAGAGCATCATCTTCTTATTCGCTCTGATCCTGCCTCCAGCTGGTTTTGTTCAGTGCACCCCACTTCTTGTTTGGGAAGGGACAGCAAACAGTCATTTTCTGGTCACTCATAGTTTTATAAACTTCTATCATCTCCTTCAGTCATCTCTTGTCTAGACCGAAGACCCCTAGTCTGTACGTTAATTCGGATTATCCTAGCTGCTTTTGTCAGCACTTTATCTGGTTCTGCTGTGTTCTTTTGCTTTATAAAAATGGTCTTGACTCTTGTCACTGTGTCATATTAAACCTGAGTTTACATATTCACATCTTTCAAAAGTTTCTGTTCACTTGCCCAGAACAGATATTCTGGTTGCTAGGTGCAATTCCGAGACCTCCCTGCCAATCCTTTTTTAGAACTGGTGGCATATTAGCTGTCTTCTGCTCTCCTGCTATTTTGGTGGTTTTGAACAAGAGGTAATACAAGAACAGTCATTCAACTAAAGGAAAATAGGTAAGGTGGGCTTTAAAGGACGATACAGCAATTTCCGCTAGGAAACTCCTGATTCTAATGGATCTTCTGCAGACTGAAAGGAATCTTTAATTTTTCAGATTCTGAGGAAGAGAATGAGAAAGGTATTCCCCTTTCCCCATCTATCCCCCTCCTGGCTGCTTTCTCGTGGGGCAACAGCTGTTACGTCCTGTGTTTCACTACCCCAGTTCTGGCGATGCGAATCAGATGGTAGAGGTGTAGCAAAATCACTGAAGGAAAATACTTCCACATGGTCAGATTTTCTTTTGTTCAAGCCAGCGTCTGTGCAGACACCAAGGGAAAAATTCATCAAGATCTACATGTGTTTCCAGTCGTGCCAGAACATCTTATTACTCAACACCTGGCTAAAACAGCAGCTGACTATGGCTGGGTTCCTGTCCACACCTATAACAAGGTGATGAGATTACAGCATCCTGGTGGACAGTCCACAGATTAACTCATCTTTGGGAGCAGTTTGCACCACCTGAACTGTTCTGGGACCTCCTCCAAGTTCTGCAATGGGAATGTTGGCTTCCCAAGTAAAAAGAAGCCCTTCTCCACAATGTCTCCCCTGGACAGGGAATGAGATACCAGTGTTGCTCAGCACCATGTTCACTCACTCCATGGTAAACTGAATTGCCACTCATTGCTCCTGCAGTGCTGCCAGTTGGATCTAAAGGGACTGCTGACCTGAGGAGTATCAGCCCCATCGCCCATGCTTGCAGTGACTACGTACAGACCCATCAGGATGGGGGGACCGAGAAATCCCTGGGCCTAGAGAGAGGGCAATGCCAGACTGGAAGGGGGAATGGAGGTTGCACTGGAGAGGAAAGCCAAGGCAGGTCCAGAGCAAAGCAGAGGAATAAAGACAAGCTAGAACAAGATGGGACGACCCACGTGCAGCAAAAGCCAAGAAGCTCTGAGAAGCCATTCTACTACAGCCAGGATCAGCTGAAGCCCTCCAAAGGAGGCTTTGCTTCGAGAAGTCCAGAAAATGCTCTGCCATGCATGAGTAAAGACTGTTGCCCCTTCCCACTCTCTGGGAGTGGAGCTGCAGGTGAGGCTTGCAGTCACTCTTATTTTGCCAAGCATCCAGATATGAGCAGTGCCAGCATCAGAATCCCCTCTCCAGTTCACACTGAGCTTCTGTGCTGGCATGTGTCCTGGTCCCACACAGAAGGGCATGTTGCATTTCTCAGTGTGCAGGAATTGGTTTTCCAAGCCCTGGACAGGTTTGGCAAGCCACTGAGGCTGCCTATCATGTTCTGCTACTCCCTCAGCTGTTTGTTACCATACCTGCAGCTGCACTGGCAGAGCAGTAATCGTGTGTCCTCTCTCATCCACTTACAGCAAAGTACCACCAGTTTAGCTAGAGAAGTAAGGCCGCAGGCAGGCACTTTCTTCCAAATTCAGCTGAAGAGATTTTGGCCTTCAGATATCCATCTCCCATCCACTCCCCAAGCCAGGTTAGCACTCCACAGTCCCACTGTTGGAGTGGTTTGAGATGGCTCTAAATCACAGCAAATAAACAGAGCATCTACTCAAACTGCTCAGCCTAATTCAGACTTGTGAGTGAACACAGTATCTTAGAATAATGTGGCAGAGTTGAGGATAAAAATCATCTTATTTTCCAGGTACACAACCCTTTCTTCATGCCTAAAACAAAAAGAGCAATTTTCAAAGGCAACTACAATGAAAGACCAAAACGTTCAGAGTTCAGTCCATCACAGAATGGACCAAATATGTGTGACCTAGCCACTGTGTTTCACCTGAAGTAAAATAAGGAGCATTCTCATCAAGAAACTTCTTGGCCCTGCACAGAGCTTTCCTTCAATGTGATGTTGAGCAGTTGCTGGTGGTAGCACGCGGTACAGCTGGAACTGGCGAGGCTGCCTAGTCATACCCTTATTCTCCTTTTTCTACTCTATCCATTTGACCTGCTAAGATAAAGCTATTTAGAGATACAGTGGGTTAAGAATGGAGTGTCCAGGGAAGGAGGGGAAGAAACTAAAGGTTTTAATTAAGGAAGACAATACTCTTACGCAGGATACCAGAAAATTCAGCACTAAGTTATAAACTGTTTTGGTCCAATACAGAACACATATAACTCCTTATGACACATACCTCATTGCAGCTGACTGAACTACAACATGCCTGAATGTGGTCACAGTGCAGACAACAAACAGAAAAGAGTTCCGTCATCTTTAATACACAGGCAAAGCCTGGAGAGACCACAATTCCCTGTCTCAATATAACTGGGTATGTTGCCACAGAGATATGTTCATATTAGAGACAAAAAACAGCTGCAGGTGTCTCTAGAGCACTGCTGGCCATATTTATCTTGTGGTTTACACTTGGCCAACTCTGATTTAAAAATCAAAGCAGGTAAATTTTTCCCCCACTCTAGTACCAAGTAACAGATTTACTGAATTGAGCCCTTACTGGCAACCCAATGGATGTGAAAAGAAGGTACTCTTTTAAAAAAAAACAGAACAGACAAATACATAAGACACAGCCCCCCAGGTTCCTCAGTACATTGGGGCATACATGCTTGCAACATGAACTTCATAAAGCTGTATTTTATACAGCTTGCATTTTAAAAACCGCTGAACAGATGATACTCCTAGCTGGCCTCCAGGATTCAGTTCAGCAGATTTGCAGTTACACAGTCGCACAGATTTCTCTTTTCCACCTGAAGAAGCAGAGTTTCTGTCTGTAAGAGTGGGGAACAAAAGCAACATCAAAAAAACAAGTGTCAGCACTGTAAAACTAATTAGCTCCAAAAGAAAAGTCCATTTTACTTTTGTTCTAAGATTTAGAATTGGTTGTGTGAAATGAGGCTTGAGGTAAAAATCAGAGCTATTGCTTACTGCTCTGCAAAATAATTTAGCTATTGCATGATTAACTGGCATACAAACATGGCAATACTTCCTGTGACATGGAGAAATTCAGTCCAGTAGACATTCATGTTTTTCACATTAGTACATTCAGTATGTGTCTGGGTCCTGTTATTTTTGTTTAAAGTTATTTGTCTGTCTTACAATCTTACTTCAACTGCACAAACTAGAGCATAAGCTCTCAAGTTCATGAGAGGCTTAACCCCCCCCCCCCAAATGTGTCAGAAATTTTCTTTTTACTTAAAAACAGAGTAAAAAAAAAATTAAATTTAGAGTATTACAGCATGGACTCACTGTTGAAAGTTATACAGAGAAAGTAAGGCATAATTTAATCATAGAATCACAGAATATCTCAAGTTGGAAGGGACCCATAAGGATCATCAAGTCCAACTCCCTGCTCCTTGCAGGACTACCTAAAACTAAACCATATGACTAAAAGCATCATCCAGATGCTCCTTGAACTCTGACGGGCTTGGTGCCGTGACTGCTTCCCTGGGGAGCCTGTTCCCATGACAGACCACCCCTCTCAGTGAAGAAATTTACTTCTGTTTTAACTTCTCCTGCTTCACTGTTGTTATTGTTAATATGCTGTTGGAGCCTAAAATAGAAAATAGGTGCTGAGCTGGCATATGGCCATCACAGTTCAAACATGTGATGAGATTGCTGGCTTCTTTAAGGAAAGGGGTCCCAAACTGGTGAAAGCAGAGGTCCCCCAGTTGAACTGGGGTTCATCGATATCAGGAGATCATTGCTGCTCACAGGGATTTTCTGGAGCAACGAGGGTGAATTGGGAACTTCTCAGAACTGGAGCTGGGCATGATCAGAAAGGCCTGCACCCTCTCAGCCCACCTGTGTGAGAAGAGGCTGAGGACCAGGGAAAGGACAGCAGGGCTGCATAAGGGAAATTTGGGAATCCTTCCTCTCTAGCACACACGCTTTGGTTTTCCCAGCTGTTCGGAGCACTTGTGGCTTCAGTAGATGCATGATGGAGCACAGAGCTGTTTGACATCAACATCATATCTTCATCTCAGTTTGCCTACTATGAGCTGAAGCTGTATCTGAGAATCAGTCTGATCCAAGAGAGGACTTTCTCCTCACTGTTGTGGGACACACAACCTGCAGGAAGTCCACTCACCAAATTAATCCCCACTGGTGTAACCAGCTACACAAAAAAAGGGCATTATGAAGACTACTGGCTCTAAATGCCAGTGAAATCCACCCTTAATCTGCCTGTCTTGTGATTTTCGTATGAGATGGAATTGCCATGTGATTAAAAGCTGTGTTTTAAAAGCTGTGTTATCCATTGACCCACATCAGCTAAAGGCACATAGAGCAGAGCTGGGCTGAAGCATCCTGCTTACCGCCTGCCTTCTTAGTACACGAAAAGCTATCTATTATTGGTCAGGTTTTTTTCCCAGATGATAAATCACTAGACCCAGCCCTGTGGTTCTATATTAAATCAGGTATCGCTTTTGATTGTTTCAGCTACCCTGCAAAACTGGAAAGATCTGATCAGACTTTGCTAATAACCGAAAAGACACTCAATCACCACCACCTAACCATCTCCTTGACATAATTTGCAATGGTTTGAATAAGGGAGGTTGACAGCATGGCAATAGCTTTGCAGCTAAGCCCCAGGGCTGCTTACCATCTTATATATCTTTAATAACATTTTCAAGCCTTTGTTTTTACTTTCATGGGCACATCTAATTTAATGTGCTTTGAACATTCCAAATAACCATTGACAGCTTAGAAAGGAATAAAGAACAAAATGAATGGCACTAAATACAGCTTTGCTGACTGTTTTGTGAGCTTGATCACAAAACCATTTGCACAGAGATTTGTTATTATCCCCCGGTGGGTTAAAGCATGTTTTAAAAAAAACCCCAGAAAACCAAGAAACCAAAAACCCAAGCAGGGCTACAAAAACCTACAAAAAAGCTGGTAAGTTCCAACTAAAAATGCAGTTCCTGAGCTCTTTAAAGTTGTAATGCAATGTCCACTGGTTAACTCTGAAAAATGAGTTGGAATTTTGAAAATAAGTGTCTATAGTGCAGACTTACAGTGAACTGTTTAGCCCATGGACTGGATTTGTTTTACAGGATTTGTTTTATGGCCTGCTCCCTGCTGGCCTCTGTCTTGAGCAGCTTTTAGATGCAGTAGGGAGCTGGCTGTGAACTGGCTGAATGGTTTTGATGGTAGCAGCTCCTTCCCAGCAATACAAGAACTCTCTCCCTAGTTCATGACCAGAGCTGCACCTGCCACATACTGCACTTTGGCTGAGTGGTGAATCACAGATATCCCCAGAAAAGATTGCCCAGAATTGGTTACTGCTGTTAAAACAACTAATCCAGCCTGCAGTCTGCTCCAAGGGGCCAGCAGCGATGAAAGGGTGGAAAACAGCGTGCAGGGGGGCAAACAGACCTGGTATGTGCATGGGTAGTAGCCAGCCTCTCAGAGATTGTCTGTGACCCTTCTCTTACCGCGTGAGTAAAATGCAGCCAGCCTGTCAATCAGTAAGTGATCATCACATCAGTGTAGGTTACAAACATGTGTAGCCTTGTAAAAGGAAGGAAATACAGCCCATGGTCCCCATAAAAGGTTACATGACCTATGCTAGAGTCAGTTCACTCTGTGAGACACCATGCAGATCAACACAGGGCCAAATTAAGTGTGAAAACTCTTTGAGTTGTGCAATAAAACTATATGGTTTCCCCTGTACAGAACTGCAGGGTGAGATTTGCAGGAGGAATTAAATGGGAATTTCCTCTCTAAGCTTTTGGGAATCCCTCCCCCTCCAACACAGTTAGGAGCTGCTTAGTCATCATCTAAAAATCTTGCCTGCAAACAAAAGAGAGTTTTTCAAGGAAATGAGTGTCTCCAGTGGGAATATTAACAAAGGGAATTGTATTTTTGGAGACAGAAACATTTGCCCCGCTAAGCAGCAAAACAGACTAAAATAGTCAAATGTAAAATATATATGTAGCTGAAAGCAATTGTCTTAAAGCTCCCGGTTTCCATCAAATTGGGCCACAGCTGAATAATAAAACTAGGAATTGAAACACCATAGAAGGCAGTTCCAAGAAGTCCTCAACTATTAAATATTTCCATGTCTTTTGAAGATGTAGGCAGAATTCCTAGCTTAATGACTGAAATAGGCCTGTCCTAGTCCAGAGGCACTGAAGGATCTCAATATGGATTCAGTTATTTAGATTTTAAAGTGATAAGGAAGTGATAGGTTTGTTTTGGTAAGAGTATATGATGGAGCCATATTTTCAGGTTTGCTGTCAAATCTACAACTCTGAAAGTCAATAATAGGACATTCCTCTCAACCTGTGGCGGTGCAGCTCCCCGGGGCCACTCTGAGATCCCAGGATAAGCTATGCATACTTTGGGAAAACCTCCCATTGTGCTGTTATCTTAATTGCAAGTGCAGAGGCTTATGGGCACCAGGCACCCCCTGGCCACACCTGGACCATCCGCTGCCTGAATTGTGTATCACAATGACTCGGCACAAATTGTGGCCAGAATGTAAAATAATGACCAAAGCCAATCATCTCAAGACCCTATAAATAGCGATCCAAGGAGAGGTCGTTTGGGCTCTCCGGGACCGCAGCCGGCTGTGTGACCCAGTATCTCCCCCTGAGCTGGAATGCCTCTCAGGGTAGATTTCGTGAGGATTGAAAGATCGTCTGTCAATGATTTTGCAAGGACTTAAAGGCCTGATTTCATGAGGTTTACTGACTGTCCATTGATGAATGCTGGCACATAAAAGTGAGTAATTCATGAAACTCATGAAAGGGAAATTTTAATCATAGGTTAACCTCTGTCTGTGTCTGGGGGGGCGTAAAATTTGGTTCAGAACTGTTGTATCTGTGCATGTGTGCATTTGCAGTTTGGTTCGGAACTATTTGCCTGTCTCTGTGTGATTTTGTTCGGAACTATTTTGTCTGTATGTGTGGTTCAGAACCGTTTTATCTGTCTGCGTGGTTCAGAACCGTTTTATCTGTCTGTGTGTGTGTGTGATTTGATTTAACCTCCATCTGTGTGTGCAACCCTGCTGTAAGTTTTGGGTGATCCTTGCCATTTTCAAATCTTTAACTAAGTAAGTCATAAATTTGATTGTAACAAATTCCATCGAATCACTCTGTTAAATTGGCTGATGATTAAGTACTGTTAAAATTATACAACCTAATCTTGTGATCTATCTGAAAAATATTAATAAATCCTAAATTGCTGCTAAACCAAAGCCGTGAAATAAAATCTCATTTGCGACACAACCAAAACTTTTTGTATGCTCATTTCCTCTCCTTAGTTGTCTGTTATTTTTATTTTTTAAAAAGTATTAAAATACAGTTGCTATCTTTGAGGATCTTATTGCTACTCCTGCTTTGGATATCTGCATTTTATAAAGCTCCTCTCTTGGTCTGCAAGCTGTAGGAGTCATAAAGGTCACTGCCATAGCCAGACAACCCAAGAAGATTTTAGTAGTTGAGATATTTTTGAATAAAGATTTAGAAATTCTGGCAAAAAGTTCAAAGGTTTGTAAAAGAAGAAAAAGGTGTGCTAGAACCACTCTACAGCACAGTCTGACCATTTTGTTTGGGCTGTATAAAGTGCTCAGCAGATGTGTTCATTAACGAGATTTCTTCATGAAGAAGCCCAAAATACATTTGACCTGTAATTACTGAACAGATTTTGTTTAATTGTAAATGTGCTACATAGCAATCTGGTTCTGCTGGAATGTTTGTTTTTTGTAGTATGTCACAATTCAAGGCACCTTCATTCCTGCACCTGCATTTTCACCTAAACATCATGGTCCCTGCTCAGCGTTACTTCAAAACATTCTTCAAAGATGCCAGGTCGCAGGCTTTGAACTGTGAACAACCTTGACCACAGATCAGAAAAGCAAAAAAGTTTGAGTGCCTTCTGTTCAAAAATCTGTGCAAGAATGTAGATATAGCACTTCAGCTAAAGGGTACGCAGGAGGTGGGGAAAAAGCTACCCTCCTGAGACATCGCTATCTGACAGCAGCTGGGATACAGCTAGTCACAGATTGCAGGTTGCAGTAGCAAGAGACAGATTCAACTTCCCTCACAGAAGGAAGATGCCAACCTTGGCAAATTCTCCACACTGACTGCAAGCCAAACAAGTTTCATTCCCTATGCTGCTCTACTTTGTGGCATTTTTTATCATTATGGAATCAGAGCAATGTAAAAAGTATCTACAGGATGATGTTTCCTCCCTTAGCCCCTCACCAGGGGTAAAAGCATGTGCAGGGGAGTATTTTATTTTGGCAGGCTTTTTTTTCTTTTTTTTTTTGAGCTGGCTCTCTCCTTTTGGGGGAATATATATAAATGATGCTCTCACCTTTACTTCCCCTAACATAAAAACAAAGGTGTGTGCTCAGTATTTGGAATAAGATGAGAATAGCAGTGCTAATGGCTGTAACTCCGCAAGAGGATAGAGGGCTGAGGATTGTCAGTTCACTCTTTCCTAAACTTCCTAGTGTCCCTGATACCCCAAGGCAGAAGAATTCCACAGATTATTGCATAGAGAGGTGGAATGTAATTACCCAGCCTCACCTTAGAAGATAGGACAGTACAGTTGACTGAGTGTCTTGTGCAAAATCCATCCACCTTATCTACTTTTATCCACAGCATTATTTTCCACATTAAAAGAAAAAAAGAAATTGAATGTTTCCTTACCCGTGTGTCTAGATTATATGCTGTCTTCTTTAAATCCTGCAGAGCCCTCTGCATGAACTCAAATGCATGGCAATCAACACAGGGACGACCTAGGGGAGCATTTAGTAGAGAATCATGACTATTTGGCATGTAGTATTAAGCAGAAGGAATAAACAGTGATTTTGAGTATGAGGAAGAGCTACAGAAAAGAGTCCACAGAGTAAGTACTAATGTATGTACTCTTGAACAATCCAGGTTATTGTAAATGGTCCATCATGATGGTCCACCCATTCTCTCAATGCCAAGAGAATTACTTCAACAAATTTTCATTAAAATTTTCTTCCTCCTTTATTGCTGTTCCCCTCGTCCTTCTCTTGTCACAGTTCATAGTGTGGAATCATTGAACCCATAACTTGAGTCTTTAATTTTCCTCCACCAATCCTAAGCACATTTCCAACCTCATCTTCAGATTTTTCAGGCTTTTCAGAAATTACCTCTGAAACCATGAACCTGTTCCCTGGAAAAATCTTGCCTCCTAATCTCACAAACTTGAGCTCTAAATAGAAAGCTAATGGAATAAAATTGACTACAATATCACAAAGACAGATCACTTACTTGGCCTCTAACTTTGAATATGATACAGCTTTGTCCAAAGCTAGTGAAGCAAGTAGCAGATAAACACAATGCCCTGTTATTAGTGGGCATTGCTGATAAGCAGAACTGTTGCATTCTGGACTAATTGCAGTGTTTAAGATTAGTATTCCCATATCTAGATATCCAGACTGAAGGTCACAAGGCTTGCTTTGCCTTGATCATCATGTAACACAAAGCTGTGCCCTAACAGATAGCAGTACTGAGACAGAACAAATATAGACATGATGAAATGTCTTTGAATCATCAGGCTCTACATATGTTCTTATTTGCTTCTCAGTGCCTGTGCCTCTCTGACAACTTCATAGGAAATACTGCACAAGTGAGAAATTCTGAGCGCAGGTTTAGTTTGCTCTTTGAGGTCTGGTAAGGAAGAAAGGATGAAACCTAGAGTGGTGTTGGAAAATCCTGCAGTGTCTGTCAGCCTATTTTGCAAACACTTGATATTTGACTGATTACTACCTCCCTCTGATAAGCTGGAGTATGAGCTTCCAGCTCATGGTCTGTGTGCTAACCAGCAAACAGGAATCCTGCCTGCTGGAGAAAAGGAGTCTGCCAAATCCTTTAACTGGCTAAGAAAAAAAAAAAAGAGATAAAAAATAAACATTGAGCAGTATTAAAGGCTTCCTCTCTCACTGTTGTACCACTACCCAACCTTAGTGTTATTATATTTGCACCAGACAAAAGGAGAGGACAGCATTTTCCACATCAACAACTTCATGCAAGGACGGATCTGTCATTATGTTTATGATGTAAAATAAACTCAACACAGATCAGCAAGGGAGAATTAGGTGGTTGAAGGCTGCAAGACTACGTGTTGACAAAGTGTGCTTTCTTGGCATCTTCACTGAGAGTTTTTTTAATAAAAACTACTGACTCTAATACAGTAGACATTACCAAGAATGAAAGATGTAACGAACAGTCAATGTCAGTTGAAAAAAGCAAGTCTCAATAATGTCTCTAAAAAGCAGACAGGGTGATTCCTGGCATAGAAAGGGCTAACACAATGAAAGGGCTGTACAAAAGAAAAGGTGCAGAACAGTGCCAGATTTCGGGTACAAACAAGACAGCAACAGGCAGGAGACAAGGGGAAGAGAATGGAGATCCTTGGATGCAGGAGAAAAACAGCACTGGTATGCTATCAAGTTGTGGTTTTAAAACAACATAAGCAAGACATGTCCAAAATAGTTTGAATTATTTGGACAAGCTTCAGTGATGTGAAACTCTGCAACACTAAAACTACAGTACAATCTGTATGGGTGGTACGTACTTTCAGCTGGTATGGCTGTTCCTGCTTCTTGGTCAGATCTAACAGGCTCTGCAAGAAGCAGTGCAACCACAAAAACTAAAGGAACTGTAAGGACCGCTCTTCTCAGAAGGCGGGGTGCCAGCATCTTGGGAACAGGTGCTTCTCTGTTTACCAAGAGACATAAACAAGTTAGTGAGGAACATTACAGGTACAAGGGGTTTGTTACAAAGAACTTAAACATTCCTGATGGCTAAAGCAGGACAACGTTCTATCCCTTCCTGATTTTTAAGTTGGTGCATGCTAAGCAAAAGATGTTGCGTAAGAACATCAAATCTGCATGTACTGAATGCAAGAGTACAACACTCCTCAAAACAGCTTGTATTTTACATTTGGAAGGGCAATAGAGGGAGGCAGGAAAGGTTTTTCCCTATCTTCCACAAACACAGAACAGAACAAGCTTGCTCTTTGATATATGCAATCCACCGTTTCAGACACAGCTAATCTGAAGCTGCAAATTCTGCATGAACACTTGCAGCACGTGCAAACCAGCAATTCATCCAGGAAAGGAGCAGCGTTATACACATCCCCTTCCTGTGCACCTCAACCTAAACATTAGAGTAGGGGATGGTTCAGAAGCAAGACATACACACATACATGTAGAGTCACAGATATATTTGGGCCCACACCAAAAAAAGGTCTTGTCATGTAATTCCTATAACCTCAGAACTGGATTTCCTATCCCTCCCACTACTTAGAAGTGATCTGATGTGATCCTTTTTCTTATTTCTACAATCCTTACAATAAAGGGATTAAAATCATAACAGGAGGCTTGGGTTTTCTCTTTTAATTAATGGTGATCTGCAATCAGAGCAAGTACAATCAAAGACACCAGGCTTTGCAACAGGATGCAGCAGAATGTCTGCAAGTAACAGTAAATTAGGATAATAACCAGCCTCCTTTGAAAGTGCCTAACGCAGGGGCCTCCTGGTCAGAGGCTATCCTCATAGTTGACTACAAGTGCTACAAAGGTTCAACAAAATAAAGCAGATACCCTGTTAAACTTTTTCAGGGTACCTTACACATCACCCACCCCAGCGTCAGCTCAGCTTCATATGTGAGCCTCGCTGCAAAACAACTGCTCCCGGAGTGCAGCAATCACCTCAGATCACATCTAACTACTGCCTCTTAGTTATTCCGTGGGAATTTGCTATCTGCGAGAAATAATCATGACAGGCTTCAAGGGTGGTCTCTCTCTGCAGTGCAACTGGGAACGGAGACAGATCTGTGCATGGACTTCTGTGAAAGAGAAAAGTCACCCCCTCTAACAAAGGAAAAAAATATCAGTACCTGATCTCTCTCTTGTCTTTGTGATGGTCTCTTTGAAATGGCCGCTGCAAACTGCTAACAGAACAAGTGCAGCATTTCTGAGCATGTGCACTGTCTCTTTTTAACCTTCTCTGAAAGAGGTTATTACTATGGGGAGATTTCTGCCATGGCAACAATGCAGAGCACTGCAGCACACAGCACAGATTTAAAGAGGAACAGGCTGTGTCTCCTGGGTCTGGGGAAGGATGTTTCTGCTTTGACATGCGAGTTCCAGCAGTGACTTACCTGCTCTGTGCAAGGTTTTTAAAGCCAGGCCATTTGATTCATCTCTCTTGAAGTCTGCTGAATGGTTTTCCCGAAGTCTGCTCAGGTGGATGTGGTGCCTGATTCAAGCAACTTGCTTCCCTAGCGCCTGAAAATAACCATGACAAATTACACCTGCTTTATGAGAAACCAGGAAAAAACATGGGATCGCACTCAGGAACCACAGGACGTGACACAGGTGAGACTTTGGTAAAAGCCAGGAATTGTTCAGCCCACAGTCTGGCATTTGAACAGTTCTGAGTTACAGGGTTCATAACCACTCATGCCTGCTTTCCTACGCGTTTCTGTGGTCCCAGTCTCAGGGCTGCCAGGAACACCTGCAGGAGCGCAGGCACTTAAACTCCGAGT
This sequence comes from Buteo buteo, assembly GCF_964188355.1. NCBI lineage: Eukaryota > Metazoa > Chordata > Aves > Accipitriformes > Accipitridae > Buteo > Buteo buteo. The sequence goes on along the minus strand of NC_134171.1, from coordinate 9,383,352 downwards.
GGGAACTTCAGTCCGAACTGAGAGTAAACTTCACGCCCTTTCCCAGCCTGTACCTCTGTTCCCCTTTCAGTGTCCCACAAGCCATACTCCAGAACAACACTGATGGCACTTGTGCTGAATGCAATACAATAATGGAGCACAGATGATAAAAGTGCTTTTGTCAAAGCAAAGCTAAGTTCAGGGGTCGCATTTCCCCCCCAAAACACATTTCCCATCACAAATTAGACACTAGCAGTTCTTGTTCCAGAGAGAGTGAGCATAGCTGAGGGCAGGCACAGAGCTGAGAAGCATGCACAGAACTTTACAGGGACGGTGCTCTGTTTGCCTTAGCTGGTTCAATAGGGACTCAACCTTAAATGCTTTCATGGTGAAAGTTGGGGCACTCAGTGTCCAGGAAGGTCAGGCACACAACCTTTTATTTTTTTCATGAGCAGAAACTCCATCTCAGAATTATGACTAAATTGCTGGCTAACATTTTTCTTTTCAACATGCTCTACAACCTGTGTCTGCTGTACAGCCCTAGGGGAATGGTTTGCTCCCATTAGTTCACCTTTTTAAGTAAGATGCTAAGATTTCAAGGTTGTTCAGTGTGTAACTGTGATGCTATATGAAGTTACAGCATCCACGAGCAGAGTCAAGAGGGGATTAATTATAGTACTGCTATCCTTATGCATCACAAAAACAGAAAGAAGGGGAAAATAATTTTTAGAGACTGTTCTTTTGGGCACAAAAGATTTAGCATTTCTTGCAGAGATAACCATACAGGATTTCCTCTGATTAAGTATCTGCCTATACACAAATTACAAATGCAGAACTTTATTCATGATCATTCTCAGCCATCTAATGTCACACCTTGGCCTCTCTTCATGATAAATAACATAGATATTCACATATGTATATGCGCACACACACACACACACATATCTAATATATGCCTTTTCTTAACCTGTGCTCTTGATCATTCCCAGTAAATCTTACCCTGCTCTCCTGAACCCTGTCCTTTTTCTATCAAAACAGGAACACCAAGCAGCCAGCCCTGGTAGCTTGGGTGTTATCACTGATTCATTCTTCTAGACCCATACAATGGGCTTCTGACTCCACAAAATACAATTTTAAGAATCTGTTTCTGCCACTCTCAGCTGGCAAATTCCTTGCTCTAATCACCTCATACCAGCTACTGTGACCTCCCTTTTTTAGCCTTGCCCTGAATCTACTTGTCCTGCAAGGAACAACTTCCTTTTTAGCGTTTTAGCCACATTTCCTCTTTATTCACTTCTCCTCACTCTGTACTTTGTTAAGCACCAGCTTTTCTCTTCACTGAAGCTAATATTTTCTCAACTGGAAAATATCAGTTCACCAAGGAGGAGACTTTCCACAGAGGAGGTAGAGATCCCTTTTTAGGATATTTTTTATTTGAAAAATGTTTTGAAAAAAATTATTTTGACAATTTTCAAATTGATAATTTCTGGCTTTCTGCTTCAAAATTATTTCCGTTTTAAACCTAAGCTTAACAGAGTAAAAATACACTTCATACTCAGTTCACGGAATTGCAGAGTGGGAGCAGCTCTTATCTTAAGGGTATTGGGGTGCATCCCCACCAGAACATTACAACCTCAATAAAATCTTTCTTACTCTTATTTCCTTTATGTATGAAGTGTGGGTGGCACAGATGCTAGCCCTAGGGCACCCCAAAACTGGAAGTAGAGACCAGAACTGGGACTACACAGCATGTGTACAATAGCCCTCAGCGGCGATTTCACTGGTGTGCCCAAAGTTGCAGTGGTGGTCATGCAGCACCTCGGGCTGAGTGTGAATAGTGACATTTGGGTGAAAGCTGGAATGTCCTGACTCCCCAGCTGCCTGGTGGGATCATTCATGAGATAAGCACAGAGAATTTATAGTTTCTTTTTATGATGGAGTCGAACACAATGGATTTTTTTCCAAGATCCCCACCAGCTAAAAAACATCAAAGCACTGTTTCTGAGATTTCAATTTTTCATCTTGATAGCACATGTTTTGATACTATAAATATTTCTGTGGGATTGGGAGAAAAGCTCAAGCCTTTACCTCTAAGCCTCTTCACTGCTTGGTCTCTCCTTGGCTCTTAAATCTAATACTCTGTCACAGCAGAAAACTTTCTTTCCTCACTAAAGATAACAGATTCTGTCACATCTCCTGCAGACACTTTTATGCTTTCTCACAGCCTGCCCTCTAAATCATGGTAAAAATCTCCCCACAAGGTACCATCTTGTCTTCCATCAAATCCTCTTTTAAGATTTACCTCTGCCACGAATCCTACAAAGCACTGCTGCCTGGCAGAAGCTGGAGAGGAAGCTGGCTGTGACTGCTGATGGTATGCAAATGTGCTCGTTATACCAATATCTCACTGCCTCACACTTCTCGCTGAGTCCCCCCCCTTGTCATCCTGCTGTAATCCTGAGCTGTGATAGCTTCAGGGCAGGGGCTGTGTTTGCACTTGTTGGCGCAGCACCACAAGGCTGGAGTGTTGATTGAGGCCTTCAGGCATATGTGATGAATAATAATGCCAAACTACCTAAAGCTGATCGCATTATCCCACACTCTGATATATGAGCTATTCATAGAGCAAGCCTCTTATTCTTTTCCTTCCAATTTAAAGCTCTTGGGAAGTGTCAGAGTGACCAGATTAAGAAATGAAGCCCTCCTTTGTTCCCTGAACAGGTCTTGTGTATTTTGGTAGTAGCGAATAATTGAAATTGTTCCTCCTTCCATTTTCTCCACCAGTAATTTTAGGAATAATTTCCTTGTCAGTAACTCTGATTCCTGCAGTCCCTATCTGTCAGAGTATGGCTCATCTGAAATCATTCTAGGCCCCAAAAGTCTTGAGTTTCAGTGCAACGCTAAGGCTGGGCTCATGTCCAAGTCTGAAGTTTCCACACAGCTCTTAGGGACACCTGCATTGTCAGAACTACTTACTGCTTTTGGGAGGAGATGCTAGACTGAGGTCAAATCTTTCAGCATCTCTCTTGATTTTGAGTTGAGAAGCATTTAAAAATCCCATGGCAATATTCAGGAAGGGCTAGCACTAGCTGAGCTATCCTTGGCTTGCACTGCCCCTATCCACCCTCCTGGACACACATCTTTGGGGAAATAAGCTGTGTTCCAAGCTGTGCTTGAGCTATTTCTAGGTACATAATAGTTGCAACTTTAACTAGTTTGCTAAGTCCACAGAGATGTCTTACGTACTTTGCAGCAACTATACAAATATGCAAGCATATGAATGGGCGTTGAGCTGGAGGGGAACAAACCGCTATCTTTACAAGCTTCCCATTCTAGAATCAGACTTCAGAGTCCAGGGGCCTCTTCTGACATGCGTGGCCTAGAAAAGAGAACTCTCAGCTGAGCAGCAGTGCACCATTAGCCAGTTTCCTTGCAAAGACTGCCTTGAAAACTAGCAACTGAGGAAAATAAAGGAAACAAGCTAAAATTAGAAGCTTATCAATGACCCTTCCACCCCCAGTAGATGTTTATTATCCCAAGTCTGCATAAAGATTCTCAAACTTCAGAATCCAGAAAAGCCATTGTCAGGGGGCTCCAGATCCATTCCTTACTCTAGGAATCAACTTCTTTGCAGTCAGTTACCTGAGACTGATCCAGGGTGACTTTTATGACAGCAATACTTGGATCTCATTGATGATCAATAATTCTGACATTAATATCTCTACGATTTAATGAATTAAAGATGGATGTACCTTCATACATCTATGTTTGAAAACAGTGTCTTTACTTGAGTTTGTGTTTACAAGATATTTGCAAGCTGACAGATGCGGCTTCTCCTTTTTACAATTTTCTTCTCCCTTCTACAAGGACAGTGCTACAGAATGTAAGCTGGTTAGTGCAGTACTATCCTGATGTTGCACTAACTGTGACTGCACAGTTTCCAGCTAGGAGTTTACTTATGTCTGCCTTCAAAATACCCTGTGAATGAATTCCTCATTTGTGACCCAGGTATGTTTTTAGACACTAACCAGTGACAAATGAGCAATTAGTGTTCCTTAAGTATCATTAAAGTGGTCACGATCTTGGCTGAGATGCTAGAAAACAGACCAGAACCACCTCTGCTAAAAGCATGGCTAGTTACCGCATAAATGACTGAGTCAAGTATCAGTGATAAGAGCTGGGACAGACTGTCATGGTCAGAAGGTCTTGAACTCAATCTAGGCAGGGAACAAGTTCTAACACACACTCATTAACAGATTACACTCCCTGAGTCCTCAAGCTCACCTGGTTATCATTCTAGAAGGGAGACACAGTGACCACAAGGGCAGAATGGGTTATTTGTTCCTTGGAGAACTTTTTCTAACTGTTGGGGAAAAAAAAAAAAAAAGTGGGTCTACAACCCTCAAAACAACAAATTGGGTTCTTCTTCTGAAATAAAAAGCATGAAGAATCCTATGTCAGTCTTCTCATTTACTAAGTTCCAGTTAGTAGTATCAACTCCTGTCAACCTCTGTTAGCAACCCCAATGCCAAACGTGCTGCCCAAATGCAGTGCAGGGCACTTCCCACGCTGGAGGTGGTTGCCTTCCTATGTTCTGACATCCAGGCTTGGTTTCTAAGCAATGCATTCTTTCATTTCTAGCATCATGGGAAGTATCTTTGTTTTCTTCTGCACTTGTCCTCCTGGCTATGTTACTGGCTTTCACTGCACACTGCTGTAAATCACATGAATGTATGCAGAAAGACAGCATCTAGGCTCTAGCTAATATAAGATCCTCATCCAGTTTTAGGCAACCAAATCCATGGCAGCTCTACTTTAAGACTGTTCACTCACTGTTCACTTCCAACACCTGTTAGAATACGCAAGGCAGTATCTCATGCCCCAGTAATATCAAACTCATCTTACGAAACACAGCGGTAGTTCTGCAGCTCTGAGACTATGCAGAATACACTTTAAGAGAGCTGAGAACAAATCAGTCTTGTTGAGGGCATTTGTCTGCACAAGTAGCTTCAGAAGAAATATGGTGAATCCAGAGTCTGATCAGAATTAGAAAATGCTGCAAAATCTTCCACTCAATAAAAGCCTTTCAATATCCAGCAATCTCCCAGGAGGTTGAAATGCTGAAATGCTCCACTGAAATGCTGCTTTTTCTCCTGAACTCTTTCTAATCTCCACATCTACTTTCTCAAAAAGCAACAAAAATCCCTACCACAGGCAAAAAAGTGTATTCTAAGGCAATGAGGATGTAGAAGGGAAACAAATATGCCATGATAATAGGTATATTAAAAAAAATCTAAAACAGATGGATATATATTATTTTAAGGTCACACTGGATCTGACTTTGAGCAACCTGATCTACAGAGAGATGTCCCTGCCCATGGTAGGGGGGCTGGACTAGATCTTTAAAGCTCCCTTCCAACCCAAACCATCCTATGGTTCTATGATTAATAGATGGCAGAAAATCCTAGAAAACTGAAAAGCCAGGAAAAGGAATATTTTCCTCTTATGGACAAAAAACAATAAGCTGTCCATCCATTCAAGAAAACTCTTTGTACTCCCATCCCTCTCCATGAAAGGGCAAAGATTCATCTATAACTCATTTACTGATATGAGAAGGAGATAACGATAAATCTAATTTTGTCAAGTAGGCTGAAGGACATGTAGGGAGCAGCCCCACATACAGGTCAGATTGAAGGGAGATTTCCTTTTGCAGAGAAAAGAGCAAGGACGGTCATGCAGGATACAGACAAAAGTGGGGAGCTGAAGTTAACATAGCCACAAAGCAAAAGCGGTATGAGATAAGAAAATAGGTTGGGTAGGGGAGAGAAGAAGAAGAGCTAGTTTAGCTGGAAAAGTGGAGGAAAGATCCATTTTCTTAAACCTTTCAAGTCCTCAGACAAGATTGGTGTAATTGTGATGAACAAGAATGCTTTATATTTGGAGGTGGACAACAAATAATTTTTTTCTAGATCCTCTAAAAAATGTCAATTGTGATATACAGCACTGAGGAAGAAATGGATATCCTGACTTTGAAGGTCTAGAACTGATGCATGAACTACAAAGTGTTGCTCAAGGGATGTAGACATCATGGTGACATATCATAAGGAATGGGACGTCATCATGCAATTTTGTTGTATGGGGTACTCTCTAGATATGTCCCATTACCATGACTTCTGTGGATTACTGTTTTTAGAAATTTAAACCTCAGCAAATCAAGAAAAACAGGATTTTCACTGTTATGCTGGAACCCAGAACTGTCAGAAAGCCATAAGCATGTCTGTCTGATAGGTGAATCTGCCTGCCAAAACAGCTGAATGCTTCTTCCAAAACTCAGCACTGCCTGAGTGGGAGTTGGACAGGTGCTTATACAATTTTAATAGCTTGAAATAGTGCTCAAGTTTAAAAGCAGGAGCAGGTTATTTACAGTGCAGCCAGATCTTCAAGGTGAGGAGGAAGAGAAATCACGGAAGATATTTACTGAGTGCTTAGAGATGTGCACAGGACAGTGCGGCAGCTGAGAGAAAAGGAAAGAGGTGTCTGTCAGCTAAGCTCTTCCCTTTCTTACTTTGCCTCTGCTCCTTTCATGTATTCCTCTTCTCTCTTCCACAGTTTCTACCGTAATTATTCATTCTCTCTACCTCTGACTCGGTTCTTTGTCCCCCATTTGACATCCTTTGTTCTCTCAGCCCCTGATACTCTCCTGCAATCCGATGCTCAGCTACAGTGTGTGAATGGTGACCCCCGGGTTGGGCCCTCAGCTGTCTGAGTGCAGTTTAGTGACCCTCCAAAGAAATAGTTGCTTGTGCACCTCTCCACTGCCTTATCCCTCTGCCAAAATGCTGTTCTCTAGAAAGATGGCTGGAGCAAACACATTGGCTTCTCATCCCCTCGTAGTTGATAGTCTGGCATACTATGCCAGAACAGATCATAGAGAGCTTTGTAAAGGGCAACGTGGAGTGTCACTGAATGACTACACGCTTGTCCCATCTGCCAGAATTAGCATCAGCTCAGCTGCTTTCTGCTCCTAAACGCAGCAAGCTCCAAGCAGTGCAGACTGTAAACAAAGACGTAATTGAATGTAAAACAAAGAGAGACTCCTGGTTTTAAAAGTCATGTAACTACCCTGAGAACTTCAAACATGCATGGAAGTCTCTCAAAATACTGCGGAGATAGTCACTGGCATAGTTTCCCCATGATCAGTCAATGAGGCAATGTGGGTACTGGGACTGTGCTGAAACAGTGTATATCAGCTATTTGGGGACAGTAAGACACAAACATACACTTTTTAAAAAAGGAAGTATATATAGTATATATAGTATTATAGGCAAGGAAAGGCTGGGAGAAAAATCTGTCCAATCCATCCCCCCCAAAATAACAACTGGCTCCAAGTCGAACCCTCAGCCATTAGCAAGAGGCCCTAAAGTGCTGAAAAGGCCCTCACTAGAGGTTCTCCACCTTTTCCACACCAAGGCCCATTTTGTGTTTTCTAGGACTTTCTACTTATTTTTAGGGATATAGGAGAGACAAGGCAGTAACCACCCAGTTATTCCTTTTCGTTCCTTCTGGATAAGGAGTCTGCAACAGGGAGGAGCGCCCTGTCCCTGGGAATGTGAGCAGCCCACAGCACCATCCTGCATTATTTTAAGTGCTATGTTTGAATCTGTGATAATGCACAAACTACTTCTCATCTCCACATCTCAAAGAAGGAAAGAAAAGAACAAGGCAGAGCTCTCAGTTGCATAAATACTTTTCTCTTGCCAAGGAAATCTTCTCTGGGCAAGCATCCTGCATTTTTATCCCAGAGAGCAGCATCCTCTCCTCAGAAAGCAGGTGTCTTTAACTTAGTTTCCCACTACATTCTGGAAATTGCATCAGGAGGGAGAAAAAAGAGATTATGTGAGGGTTAAAAGATCCAGGTTTTCAAAGCATAAAATCCTGCAATGTCTACTCTAATAGTGCACTTGTGATACACTAATTTTGCTAATATGAGCAGCCACCTCTCAAGAGTTACTGTCTAATCTAATACGACCCTGAATCACTATGGGGCAATGGGTTCACATTTAGGGCATGTGGTTGTCATATGGGGAGATTTTTTAATAAGCAATTTGAAATAAATATTTTTCAAGATTTTAAAAAACTCACATTCTAGTGGATTTATGTCAACTTTACAATATAGTTGAGGCAAAGAAAGTTTTTCAAGTAACATTAGATGAAGTACCCTTTTTGACAAAGAGGTACCAGGGCTCCCTGCAAGTGTTTGAAAAAACATGCACTATGCATGGCAGATAAACGTGGCTACAGTGTACTGGATTGTTAAGGCTGAATTACAACTTTTATTGTGATCCTCACTTAACCTCTCCAATTGCTAATTTTTTCATACACTGTCCTGGAACAGAAGTTAATTTAGGGAAAGCACTTTAAACAGAATTGATGCACCGGTGTGAGAACAAAACAAGCCTACCATTCCTTGTTGGTTCCAGTGGGTTTTTTTGAGACTGAAACATTCCCACTTGGCTCAGCTGTTTTTGTATTTAAACTTGAATGGTTTTGAGTCAAAAACAAAGAACATCTGTTAGGCAATTTTAAAGCTAGAAGTATTTAACATTTTTCCCTTGATGTGCACGATTTGATTCACTGCCCTGTTGTATTGATATTACTGGAGGGGCTTCACACATCATTTAGAAGACAGATCAGCAATGCAGGACACCCAAGATGGCAAGCGGGCAGACAGCATGCTGTTGGGCTGGTGCAGGGCCAGGAGCCACAGCTTCTTTAGAGAGGCATTTGTGAGAGGCAGTAGCTGTCAGCTCCTGGTTCAAACTGAGTTCTGAGCTCAGCAAAAGCTGCTGCCTTCCAGAGAGGAAAAGTACCTCCCATTAACCAACCAGTTGCAGGACCTTGTTTCCTTGAAAGGCAGGATGACCTGGTTCCAGCCAGGTTTCTGCAGGAATACATACCCTCTTTCTGAGGAGAGAAAAATGAAGCACTTACAGACCAGCAGAATGTAGCCCTCTTTATCCTGAACCTCAGGAGTGTCTCTCCTCATTATTATCACTTAGATCTGCAAAGCTGTTTTTCTGCTCCAGGCTTGCTGAAAAAAAAAAAAAAAAAGCATACACATATTGTGAAATTTAAAAACTCTGAAAGAGAGGAAAATATTTGCTGTTTTACTATCAGTTATTTTATTGGTTGGACTGTTTCTGCTTAGTCAACTATTTTATTTATTGGAGAAAGTGTCAGATATATTTTTTTAAAGGCTGTAATTAAGCACAGTCAGGAGTCATTAGATTATTCAAAAAGCCTGCTGCTTCCCATTAACTAACAGCAACTACCAAAACAAGAGGAGGTTTTATGGACTAGGCCTAGCTCTGAGTGTAAAAGTATCTTGGAGGGCAAATGCACACACTATACTTGGAGATCCCATCTTCATGCTATAGAATGCTGTACTTGGCAATTAGTTCCTTCCAAGCTGGAGCTGAAAATTGCCTCTTTCCACACACCGAAATTAATAGAGGATTAAACTCACCTTTTGCATAAAAATGGGCTTTGAAGATTGATTATGCCATGAGTCACCTTTTATCTTGAGATCAGCTGCTTAAATCTGATGCAGGTTGCACTTTTTTTGCTAGCACTTTTTATCTAGGCGGAAAAGAGACTGGATATTGTGGTGTGGGATGTTTCTGAATCAGTGAATTCCGGCTTTTCTATCTTCTAACCAGTGTTAAATTGCAAATGTCATTGGAGAAAAAAAGGAGGATATAAAGGCAGCAGAAATGGTAACTCTCCAGAATAAACAAAATACAGTCTTAAGACCCCATCTTCATCTAAGACAGACAAATGTTAAAAAATACCTTTGTTGCACCAGCAAAAAAAAAGCCATAAGAAAATGTTTGGGCGCTGTTCATGTCACACCATACTATGTTGGCATTTCCATTTGACACGCAGACTTGTCAGTTTTGAGCGTAGCTGTGAACTACAGATGCTTTTAAAATAAGAGATAGAGGAAAATAGATTCCCATTCAAAATAGAACCTGTGCTGAATGTCTATTCCAGGTCTAAAAAGGTCTGAGATTTACTAGTCATACAGACAATTTTCCAGCTGCACTAACACTGAGGGAGGGAGAGAACATACTGAGGTGCTCAGTCCTTTATCTTTTCAAGCTGGTTTTGAAATGTCTGAACAGAAATATTTCTTCTGTTTCTAGAGACCAGCTGTTCAACAAGAGATGGGAAATGGAGGGAGCAACAGACAAGCAGCTTTGAAATCTGCTCATATTGGCATGGCTGAATTGTATTAACTCATCCCTTGGCTGACAGCATGTAAAATATAAGACAATTTACAGAGGATTTTCCCACCTGTGCATTTGTAAGTACATAGAAGAAAATTAGTTACAGTCCCTTTTTGCTGTCTCTTCAATGCTAGACATTAAACCAAGTGGGACTGGCGAGGGGCATCCTTCATTCTGGGTAACAGACTTGCAGTGGCTGGGGCTCACCATGTGTGCCACCTTTTGCTGGTTATCATCTTCAGAAGCCAATGCTGACATTGTGGAAAGGTGACTGAACTGAGACCAGATTAAATAGGAAGGCAAGTTGCAGGCACTGACAGGCCAGAAGCAGCCACTCACACAATAGACAGCGACAGAAATACTGCACAGCAAACCACCCACCCGCTGCTGTGCTGCTGAAGAGCATCTTGATACAAGCACCACATCAAAATTCTCCAGCCTCCCTCAAAGCCATCTCTACTTATGACAGAGCCAGATTAAAGCCTGGAAATTCTCCTCCATATGTGCTTTTACATGGCCTCGTTGCTATGTATATTTTTTATTTTGCATTCATGTGCTGGGCTAACATCACATAAAATTCTCAAATAACCATTGTTGTTCCTCTTCTACTCTTAAGAGGGAGAATGTGAGCTTTGAGGAGCTTTTTTAGTTAAGTGTATGATGATTCTGTGTCAGAGACAGCAGGCCAAAAACTTGTTCTTCCATTTGGAAGGATGAGTAATAATTTAAGATGATCCTTAATATCTAGAAGAGTTGTGTCTTCAGTCTACTCACCAAAAATGCATCTTCGCTGGCAGTTACGACTGAGATGAAGGATCACATGCTCTCAGCCACCTAAGCAACCTTCCCTCCATCTGTATCTTGCTTGTCAGCACCAGCTTCCACATCGTTCTCCTTAATCATCCATCCAGCCCTATCTATAAATTGTCTTTCTCCATTAAGTCTGATCTCTAGTTATGGACAGCACAGACAGGAGGTACGGTGCCATGTGGGATGCTGCTCACCACTACCCATACTTGCAAGCTGGAGCACTCAGATGAACTAAATACTTCACAAAAGCTTCTGGACTCAGACTGGGTGGCTGCTGAGGCTTGTACTTAGGGCATTTCTTCATAGGCATCTACTGAGTTGGGGCTTGAAAGTGACCCTAAAGTTTTCTGTAGTTATCAGACATATTCTCATGCTTTCTGTGCATCTATTCTCCAGCTGGAAAATGGGGCTAACTGAAGTTCTCAACTCTCTCTCATTGAAAGGTTTTATTTACCCTTGTGGTAAAAATCTTCATAGTGCCTCAGGAACTCCAGCCAACATCCCGGAGCAGTGTCATTTACAGTTGCCTGGCCAAGCCATGGGGCAGCAGGGAAATCATGACTGAGACCCTGAGTTTGAGCATGGGAAGTCAGTATAAAGAGCAGGAATCAGTTTGATATGCATGGGGGTGTTTTGAGTTGTTAAGGACACACACTGCAGTGTTCTGTAGCAGTCATGTTTCCTGAGGACTTGTGGCATCGTGCCAAGTATACAGGACCCCTGCAGATCTGAGAGCAGGTTATGTTTCAGAAGCTTTCCTCTGCCTCCAGATCTCTTCACCTGCCAAAATGGGAAATGGGTGTATCCGGGCATTTTTCCAGAAGCCTCTGAACTAATGCACTCATGCAGCAAAATTCAACTGGTACATTCACGTCCTTTTCACCTTGGTATTTCACTGCATAAAGTATTTGCCCTACCTTTGCTGCTCCTTTGGATGCCCACAGGCCTCTTGTCCGTTTACCAAAGCAGGAAGTACCTAAGTATGAACAAAACTGATTTTAAGTCTGACACATCATTAGTATCTGCCAGATACTATTGGCTCTGGCTTCTTAACAATCATTACTCTTAATAAAAGTGTTAAGCTCTATAGACAGGTGTCCCTTCTGAAGTTACACCGCTGAGCTGAAATTTAACCCTTCTTTACATTTCCAAAAGTCAATCAGGCTGTCATTGAAACAATGGAATAAAATCGCCAGTCCTTGATCTATTCCTGTTTCTATTTAAAGGTGACAAACAGTTGATTTCACATAAGATCTCATCAGCATTCCTTAGTCAGCATGATTGTTCTGAACTTCCTGGCATTCCGACAAACTGAGCAAGTAAGGTTATTTAGGAGCTTAGAGCTAGGATGGATAGAAAGGGAAAGTAGACAATATGCTGCCACCTTTTGGTTATAGAAATGAGAACAGGTATTATCTGGACAGATCTATCTAGTGGAAATTAAGAGACATCTACGCTTTTTTCTGTAATAAAACAAATTGAAAGTCCATATAGTGTGAGATGCATCCCTTCATGTTCTAAACTGTTGCTATGAGCTTAGCTCACATATTTCACATTTGTTCAGTCTTGTATGGGCTAATTAATAATTATCAATTAATAATTAATGATTTCTCTCATTTAAAACATATAGGGTTGAGTTCACTCACCTAAAACTAATGCTTTGCATCACTAAACTGATTTGAGGAACATAGCTGCAGAAATAAAAGGTACAAGATGTCATGCATCAGTAGCTTGTAAAAGTAAGTTACTGCATGTCGTAACTCCCATGTGGCTATTTATATGGACACACAAAGTTAAGGCAGCCTGACACTTTCATTAATAAATAGGTTTGTTATCAGTACAATCAGTACATTACAACTTCTAACCTTAACTGTTCAAGCGAGATTTTCTGTACTGGCTGACTGCTGAGGACCTAAAGGGTATTTTGTTTGCTCGTTTATTAAAAAGTTGGTTCAGCTGTCTGTGAGAACAAAAGATGGAAGAATGCCCATCTTAATAAATGAAATGCAAGACTGTTCTGTTAAAAAGTTTGTGCACCTTCTAGTTTGATGCAGAGCCTTGAAATTTAACAGAGGAGCTATCTGTATCAGGGATATGTTTCTCACTGCTCCTATGAGTCACTGCACAAATTTGTGCCAGGCAATAAGCCTTTGAAAATCTCAGTTCAAGTATGTTCTGTAAAGACCTATGGGAGCTTGTGAGCTCAAGTCCATGAATGTTACTCTCAAGCTCCCAGGTGCCAGAGGCTCTTTACATTTACTGCACATACAGATTCATTGAGTGTGCCTCATCCTGGGGCACAAAAATCCATCAAACACTCGATCTTCTGTTTCTCAGTGCTGGCACTGAGTTCTCAATCTTTTCTCCTGGTATATCGGTAATACCACAAGGGATCCTGTCTGCCTGTACTGCAGAAGGGACAGGAATTCTCCAAGCACCATCAAAGCAGTGTTGGTAGGCCTGTAATGCCCTATAGCAGTGACACATTGGTCCTTGAGACCTGAAGCCCTTGATAGTCTGCAAGATCTAGCTCTGGGAGTACTTGATGGGGTGCTGAAGGTCCCTCAGGTGGAACACCAGCACAATATACCCTAAGGGTGTCTGGCCATGAGATCACCTTACAGGACACTGCTCATGCAACCTGTGCAGACTGCACTTTGGTGCACCTTCCACCTGGAGTAGCCCCAGTCACTCAACCATGAGCAAAGCTGTGCAGCAGACCCGAACTAGGCCCTTGTGCCACATCATGCCGTTGTTACACTTCACACATGGGTGCTTATGCAAAATGTCCCTGTCTCAGGAAAGACTTGCAGACCTTTAATATACTAATGGTGCCACCCTCCACTGTCTGCTGCACCGTACTCCAAAAGCTGGGAGTTAGAGAGCACCCTTCTACCTTGAGGAGTTCTAGGCTCTCCTGCCATTTGGAAGAGTATCCAGAGGACCACAGACATGAGAAAACCACTAGGAGTTATCCTGTTTATGCACTGATCACTCACTGACAGTCCCAGCAGAGGCACTCAACAGCTTCACAGACACTGTCATATAAAGATCATGAAGCTGAAGGAGACCTACAAGAAGGAATTCTGAGGCAAAACAGCCCCCACCTATGTTATCACTTCTTCAGGGGATGTAGCTCCATTACCCATCAGGAAAAGGAAGAGAGGAACTCATTTTATCTTGCTCTTTTTAAGGAGGGAAGTGGTGCATTGATTTATGGTGCAGGGCTGTGCTTAACCTCTCAGGGCGGAGGGCATCCTGTTATCTTTCCCAGGTCAGGATCACGCCATTAGCAATCTGGGTCAGTGGTGGGAAACAGCATGACACATCCTTCCAGAGGTAAATGAGGCCTCCTTTTCCTACCAGTAAATTCCCCTAATCCTCTTAGCAACCAGAATTCCTTCTCCCCATCTCAGCACTCATCTTCCACACACCTCATGAACTGTTTTTTTAACCATCTTCCAAGGGTAGTTTTTTTATCCACTTACCCTACATGCTCAGCACCAGCACAGACACGCAGTTGCCCAAAGCAGTCATTGAAGCCACATCGGGTTAGAGAGGCAGGGAAACACCTAGACCATCAAGCCTGCTAGAAATACACACAGGGATGGGCTTTTTTTTCCTTTTCTCTCCCTCTGCAATTTTTCCATCATTTTTAGGGAAGCATATCCAGCTCATTGGTAGAGAGCTGTATAAAGCTACTCAGTGCACAGAATGGACCATGGTATGGAGGTGAGTCAGGATTGTATAATGAATCAGATCTTGTCCAGAGGATCCTGGCTCTTTTGTTGCAGAAAATGAACAAAATGACTGCAGGAAAAAAAAAAGGGGGGGGGGGGGGGGTGTTGCTGGCTAAGGCATTTGTATGCTGCTCAGAAGGACTGGATTCTATTTTTGTATTACACACAGACTACTAAATTAGCCACTTAAAAACCCATTTTTCATGGGTGGCCATGAACTGGGTGCAGGGCTTTGCTGAAAGCCTAAATTCTAGCCTTGTGCTTTTATGGCTAAAAATGTAGCTGCAATGTAATGTGATTAGTTGTAATGCTATCTTCTTCTTACTTTATGAGGTTGTTATCAAAATACATTGAATTTTGTTTGTGAAACTCGCTTAATGCTGTTGTATACCACTGAAAAGTCCATAACAAAGTTACTAACTCTGTCTTTGGAGCAGGATTTGAACAGTAAGTAGTAAGGCATGGAGTCCCACATCAAGCATCCAAAAGTGAAAAAAATATTGAATAGTTGCTCATTAAGTGACTACCAGCCTTTCTGTGCACTGAATGGGCTCATGTCATTAATGACTACCTTGCAATCAAACGCAAGGGGAGGCAAATCAAAGTTCTGCAAACAACATGAATTCTGGCATTTTCTAACTTTAGAATGCTTGATTTTGCAGCCTTAAAAGCTTTTTTATGGTTTTTGTGTGGAATATAAAGATACATCATGTAAAACAAAGCATTAAGAACCATAAAAGGAATCCCTGTAGATTAAAAGTGCATTAAGACTGACATTTTTGAGACTTTAACCCTGATTATTGTGGATTATTTTAAACCTATACATTTATCAGAGCAAGCTTTATCATATTAGAATTGTAAAAAGGTCCACAGAGTTTTAACTAGTTGAACTAAGCTACTGTCAAACAGTAATGAGGCAGTGCAAGTCTGTGTATAAACAGACTTAAGATAATAATATGAGAGACATTTAAAGAGGTAAGGAAAGTGTAAATTAATATAGACTGTTTTGCTATTTTAGCTAATTATCCCCTTTGGAACACTACACTGATGAAATTATGCCTGTAGCTAACATATTTGAGCATCTGTGTCCCATGCTTCGGTGGATACAGTTGACACACTTGGCCCTGGGTCTGTGGCACTACAGTAGGTCGGTCTTACAGCTCCTTCTCTGTATTCATCAGGGTATGGGTTGTTTGAGCTGTCAGTAACCTGCCTCTTAAATTCAAGCTGTAGGAGGTAAAACACAGTCACAATACATCAGCCAAGAGGATAGGATCACACTTGTAAATCAGCTATTATAACACTGAGGATTTTCATGTTTATGGTTTTACACAGAAGACTTCTTTCTATACCCATGTTCATCTGTCCTCGTACCTCACATAGCTGCCAGAAATATGTTTTCCAAAGACCTTTAACTGAATTTACTCAAAGATGCAACAATCCTGTCATCTCTGCACGTGACTGAATCGCCCTTCTCTGAGCTTCCTCCCTGGATTCCTGCAGGCTCTTCTGAAAAGCTGGTTCTGGAATAAATTTTGTGAAGGTTTGTATGTGAATCATCAGGACCTTTAGCATTTCATCTGTGAACATTTTAACAGTGAAAAAGCGAATGACAATAAAACAAAAAAAACCTTAAATCCGCCATTGTTTTTTCATGTTCATCACCACCCATGCTTGGCTTGGATCAGCTTTCCCTTTCCTTGCTCATTCCCTGTTCTGCATTTTCCTGCCATGTTGTCAAACGTGCAAAGAACTGGTTTATCCCTGCCCCACCAGCATCAGCATTTTACTGCGTTATTCCCCCAATTACTTTGGAAAGATTCTGTGTAGCCTGCAGGTTAGGACTGTGATATTTCTATTTCAGTTTCAAGGCTTGCATTTTAAGTGCTAGTATTAAATGGAGATCTTTGCAAGGTATCTGGCAGCTCTGCATTTGGCAGTTTACAAAGAAGCTGGGTACCTAGTTCAACAGTGGAGTGACTTCCCTTGTTCTGTATCACCTGATATGTAATTAAGATACAATTGCACTACCAGGCTTTCTGCATATCAGTGTACAATCTATTCCATTTAGTCACAGTAAATTACACACTCATCATTATCCTATGAAACAGCATAGTACCAGTGAGTCAATTATACCTGATGGTCAGATTGCTCTGTGTCCAGTGTCTTCCTATTACGCCTGATCTTCTTGCTATGAAACTCAATGATGGTCTCCTATTGATTTAAAAGAAGCAGGATTTCAAGAGATTTTAAGAAATAATGTGAAAATTGCTATCATTAACTTTTTCCAAAACATTTACTAAAATAAAAAATATTTTTTGTATTTACTGGGTTTTTTAATTTTCCTTCTTGTTTTTCTCTTCCCTCTTTTGCTCTTCTCACTCCCCTCCTCCATCAGTTTGAAAACGTCAGTCCACAATGTCGCCTTTGAAAAGGGTTTTGAGAGCTGCAGATCAAAACCTCTTCTATGTAAGTGTCAATCCCTTTCAAAACATCTTCCTTCAAGCTAATTTACATCACCCAACAGTAAAAAAAGGGATTAACAGATTAAGATGGATTTAAATATCCCCCTCATTAATACAACTGAAAATTGGGAAGAGTACAACATTATTTTTCACTCCAGCTTTCTCCTCCATCGCTTAGCCCAGTTAAGTTTCAGAAGAGGAAAAATGTAAAGTAAAAATCACTGATCAGATGCTGGAGAACTGAGTTAAAGACCTATCTCATCTAGTTTTCTTACATGGCCGTAAGCACATAATTTCATCTATCCTAGTCCTTAGCTGCCTCTTTGTTAAACAGGGTAACAAGTGTATGAATCTCATAAAACTGTGAGAATCCTTTTTATCAGGGATTGATTTAGTAAAATCCAATGGCAATTAGAACTATACCAGCAGATACAAATAGTACATGCAAACCAAATTTATGCCTTCTGAAGCTCCCTGTAAATGTGTCCATCAGGACATCACCTCAGTTACTGGAATACAACAAAGTCTTGCTGAAGTTATAATAATAATTTTTTAAAAAGCAAGAAAATTCTCAGCACATCAGAGTGAAACAAGTAATACTAATCCCAAATCCACAGAAAAGTAAAATTGTTTAAAAAGTTAATTTACTGCGTCTACAATGAACATGCAATATCAGTTTGTACTGAGAGTAGCAATGTCTCAGTAATTCATAAACAATCACATACTAAATACTGTAAGTTTGCCTGCAAAAACAGCAACCTTCTAAGCTATTATTACAGTTCTGGAGGAAATCCAGCCATGCTGAGAAAATCTGTGCTGAAAAAGAAAGTTTGTAAGGAGAGGTAATATGTTTTATTAGATGAAATCAGACCAAATACAAGAACTGTAAGCCTGAAAGCTTGGTTATTTTTCCAATTATATCTGATAAAATATAATGATGTCTTCCTACAAGCCTAACCTTTCTTACAGATTACAAAAGTATTACTTTAAAAGTAAAGCATTTACAAGGAACACTTTATTGTGGTTGATAAATATTAGCAAGCAAATGGACATATGAAATGATATAATAAAACATGTCCATTTGGAACCCTTCCTTTGCCAATAAAGCCTAAGATAACTTATAACTGAAAAAGATTAGAAGATTTAAAATAATTTTCACTGTCCTCTACATAGCTCTAAAACTGTGTAAAGCTAGTAATTTCCCCCTGCTTATTTGGATTTTTCTCATAGCAATGAAAAGTACAAAAATAAAAAACTTTAAAGAGTCATCGTTAAAACAAAAATGGGTGGAGAAAATTCACCGGCATGAAAAAACTTGAACAGCTTTTAGTTCATTTTATCTTGAAGTGACTATAGTTCAAGTTCACAGTATCCCTTAAACTATGAGAGATGTTTTGATTTCAGCCAGGCTCTTCAGTTATGCATATCTTGTCATGTTCTTTGAAGGTCTCAGTATTTTTTTCCACTATAGTCTGTGTTTTTCGAAAAGATTCCAGTTCTCAAAGCAGTATCTGAACTAACGCTAGAGATCTTAACTGCCAGGCCCTAACTGACATTTACTGGTTTTTCAGTCAAGCTGGAAAGTGTGTATGCATTTGAAATTTATTGTGGGTGAATTTGTATAATTTTATGATTAATGATTTGCATCAAATCATTTTGTGTGTGTGCGCATGTGAATTCTCCAGCTTTATATGCATTACCATTAGAACTTCTTTGTAAAAAGTACTACTCAACGTCCAATAGCCCAAGCACATCTTACTGAAACACTATCCTGAAGCCATCATTCTGCAATTGCTAAGTGATTCCACTGATAAAAAACCATGATTTTGCTGGCTACCCGGATTGTCCTTTCTACCACACTTACCAATTGCCTCTACAGCCTGAACTACTGACGTTTCAGCTCCTGACACATTCCCGTACCAGCAGACCTGTGTCTGTTCAGCCAAGCCTCAAGCGTCAGTGTAGTCTGGTACTCAGCTCCTGATTTCATTGTCCTCGGAAAAGGAGTACATGCCGTCCCACTGGAATTCTGCCCAGCAAGCTGCACAAATACAGAAGCAAATATCAACAAATGAAGGAAACAATTGGAACATAAGAAAATATTGCCATAAGGAATCTTTCTTTTAAATATAAAAGTAAGAAATACATCAGCAGTTTGTATGAGCTCTGAAAAGCTCACTGGGCCAGAAGCTACCATTAAAACCAGGAAATCTTGTCTGTGGGAGTTATCAACTTCTAAATTCAAGTACTTCTATCTTGTGTCACTACCAACATTGATACTGACCAGGATTCAGAACAAGCACAGACAGGCTGTGAAATCCAGGTTCTCCACTGACTCATAAATATGGGAAGACTTTCAGGCCCAGATTCCTACATCTCCTAAATCACACCTAGAGCATCCAGCTGTATCACACATGGAGTCTCTCAAACAGCGGAATAAGGTACGTACAATACAATATGACTTTATGGTAAACTTAGATACTATAATTCCTGTCTGGGTATTTTAGTGTGTCCTTTCTATGCCTCCTGGGCTTTTAAATCTTCTCCAAGTGCTCTGTGTGGGATCTATGCCAAAAAGTTTACAAAGTTTCAGTTCTCTTCAATTTATACAGTGACACAAAAACGATCTTTTTTGAGAAAGCATGGGTTGGGCCACCAGTCTGTCAGATGGTTTGAAAATTGGCTGGACCGCCAGGCTCAACTGGTAAAAATGAATGGTTGACGTGTAGTTAGTGAAGAACACAGTGTTCAGCCTCTTGATCAGAGGCCCAGATGATGACACAGAATGCACCCTGAGCAAATTTATGGGCACCAAATTAAAGAGTGGCTGACATGAGGACTGGCAGAATTTAATCCAAAGAGATCTCAATAAATTTGAGCATTAGGCCAACAGATACCTCAAGCTCAATAGAGAATAACCCCAGGCATCAGGACAGGCGGGAAACTGGCTGAGCATCAGCCCACGAAAAGGACCGGGGGATCATGGTGATGTCAGGCTGAGCATGAGCCCGTTTGAGCCAACAGTGCACTGCAAATAAAGCAAACTGCACCCTGGACTCCATTGAGAGAGGTGTGGCAGGGAAGGTATTATCTATCCCACAGTCATTAAAACAGAGAAATTAGGAGCAAAAATTTTCACAGAGGCTGACAAATTCTACTTAAACTAAATGTTTATCCAGTACGCATAGAAAGAAAAAGAGCACCTTTTCATAAAAATGGGCATAATCTAGCTGGGAAATTAGAAGGTAGCAATCCTCGCCAGAGCAGTGAGTTTCTGGAATAGTATTCTGCCTTTAGTAGCAGGGTAAAACAATCAAGCTAGTTGCAAAATGGAGTTTAATAGTTTATAAAAAGACCAACGTAATAATGTTGCACATGACAGCAAGTGGTGATGTAGGAGATCTCATCCAGTCCTACATTTCTGAATTCTGCATGCATAGAGAGTCATAAAAATGAAAGAAGATAAAGAATAGTTTCTGAAACATAATAAAGAGGGAGAGAAAAGAGGAGAGAGACATATGGCTGTCGGCAAACAAAGTCCCTGGAGGTAATGAAGAGGCTAGGAATATTCCTTGAAAACTTGGTGACTTTCTTGTCAGAGATCACAACGTTGTCTCAATGTGGCCTGATGCCATTGCCTTTAATGCCCCTCATTTTGCAGCACAATTTCATTGTGATGGCTGCTGGAAACATTACTGCTTCTAGCAAAACAGCAATACCACATTTTATACAGCACAGGCCATGGGATGTCAAGTAACAGATGATCCTGAATGATCCCCTTGAATCCCTTATCTACAAAGCAAGGCCTTTCTACCATTTGGTCGTATCATCATAAGCAGAGACAATTTGAGGCACCACACTTGCACTAATATATGACTTTGAAAGAACAAGTTTATTTTGCGTTTTAGGTCCTAGTGGTTTTTTAAACCCCCTAATGGTTTTTAATTTTGCACATTGTTATGCCTGATTAATGATATTTTTACTGCTCACAGTGATTGTGTTCTTGTTTATTAAAAATTAATTGAGAGGGTAATTGAGCTCTGCATTCATAGTTTTATGTTCTAAATAACTATTTAAATGCCTCCTTTTGTTACAATAATACATTAAAATCTTACTAAATTCAAGAGTGAAAGAAAGGCAGTGTGTAAGAGGTGGCAAAGGCAAGTGCTGCTATGTCAGTGGAAGCAGCAGCAACGGCTGTGGGCAGAGATGTCCAGAAAAAGCTAAAGGAATACTCTTCAGCCAGGCCCACCAGCTCCAAGAACAAACACCCTTTTGATGACCTCTGAGGTCAAACATGGGAAGCAAATAAGACTAGTGAAATCTGGAAGTCCCATTAACCACCCCACATACCCTTGTCATGGTTTAACCCCAGTCAGCAACTAAGCACCACTCAGCCGCTCACTCATCCCTCCCCACCCAGTGGGATGGGGGAGAAAATCGGGAAAAGAAGTAAAACTCGTGGGTTGAGGTAAGAACAGTTTAATAGAACAGAAAAGAAGAAACTAATAATGATAATGATAACACTAATAAAATGACAACATTAATAATAAAAGGACTGGAATACGCAAATAATGCACAGTGCAATTGCTCACCACCTGCTGACTGACACCCAGTTAGTCCCCAAGCAGCGATCCCCCCGCCCCCACTCCCCCCAGTTTATATACTGGGCATGATGTCACATGGTATGGAATATTCCTTTGGCCAGTTTGGGTGAGCTGCCCTGGCTGTGTCCCCTCCCAACTTCTTGTGCCCCTCCAGCTTTCTCGCTGGCTGGGCATGAGAAGCTGAAAAATCCTTGACTTTAGACTAAACACCACTTAGCAACAACTGAAAACATCAGTGTGTTATCAACATTCTTCTCATACCTGGCTCAAAAACATAGCACTATACCAGCTACTAGGGAGACAATTAACTCTATCCCAGCTGGAACCAGGACAACCCTGCTAGCTAGAAGGGCAGCACCTTCTTCAAAGCAGTGCATACTAATGAAGTCAGGGCAACCCTAAGGATGATGCACTACCACCGTACTGATTAGCTGCTGCTGAGTGACACATGGAGATGGGGGAAAGTAGAAGGGGAGATTCTAGATGGTTTTTTCCTGAAGGATGGGACCTGTCACATAGGTATGCCGCTCTGCTGAGACTTCAAGGAAATTGTTTCATCACTGCTGATAACCTTCAATTTTCAGGACCCATTAGCCACTACTAGATGTCAGAGCCCAACAGTGGCAGTGTATCAAATGAAACTGCTCTACAGCAAGATAGAAAGGAAATGACTGTTTTGAGTTCTACCTCTCACTATTCATGGACCTTTATCATCTTAGGTCTCAAGTCACTACACCATTTTGAAGTTTATTTTGGGGGAAAAAAAAATCACAGAATCATGTGGTTGAAGTCATAAGAGGGTATGACGGCAACGTAAGCGTAATCCTGGACACAGGTAGCCAGATGGAGCACCATTGCAATAATTACTGCCCATCATGCCATGCCAATTCACAAGGGAAGGTGTATCCAGGACACTTTTCATAGCTTTTATTTTAATTTATCTTTATTTCTGCCAGAATGGAGTTATATCGGTTTCAAGAGACTTTGCCTGCCAGGGAACATAGCTGGCTGTGTCACAGCTGACTCAAGAGGTTACCATGCACAAACTTCCCATTTGACTTGAGGAAGTCAGATAATCCGGTTCTGTTTGCATAAATTTCCAGACAGTCTTTCCTTTCAGATCCTGTCGCTAGAGCAAAGTTTTCAGATGGGTCAAATAAACTCTGCCACAAAATGATACACCCATACAAAATGAAAATGCATATACTCATAATAAGCAGCCTTTTATGAACAGAATCAGTATAAAAATGTATTGACCGGTACTAAAACTGACAGTAAATACCATTTTATAAAATCAACTACTGCTTAATGATAATTTAATTGTGTATGTAAAGATAAGTGTTAGACCCACTGACAAGCCTCTGTTGCCCGTTACCATAAAGGATATTAGCCTATTACTACTACCAGTTAGTCCATTAGTGCCCCTGACTGCTCTAAAGGTTTGGCTATGCAGACAACTTATGCGTCAACCTGATACCACAGGATAAAATTTGTCCTCCTATTATGCTTCGAAAACCTAGAAAACTGCACTTTAAAAGCATACTGAAATATTGAATGTACTAAAAAGTTGCAGTGTTTAGAATTCCAGTTACAAACATGAAAGTAAAAATAAAATTGCAGAAAAGCTCAGTTATTCAACCTTAATGGAAACGTTGTGGGGGTGGGAAGGTGTACTATATGGTAATCCACAATCTACTGCTTTGTCTACCTTCTTGGGCTGGCCCCTGTCCTCATGGCATGAATCACAAGCCTAAGGCCTTGTTGGCTCAGAAACCGCCATACTTGCCATTGCAGGATGAGATGCCAGTGGGAACTTAGTGGCATTGCTAATGCTAATGTTGTGTTTATTGCACATGCCTCAGTGCTTCCTAAAACACAGTAAATGCAGCTTCTTGTTCACTGAGAGCTTAATGCCAACACCAATCTGAAATGTCTGCCTATCAGGTTACCAGTCCTTGACTTGGGCTTTCCCCCAAACCAGGAAAACTCCAGGCTCTACTCCGGCAATGTCCTTCTGAATGTACACAATTATTCTGAGACGGATAGGTAACACAGCACGCTGCCCTCAGTAGTGCAGGACTAATTCACCCAAGCATATATATTTTTCAACAGGTAACGAGGCAAACTGCAGGTTGGGAAATTCCTGGAGCACTGGTTTTAGTGTGAGATAAAGTAATCTCTCTCTTAAAACAATTATAAAGTGGATTCAAAGAGATGAATCCTTGCCTATGCCTGTTTTTTATTTGAATACTGTCACAACTGGACCAGTGAATCTAGAGTGTCTCTCCCCAGTCTATCTTGCAGCATGCTCCAACTTTTCCCAACAATTTGATATTCAACATCACCAACTTTGAAAAAGGGACTTGCAACTTAAGAGGAGAAAAGATCTGCAGACAGTTAACTGTGTAATGCAACCTCATGTGGGATATAAAGCACGTCCAGAGAAATCAAGTATACCTTTTCTAGCTCCAGGAATCCATGAGGAATGAGCACTTTTATATTTGCCATATTACTTTGAAAATTAGTACTCAAGCTAAACAAAGTGTAGGTAAAAAAAATAAATAAAGCTTTATTATATTCAAACAGAAAGTTAAGGTACTAGTAACTAGACAGGACAAAACCATGCTCTTACAGCTAGCTGGCACTTTGTCTTAATCTCTACAATGTCTGCATGCCTATTCAGTTAACAGCTCATAGGGACAAATTTCCAGGTGATAGGACTGGAGCCAAATTGACTAAGCAAAACCTTATTTTCCAGATACATATCACAGAATAGGCTCCCTTTTCAAGTCACACTTCAGATAAGAACATGGAAGTGATTACAGTAGCTCAGACTAGACTGCCATGTGGCTCAGTGTCCAAAACAGTGTCCAAAAATAGATGCCTCAAGGAAAGCATAGGAACAAAGAAAGTATGTAATAATACTCCCTTAGCTTCCATCAGTGGGCAGTTGGCATTGCCTGAGAAAGTCAGTACCTAATCCCACACAAAGTTTACCGGAGCAAAGTTACCACTTTGGACCATGGAGTTGTAGAGCATTTTTCAGGTCTGATGCTTAAAAACCATTTGTGCCATGTTATAGAACCAGGTTAACTCTCTGTGTTAGCTATTGCTTGAAAACAACCAGCTGGGCAAACCGTTGCATGTTCTCTGATTTACTTCCCCTAACCCACCTTTGAAAGGCGTTTATTTTTCTCCTCACATTTGAAGGTGAGAACACTGCTAGTTTTCCTTGCTTAACTAGATTTTTTGGTAATTTTTTGTAACGTCGTGGATGATGCATTTTCAAAAGTAGCTGACAGCAGAAAGCAGAGTTAAGTGCAAAATACTAAGCTATGCCTCACCAACAGGTTTGGGGAATTTTGTCACAATTGTGCCACTTTGCACTTTTTTATTTTCAGAACACTTTCTTACAGCAGAGTCCATACCCTTAAGTGAAATCAGACCTAAATCTGTCAGGGGCTACATAAGGTACAGGAACACATGCTCTCTACCCCACGTAACCTGCAATCCAAAGCTCACTCCTCTGCCATGAAACAAATAGTTCCAGTGAATTCAAGGGGATTTTGCGCTAGCTAAGCACATACCTAACTCTTACCAATATTGGTGCATACTTTAAAAAGCTGGGTGTAATTAATGGAAGGTAAAGGTTATTAGTGATAGTGACATGTTCATTATATGTCTAAAATAATATGATTCCTTTACAGCTGTTTTTTAAACCTTTTGCTTTAATTCATTTCCTATTCTGTTCTCAATTTAATCATTTATCCCAGTCTCTTATTTACAATTTTTTTTCTGTACAAACTGACAGATAAATAGTTACTTGTGGATAAATAATTCTCCCACAACTATGTACTGAACTAACATTCTAGATAGAGGTCAACTGGAGTTCTGGACAGAACAATTTATGTGCTAGACAAACTGTCTCAACTCCGATTTTGCTGTTCTAAAATGTCAGCTGACTGTATACACAAGTTTTGTCTTAAATCACATTTGAGTATGCATTGATAGTACCAACAAAATGCATGTGTGTGCATTTGCACACACATTTTAAATGATTAGCTGTGGGAAAAAAATCCCAACGTACTAATATATAATTTATTCACATAGGAACTCTTCGCTCTAAAACTCTTCCACACTGATAAAAGTCAGTGTTTCACAGCACCCGTGAGCTACAGGCACTCAGCATTTTGCATATCAGTAAAAGCTGGGAACAAGAATAAAATGTAACACTCCACAACACCATATTGAGGAAATATAGAGCACCTGAGCTAAATTGCACTGCTCTCCTGAAGAAATCAGGTTGTAAACAACCTCCTTTAAAGAAATAATGTTGTAAAGAAAACGTTTTCATTCAAAAGCTTCGAGGAAGAGAGAAGGTGAATTTGCTAGGCACTCCTACAACTCCTGCGCTTTAATTTCCATTGGAAAGACACTAAAATGAACCGTTTATGCCGCACTTGAGAAACCCCGAGTCTTCTGGGATTTAGGCAATTGATTAATTTTTCATATTTAAATAACAATGAGCTGAATCACGAGGGAATATCAATGTATGCCTACCAACCCCCAATTCCTGAGTGCCTACCGCTAGCGTTACAGACACTGAAGTAACCTCCTACATCTCTGAAGCACCCAGCACAAAAACCTCTGGGGAAAACGATGAAAAAGACACTCGTGTCAAATCACAGCACTACCGGGGGTGGTGGGGTGTCACCATCTAGCACGGCGTCGGCAAGCTGCCCCAGAGCAGAGGAAAGCCAAGGGCTGACAGGACCTGAGGAAACCACGGACGCGGGTGCTCTTTAAGGTGCTATTAGCTCTAATAACCTCCCCATGGTGGTGGGTAGGCAACAGGGACTGCCTTTTCAACGCAGGCCGACCAGAGAGAGAAAGCAGAAGGGGTGCTGGGGGGGTGGCCCTGCAGTGCCCAAGCAGCCGCCGCTGAGGGACCGGGTTACCCGCCTCCTCCGCCCCGGGCAGACGGGGAGCCGTGAGGAAAGGAGACGTGGTGCTCCGCCAAACGCCGTGTCTGGAGGCCCGGGGGCTGGCCCAGCCCCGGGGAGGCAGGGCGGGCTGGCAGCGGGGCCCTCAGCCCTTCTCCTCCCGCCTTCAGCGGCAGCCGCTCGGCGCGCCGGGCAGGGAGGGAAGGCGGGAGCCGCCGGCCGGGGGAGGCCGGCGTTCTCGGAAGGGAGGGGTGGGCTACGGCATGCCTCCGAGTTGTGCCGCCCGACCCCGCGGTGGCTCGGCACCCCGCTCCTGCTTCTCGGGCCTTTTCTGCCCAGGAAAGCCCCGGAGAAGTTAGGGCGAACTGTGAGAAACAACGAGTCGGCATTGACAGAGAAGCTTCTCTGCGGTGAGGCGGCGCCATCTTGCAGTACGGCAGAAAAGCTGTGGCAGGCGCCATTTTGCACCTGAGCGAGAGATGAGAGGAGCCCCGCTGTTTTTCGCCGCCTAGGGCGCCGCCATTTTAGGTTACGGCAGAATCTCCGCCTTCCCTAGCGCAACCTCATAGGGCGCCGCCATTTTGGCTTACGAACAGGACGGAGACCCGCAGGGGTCCTCACCCCCTCCCTTCCTCCCTTTAGGTGTCTTCATAAAATGCCCGTGGAGAATCCCCTCTTTTTTCGCCCCGCTCCCAAGATGGCGTCGATGCGGGAGAGTGACACTGGCCTGTGGCTGCACAACAAACTGGGCTCCACAGACGAGCTGTGGGCGCCGCCGAGCATTGCCTCGCTGCTCACGGCTTCGGTGATCGACAACATCCGCCTCTGTTTCCACGGCCTCTCCTCGGCCGTCAAGCTCAAGCTACTCCTGGGGATGCTGCACCTGCCCCGCCGGGCGGTGGATGAGGTGAGAGCTGGGTAGGAGCTCGCGCGGGAAGCTTAACCGAAGCGGGGTGCGTGTGTGTGAGGGGGGAGAGGTCGGTCGGAGATGGTGTGAGGGGAGAAAGGGGGGGGGGGCAGCGCCAGCCCACACCACCACCACCCCTCCGCCCTTTTCTTTTCACATGGAGTCTGTGGAGAGGGCAGACCCCGGGGCGAAGCGCCGTGCGGCCTCGCGTTGCCCCCTCCGGCCCGGCGGGCGGCTGGAGCGGCAGCCCTTGGGGCGGGGGGGGGAAGAGGAGCAGCGGCTGCTCCTCAAGGGCAGGTGCCCGCCCGCACTCGGCGCGGGGTGTATAGCGAGGCCGGTCTCCCCCCCCCCCAGACATCCCCGCTTCTCCCTTGCAGCCTTTCTTGGACGGGGAGGGGGAGGAAGGTCTCGGCTGGCTGAGCGGTCCGTTTAGGCCTGGCTCGGAGGACTGGGTCCTTGGTGTGGGGGAAAAGCGATCGGATTCCCCGTGATAAGGGAGTGGAGTAGAAGCTTTGCTGCTCCTCCTCCTGCTCTTTGGGGAATCTCTGGCTGGCACTGGTCTTCTGAAAGGAGTTTCGACCCGAAACCCATCTTGCACATCCACATGGACTCGTAGTTGTAGGGCTGTGTTTGATACAGTTTGGCTGCGTTTGGGGAAGAGGGCTTTTCTGAGGCAGTGGTCCTTCTAGGATTAGGACAGAGAGGCAGGATTGTTTAGGAACAGTTGTGTGTGTTAGGCTTCATTCACTCTCCTTCCTTAATACTGGCAGCTGTGTAGGTGTCCCAAGTCAAACATCTCGCCTTTAGGAAGGACAGCAGCAAGTGCTGAAACTTTGGGAATGGAAGATCTGGGGTCTGCACTGAACAGTGCTTTTCCCCACTTTCTTGCAGTCAGGTCTAGCTTGAGGAAAATTGCCATGCTTTTTTTTTTTCTTTCTTCTCTTTACCTTTCTGGGAACAGCTGGTGCTTTCCTTTATTGTCCTACCCTAGCTAATAAGCTGGCTGGCTCTGCAAGCTTATTCACTTGGCCCTGGACCATACCTCATCTGCAGCTGGCTTATTCTTACCAGTAGGTGGCTACTGATGTTTGGGGCAATAGTTAGAGAATGACTGGGAAACATTTAAGTTTCTTCAGCCAGGCTCAAGGAATTCCTTTTCTACTTCCACCATGTATGGTATTGGTTCCTGGTAACAATCATGGAGGTGGTGCGTAGTTAATCCTCAGCTTCTTGTGTAGAGTATCCTC
This sequence comes from Buteo buteo, assembly GCF_964188355.1. Taxonomy (NCBI): domain Eukaryota; kingdom Metazoa; phylum Chordata; class Aves; order Accipitriformes; family Accipitridae; genus Buteo; species Buteo buteo. The sequence continues at coordinate 9,354,365 of NC_134171.1, read as the reverse complement.
AGCTGTGCTTGCACCAGTCTCTTTCTTGGTTAGGGTACAGCTGCTGCTTAGGCTTAATGTACATATATACTAGGCAGGGTTTGGGGAGATGGTATGTAACTTTGATTATTGTATGCTCAGTTTTTGTTTACTTCTAAGCTGAAAATGCACAAGCATCACGCTTAAGCAATAGTTTAGTGCATGTCAGTGTCTGTCTTGCCACATGCAACTGTATGATTGTTCACTGTGTTACATGTAATTGGTGTCACTTTAAAAAAAATTCTTGTTCAGCATGCTTGCTGTAATTTTTAAAACATTATATTCATGTTTAGTGCCTCTTCAGTGCACAAGCTGTCTTCCTTGTGTGTGACAAATGCAGTTGTGTTTTGGACAAACAAAATAACCAAGGCCAGAAAGGGGGATGGGGAGCTACGCATAAGCTCATGTGAACTCTTGAGTAAGCAAAATTCTTCTGAAGTCTTGTGAAAATCCAAGTAGCCTGGAAGAAATGAGTATTGCAATGTTTAGAAAAAGCTAACAAATTGGTGATGTTTTTAGATTGAAAAGAGCTTAAAAAAGCTTAGGGACCTTCATAAATAACACTCATGCCAGCTCATTGAGGGAGCAGAATTCAAGCTGGCTGAAATAATTTGTTGAAATGCTGTGAGAGTGTTCACTGGGTGGGTAAAAGAACTTTTTAAACTGATTCTGAGGAAGATGGTAACCAGTGACTTTACTTGATTGGTACTTTTGTTAGCCATGGAGATAAAGTGTATGTAAAGAAGAGCAAGTCAGTTGCTGTGCCTTTTAATGTGTTGTTAAAGTGATCAGTTGTTTTCCAAATATAAAGCTCTTGTTACTGCTGTAACAAAAATATTGTGGGATTTTTCACTTCTCTGGCAGAGTTTATGAATTCAATCAAACTTAATCTTTCATTGTAAACAGAGCACACTTCATCAAGATCTAGGGATTTAGCATATTTTCAGTCCTTTGCAAAGTACCTGTAGCAGTTTAATTATTTCAGGGACATGTGATTTTTTTTTTTTTTTTAACTGAGAGAAAGGGCTTAAAAAAAGTGGTTAAAAATGAAACACTTATGAGGCAGACACCCTTAACACTGCAAGTAGGTCTGCTATTATCATTATAGACTTCCTTCTATAAATGGTAAAAATAGCCAGTGTAACCAAACAGCTGAGAGAAAGGGATGTTGTCTTATCAGATACTCATCATTTGTGGCAAGTTTGCTAAAATAGGTTGTATTTGTGAAGATTTGTTATGTAACTTTAGAGATTTTAGATATTTTAACTGGCATTTGGCATCTTACATATGATACCCAGAACATTTTATATATATATATATATATATACACACAGTTATGTTTACTATATCTGCACTGTGTTGTATACTTCTCTACAGTATTCTCTGCTCAGTGTATTGTGGAGTGCTGAACATGGTGTCTTTTTGCTAGTGGAAATACACCAGTACAGGATACCTGTAGCTTCTTGGAAGTAAAATTCATCATTTGGAAATCACTTCTGTATCTGAAAATGATTAAACTTAACTGTGAAAGTCCTTCATTAGTCTCTTTGGAAAGTCATATTGGTGTTTTCCATGCCATGTGCCAGTCTGTATTGATCATGAGAAGCACTGAGTTGGCATTTGGAAACTTAATAGTATTGGAAAATATATTGCATCAGCTCTGTAAAGCTTTGGGAATCTCGATAGTGGGTGCAGCATGTGTTACTGGTTTGTTAAGTAACATGTTAAATGATATACCCCTCTCTAGATAACAGATTGGACTTAGTTATTTTATCTTCAAATTTTTTTTTCCCATGTTTTCTGTATAATACCATTTTCACTGAGGCATAGAATAAAATGGAAACTATTTGGGAGCAGACATCTGAGTAAAAGGTTATGTGGGAATCAAGAAGTGTGGTGGTATTTGGTTTAGAAGGGGTTTAATTGGCTGCTGGTCCTTTCTAAATCTCTGTGAAAGCTTCAGTCTAGACAAGTCAATCTTCAATGAGCTCTCTTGAAAGCTCAGTCCTTTGCTTAAGTGTTTTTTTTCTCAGATGTAATATCCTTCAATTTTCATAGTGTTTTCATTCAACACTCCAAATATTGTATACATATAAGTGACTTAATCCTCATAATATTCCTGTGGGATAGGTAATAAACCTAATTTTTTATCATGCTGTGAACCTCATTACTACTTGTTTGTTCCCGCTGACTAATAAGAATAATTGGCTCCCATTTTCATTTTAAGTTAAGTGTGATTTGTAAGCAGTTATCAAAAATACCCTTTCCCACTGTAATTCTCTGGGCAGAACTTGCTAACTTTTGAATCTCCCTGCCCCCCAGCTTTTCATCTGCTAAATTTTTTCTAGATAATTGCACTTACTTGAAATGATGCCGAAAGCTCTGTGTCGTGCTGACCGGAGTGTCAGTTGTGATTTGGCAGAACAATTACTTCTGTTTATTTTGTATGTTAAATTCTTGTTAACCTGATTCACAATGGCAAGTGCAAGTTTTCTTTTTGTGCCAATGTTTAATTTATTTGTTCAGGGTTAGACTGTCATGTTACAACCAAGTCTGTAATGAGGACTGTGTGCTTCTGTGCTCTCTGAATTATCTTGAGAGGAAGATGCTGCCTATCCTTGTGGTGGCCTGCCCTTCTATTACAGTAGCTGCAGGAGAGTAAAAGTCAATACTGTTTCTTCTTGCATGCTTATGTGAAACAGGAGTCCTCTACTCATGCAAGTGTGAATTGTGGAGTACTAGTGCAAAGGAATAAAGAGAGCACATGACACTTGCCTTTCCCTCTGTGTCCAGAACAGGCAGACTGCTATGCATCTTTCTGGCCTGCATTTAGTGTTCTTAATTTTTGTGATGTAATATGGTACATTTTAATCTAATATTACTCTTGGCCACTTCTACTCTTTTTCATGATTAAAATATAAAACATATACAACAGCGATATTTGATCCATCCTAGTTTTGTATCATGTAAATATTGATACTGTACTTTCAATCCAGTGCTTTTAGCTTAATGAAAATGCTCTATAAGAATACAGATACCTATTCAATATCACCTTCTGTATTGCCCCTGAAAGTCTGACACTTTATTGGGTTTATTAGCCAACTGTTGATGCAATTGTCTAAAGGTATAGTAATGTATATTATTTATTTAGGCATACTATAAAGCAAATGAATGGGAATTTTTTGCAAGAAGTCATCTTGGAGCTATCACTTTGTGTGTTTCTAGTAACGTTTCCTTTTTTTACCCCTTCCCACGGTGCTGTTTGTGTATTCTTCCTGCACAACCATTATTAATCTCCTTTGTCTCTGTTCCCAGACTTTTTCCATCCTGCCTGATCCTTTCTTGTTAGATGTTTCTAGTTGTGCCCTATGCTTTTTTTTTTGTGCCAGTAGGCTGAGAAAAATACTTAAGATCTTTAAGTTTTACATGAGAGAAATACCAGAACATGTTGCATCAGATCGACATTCATGCTTAACGAGACACTGGTTGGAGCTGATGGGACTCTTACTGACCCAGTGTTGCAATCTTATACAATTAAGAGCTCGGGATTATGGCTGTGCTCTGTAAAGTAACAGAAAAACTGTATGTAGGATTCTTTTGTTATTTTGAGTTGCATTTCATGCATTCTCAAACCACAAATGAAATTTTTTTTCAGCTGCCAGTTCAACAGCGAACTGGGAACATAGATTTAAATTGCCATTCAAAGACAAACCTGAGTCAAAACTCAAATCCAGGCTTGTTAAATGCAAACCCGTATTCAGACAAGGTCTCTGGTTAGCTTGCAGTACATGTTCGTGTGCTTCTCTTTCCTGGGTGTGACAGTGACTATTCTTTCACCATGTTCTTTCTGCCATGAGACCTTGTGATAATGTTACTTGCCTAGTGCTAGGCAAACAAGTTGTTTCTGGGCTCCTTTCTTGAAGGAACAAAAGTCATGTGAATTGGTGGGTTGTGGCATAAGTAGGTTGCCTGAACTCTAGCTGCCCTGAGAGCAGTGTGGATGTGACATGCCCAGAAAAGAGCTCCATATGAAAATACATAGTATATGCATGTAGCTCTGAATTTTTGGGACAAATAGGAGTTTTGTGGAGCAGATACGAAGGGTAAATTTGGAGTTTACAGGAAGCTTCTTTCCTTCAACTATTGCCTGAGCTTGCTTTGATGGAGGAAATTGTATTCTATACACTTAGGTGCATTAGTGGTGTCCAGATAAAAGCTTGTAAAAGAGCTATAAATAAACCATAGCTTCATCAGCTTTCATGGCATGTTTTAAATTTTCAGGTGTTTTATGTAAATCAGTAGTGTAATTACTGTAGGATAGATAGAAGAACAAAGGACTTTGTTTCGATAGTATTCACGCTTGTCCTCATCCACTGTTGTAGAAGTGACTTCTGGTGAGCAGTTTAGGGTTAGAACAGAGATTGACAGGTCTGTGTGGAGTCTAGGTGGGTTTTTTATGTTTACTGAGAAAAGAAATGAGCAATAGAGAACAACAAAGACTAGAACCTTAGACATTGATTCTTTCCATTGGGTGAATGTTGGTTAAATTTGACACCACCTTAAACAATGCCATGGTTATGTGGCCAGTTTAATCCAAAACAAATCAATAGCGCTCCTGAAGATGCTTAAATGACTGTTGTAGTGTCTCTTTTCTGCTCCACTCTTTCCGTGGTTCTAGTGTTTGTGTGACGAGTCAGCCACACCAAGGGGCTGATCAAGCTTAAAGCTGTAGAGAGATGCTAGTTTTAGGTTAGATGAGCTGATTCTGTTTGTTTCACAAGTACACTATGTGAGTACTAAAACATGCAAGGGCTAAAGGACAAACTGCCCTCTATAGTGCACTTGTAAACCTTTCTAAAGTGAGAGGGTGATAACATTGTGTGGGTGAAAGGAATTGAGAAATGTCAATGTTTGTCTGCCTCTGAGCTTTAAAAGTGCTTGGGGAGAAAAATGGAGAGCAGAAATTTATTTCTTGGTGTTGCATGAGTAGAGTAAGCTTATTTTGTTATCTTTCATATGAGAAAAGGCTGGTTCTAAATAAAGGGAAAGAAATACAGCATAAAGGTGAAGATAGGTCTCTTGCTTGTCCCCCTGTGTTCAGAAACATGTAGGCTGTAACTAAACTATATGTGCCACAATGGGTTGTAAAAAATCAGAATTCGAGTATTTCCTTATACTTGTTTGTAAATTCTTGAGTGTTAATACTCTACAGATAGAGTATGTCTGAAGACATAATTTTACTGTTACATTTTGTGGCTTGATAGATGAACAGTACACCTCAAACGTCTTAGTTCTGTGAAGCTAATGCTTTAATGGTTCCATGAAAGTTTACTTAGAAAAAAAAGCAAGTGTTCAGTCTTATTTGGGGGATTTAAGCTTATCTGTGAATGAAGTAAAACAACTAATTTAAGAGATTCACTGTGTAAACCCCTGACTGTAGTCACCTTGATTTTTATTTCATTTCATAGTGCCAACAGACATGTTGATCAGTCACTAAAAAAAATTACTGTGACGATGAAATTTTTTAAGTTAATCTCATGCATTATTTCCCCATTTTCAAGATAGGTGCTTAAAGAAAAAAAACTTTTTTCTGACTACAGAACCTTTGGGTAGATGGAAAATCTTGTAACTTGTGCCATATTAGAGGGCTGGGTCTACTTCTGTAATACGTAGTTTTTGTCAAACAATACAGTTTTGATTAGCATGAAACACATTATTTTGGCCTAAGCCTTAGTAAAATTTTGAGGACTTAGTTTATGTGCATATGATGCAGATATGGTCTGTCTGCTTTATTATTCTGTAGCCCAGAAAGGGGCACATCTTCACTTAGATGCCTATACTAAATAACTTGTATTCTAGTTGCATATTCTTATCACTGAATATAAGGTGTGGGTACACTGGGAGTAAAACTGTACAATGTAAGGAGACAGTAATGTAAGAATCTGGCCTGTTGCTTTTAGCAAAAATGTTCAGTGCTAAACAAAGCTTCGAGTTGCCAAAAGCTCAAAACAAACTTGGGTTAGATTGACCGAAAGGAATATAAAAAAAATTTATCTTGGTTCATTCTTTACTTAGTTCTAGAGTTAATGTGTAACTGTATTGAAGCAGTCTCCCTCTTCCCCAGTAGTAAAATGTTGTGCATGTTTATGCTAGTGTCTTTTTAAAATAAAAATATCCAACTATAAGATGTTTAAAACTGTTTCCAATTGGCTGATTTTCTTTTTCTTTTTTTGTTAGATGAAAGGGGCACTGACTGAAATTATCCAGCTCGCTACCTTGGATTCAGACCCCTGGGTCTTAATGGTAGCTGATATTTTAAAATCCTTTCCAGATACTGGCTCCCTTAACCTTGATCTTGAAGAACAGAATCCCAATGTTCAAGATATTTTAGGAGAGCTTAGAGAAAAAGGTAAGCCTTTTCTGTTGGTGAAAATTACAGAAATATGATGCCTGTTTTCAGAAGTAACCTGTCATTTCACAGACAGTCTTGCTGTCTTGACAGTATTGGTATCAGGACAAGCAGTATGTCTTAACTACCACAGTTCATGACTTGGCATGTTACTGGACTGGGAACTGTGATATTTGAGGAATAGTAACTTCTTAAATTATCTTTTCACACATCATCAGAACTTACATGTCAGGTATTACCCTGAATGTGAAGGGCAACCCATAAGTTAAGTGGATTCATCAGTATCATAGACAGGCTGTATATGCACTGATAGGTAATAACTGACTTACTGCATCTTAGTAAGTTGAGGTTTTTCATATATTGCTCTGTCTTCTATGTTGTAGTACCAAAGAAGACAGTAAGGCTCTGCTTCTGCAGTGCTTGTGTGAACAGCCTCGTGTGTGTGGAAGCACCACTGTTGTATCGGGCAGGTGGGGTGCATCTCTGCTGGAAGTTCTCTAGGTAGCAAATGATAGGTGCTGTGGGGGAGACTGATCACAAGAAGAGTTATGCTGCTGATGTTTGACTAGCTATGAATTGCTTAGAAGCTGAAAATACTGGCTCAGGCACTTGCACAGTTGCTGCTTTCAACAATGTAGTAAATGGTGATGCAAAGCTACTCCTACTTCAGTGGATTTGATTTAACACATTGCCTAGAAAAAGCCCTTGGGCATCAACGGACAGACATGGTCTTGGAGTTAGGATTGCAGCAGACCAATAATGAAATGACTTGGAGGTGGAAGCATTTTGTTTTCTTACGATAAACAAATGATCATTTGTCTGTTCACGCTTTTGGTTTGGACTTTCGTTTAGTAGTTTCTTTTTTATGTGTAATTTTTTAAGGACTCTGAGAATTCAATCATTTTTATCTTCTTTGACAATAGTAGCATCTTTAAGATTCCTATAATTTGATTAGGTGTAATCAACATGGAAGCTGTTACGAAGCTAACGTAAAAAACAAACATCCTAACAAAAATCCTAATAGAACTAAATTACTCTTGGTGTTTAAACAAGTAATCTAAAATTTAAAAACACCTGTACAGTCTAGTTGTAAAATGTTTTGTAATTAGCTATCAAAGAGGTGCTAATACCTGTGTGTACTGTGTTAACTCTTTATGCAGTAAGTGAATGTGAAACTTCAGCTATGTTGCCGTTGGAATGCCAATACTTAAACAAAAATGCCTTGACAACACTAGCTGGGCCACTTACTCCCCCAGTAAAACACTTCCAGCTGAAAAGGAAACCTAAAAGTGCCACACTCAGAGCTGAACTCTTGCAGAAGTGTAAGTAGTATTACAGCTAGTTGGTAAGATTGAGTAACAAATTAAATGGTGAAAGGAAACTTATATTCAGTCTTATTCTCTAGTATGTGGATACACATTAAAATTTTCTGTTATAAGAGCTTTGCTGGCTGATTTTTTTCTTTGATAGACTGATATGTTTGGAAGAGCAGGTACAAGTCATTCTGGCCATGATTACATTAAAATGCTAATTTTGTTTTAAATGCTGTTCTGATTTCAAGGCATACAAAAAGCTGTAGCTTTTTAAAGCACAGATACATTCTCTCAGGGTATATTTAACAGTCAGTTGTGAAGACTTGTGAGGGACAGCTTTGGTTAAAGCTCCTGAAACAAAACTGAAATGAGAACCTAGTTTTATTTTGCCATATGTTTTTGCAACAGGGAGCAAGAGCTGCTAATTAATGCTCTCTTTTGCTCAGTATGGCTATATAGGGTGTGAAAGCCAAGAGGGTTTTTGCTAACAAAAGGCAACATGTGTATATATATGTATTGGTAGCTGCTTGAACTAAGCAATCTTAAAATAGTTTACTGTACCTGCTGTTCTGTTGCAGCAGCTTGCTTCTTTCTTGCATGTGACTTGAGTAGTTGGTCTGGTTAAATACAAGATTTGTAAAATTTTATGGTGTTATATAGAACTTTCTTTAATTCAATCTCTATTGAGTAGATTGTCTACTCTGATAATTTCTTTTAGCTTAGACCATCTTGTCAGTTGCATAGTCATCTTGATTTTGCATTTTCTCCAAATACTGTGTTTACATCGCATAAATGACCTGGGTTTTAATTAAAATATAATTCTTTCTTTGTTGCTATTCCCATCTTTTTATGTATTAGTTAATAATGTTTTATATAGGAAGTAATGTGTTGTATTTTTCCAGCACAGATTCTTTAATAACTAAAGCCCTTTTTCTTTTTAGCAACAGAAACTGCACAACAACTCAAGAAGACTGCAGGAGTGCCTTTCCATGCCAAAGGCAGGGGACTGGTCAAAAAGATAGATACAACAAGTATGACTCACTTTCATCACTTCCCAGAAAGAAAATCTGATTAAGTAGCCTTGATGAAGAATAAAATTACAGTCTAGATTTACAAAAACTTAATTTTTTTGAAGCAAAGGATTTCTCCCTTTCTGCCTCCTCTCTCCTGATATTTAAATGTTTCTGACATGTCTTGTCAGAAAGAACAAGAGTGTGGGGTTTTTCTTAAATGACAAGTATATCTGCCCTGCTTCTAAAATGTACGCAGCTAGATCATGCTTATAGACTTCGGTAAGAATTTAATTTGCATCACTCCAGGAATAACTTCTGACTAAGCTGTGCTGCTCCAAAAGGGAGCAGAGTGGATCACAGTAATCTGCTGTGCTCTTTGAAATGCTGTGAAGTAGACTGAAACTGTTGTGTATTTGTGTAATTCTGTGTGGAGAAAGAAGAGGGGACAGCATGCTCTCTGCAGCCAAGGCTGTGCAGTGACTTCTAGTCAATGGGCATGACAAAGATGTATAATCATTCAGCAATCAGCTGAAATCTACTAATGCAAAGTTGAAGAAGTTCCTGAACTGCTTGAATTTTTCAAATAAGTTTTTGACAAGGAGCAAGAGGAGGGTTCAAAATTAGTTACATACGTTAAATCACTGCACAGGTATAACTTTTCTGACCACCAGTATGATGCTGAGGTGTAAAACTTGAGTGATTTCTTGATGTGGTGGCTAGAAGCTATGAAGTACTTTGATGCTGTTTAAGATGTGGTTTTGAGCACCAAAGTTTGGCCAGATGTTCATGCAGGAAATGCAAAAAGTGTAGTTGTAATTCGAACTAAAAATTGTGCCAGTATAGAAATTGACCATTAATTCTTCTTGGCATTCTTTTTAGCCATTGAACTAATAAAGCAAATTTTTAGACTTGGCCTTTAGAACCAGGTGGTCTCTAGAAATACGAGTTATGGGACCAACTGATGTTTACTCTGCTGAAACGTACTCACTTTGCTCAGAGAGGATTGTCCTATGGTGAAAAGGTTTTCAGTACAACGTATAGAGGGATACAGAGTATCTAACCTCAAAGTAAAATTCCGTGTTTGTCTTCAAATTGTAGGGTATGATGAGATTGTCAGGAGGCTAAAAGACCTAATAGATAATGTATAGGTGTTGCTAATTTTTTAGCAGTTGGTGAAAGAATGCGGTCTTCAGCGCTTTCATTAAGTGTGAAGTAGAAGGATAACAGTGTAAAGTTGGGGGAAAACACCTCTTACAGGTGTAACAGTTTCTACTGAGTATTGAGACAGCAGGTTTTCTGTTTATAACCGTTTCTACTGAGTATTGAGGCAGCAGGTTTTCTGTTTGCAATATGGACCCAAATTGGATCCTCCTCCTTGTGCAAACAGCAGCTCCACAATTTCAAGCCCCTTTGTGAAGCAGTAATTTACCTTTCCAGTAGATTATGAGCCCTTAGCCCTGCAGAAGCTTGTCTAAGAATCTTTGGTTGAATACAGTTTTGCCAAGTAACTAGATTTTAAAGTTCAATGAGCAACTTTGGCAATAATTGGATTCAGAACATTCATGCTCAATACTTTTTTATGTGGTCAGAGTTTATTTGTTATAAGTAAGGAAAGCATCAATCTATATAGCAAAACATTATTTTGATAGCAGTGCACCTGCTTGATTACTTTGTGTAGAATAGGGTTGCAAGCATTAGCCTGGAGATTGGCTCTTACTCCTTGTTTGAAGGGTAAAACCTAATCTGACTTTTCAGGGACATGTTGTGTATTATAGACAGTTCCACATTATAAACATTTGAAGCTAAAGTGGAAGGGGTATGTGTGTTAAGAGGAGAAACTGAAGAATTCCTTATTATTGTTTTTCATAACTAGTTAAATGTACATTACATTTGTTGCCTTTTTTGATCTTCTCTAAGCACCACTCAAAGGAATACCAAAACAAGCTCCATTCAGGAGTACTTCAGCACCTAGTGTATTTAGTCCTTCTGGAAACAGAACTCCTATTCCTCCTTCAAGAACACCTTTGCGCAAAGAAAGAGGAGTGAAGGTGGGTGCACTCTTCTGTAGTCTGTTGCTTTTCTGCTCAGTTCTCTTCCCTGATCTAAAGTGAATTTCTGATTCTGTTTTGAATCAAGCATCAATATATTAAAGAAAAAATAAAGGACAATATTTAGAGATCAACTACATAAATTTAACAATGACTAGTAAGTTCTCTATGGTCTTTCTTTTTAGCTTCTAGATATCTCTGAGCTGGATATGGTAGGTGCTGGCCGTGAAGCAAAGAGAAGAAGAAAGACATTAGGTTGGTATAGCATGCTACTTACAAAGGCTGTTAATATACCTCTAGATAGGATCTAGATTTTTAGTACCATTTTGTTCTTTGTTTGTTAAAACTTACTTTCAGCTAACTTTAAAAAAAAAAAAAAAAAAAAAAAAAAAAAAAGGTGGGGGGAACCCAAACCAAAAATGCTTTAGTGCTCCTAATTGTATTGCCATGTGCCTAGGTAATAACTTGACTCAGTTGCATAAAAGGATTGAACTAGTCAGTTGTGCTTTGGGCAGCACACAGGTGTGTGAGTGGCTTCAGTAGTGGAATTGTTCTGACATATTTTGGTATGCTTATTTCTACTGGCTCTGTGGCCAAGTAAATTAATTGAAAGTAATGTTGAAAATATTTATAGTGCTCTCCAAAATTCTGACTGAGAGATCTTAACAAGTGAATAATATCTGATATACTGCTCTTAAGTCAAGTGACAGTGCAGTGCTCTACTTAACTGTCTCTTGAAGATACACTAGGCAGCATATTTGCCCCAAAACAACCTTTTTGTATTTGTCACCACAAAAATGAGTACCATTTCAGAACAAAATCATAATTGCAATTATATTTTTGCTTGGGTTTTGATGCTTTCTAATATCGCAAAATTAGCCAGTTCACCTAATTACTTGGTTACTGTGTCTTGATGGATATACATTGTGGTTCAGTTTGTAATTGGGTTGATTATAAACTTGTGTATGAAGATTACCGTATCTACCAACCTTTCAGCATATACCTCTTTAAGCATATTTTAGTGGACTTTGAGAAATGCATTTTTATATCTTTGTTTGAAAAAGTATATCTAATTCAATATTTTAAAAAACTTCCTTGAACTGACTTCTACTTTATGCAATAGATACAGAAGTTGTGGAAAAGCAAGCCAAAGAAGAAACAGTAGTAGAAAATGCTACCCCAGATTATGCTGCTGGCCTTGTGTCTACACAGGTAAGACCAAACAAAACCAAAACAAACAAAAACCAACCAACCAAACAAACAAAAGGTGAGGAAATCATTATGTGTGATTATTCTAAAACACTTAAACATTGTAATGACATTTTATTAACTTGTTGAAACATGCCTCTTAATTTAAAAATCTTACATAATTACTTCAAAATTCCATTATATTTTCACCAAACTAGATAAAAAATTCAAAGCAGGAAGAAAGTAAAGTTTTTGATTGTTTTCTTGTTGCTATTTTAAGCTTGTGATGGAGTATGACATTTCTGTAACTGTGGATTGTAGTATTCTGTCAGAGATGAAAAGGATAGGAGGGCTTTCTGATCCTAGAGAGGTAGAATCATTTTGGGGAGTTTCTGCAGGTTTCACTCTGTGCCTCTGCATCCTTTGTGACTCTAGTGGAATAGTGTCCACAGAAGTCTCAGTGAGAAGCACTTATCATTGGCCTATTTCCAGGAGGGATAGCTGAATATAAGCAGCCAAGTAAGAAAGAAGTCTTTACAATTCATCTGTCTTCTGACTTAAGAAAAGAACCTACATGCTAGTTCCCTTCTGTGATACTTTCCTCCATTTTTAGCTTGTAATCTTTGAGAATTGGTGCTTAATCCAGAAGGCAGCTTTTTCTGAGGTCTCCAAACCTGTCTGTAACTAGGCTTAGCCAGTCTCATTACTATGGAAAGAGGAGGAGAAATACAGTGGAATTGATCTCTGTTGAAATTACCCCATGGCTTATAATTTGTGCTTTTTAAAACCTGTAAAGTTCAGAGGTGGCCTCTCCTTCTCTTAAGTCTTTTTTTTTTTTTTTTTTTAAAATATCCAAAAGTTGTTTAGGATCTATGGAAAAAGCTAGCCTGTTGCTAGAGGTAGTTCAATTGGGGGTGGGGGGGGGAGGTGAGGGGAGGGGAGGAGTTGTGTGTAGTGTTTTCTTCCTATTCTTTCAGATAGAGTGCATTGTAAAAGCTGTGATGCATCTTTGTTTTCTCAGTCAGGACATAGCTTTTACAAGAATGTTAGGTCCTGCCCCCACTTCTGAGTTAGAAACTGTCTGTTCTATTCCAGCAAGCCTTGGCCTGGAATTAATTTGGACAACTGGGTTCTTTAGATACTAACAGATAATTTGAGGCTGCTGCACCCAGTGTTTGCAAGCCTTTCAAGATGATAGAAATCCATGTCAAATCTTAACTGTCTTCTCGTGTTCCAAATTTAAAGTGGTCACAATTACTTCTGCCTCTTTAAGTCCATGTGTTGATATGCAACGCTTGCCTTTGGAGAGCGCTCTATTTAAGACCTGTGGTTTGATTGGTGAGCCAGGCATTTTTTCCTCTAGAGCCTAATGGTAAGCACACACAATATTGGTCCCGTGGCTGTAGGGGTAGCAATCTATGGCATATGTGCCAAAAACAACATAGAGGCAGATATTGGTGGGCCTGTGTCAGGAGTGAAGGTCATTGCCTATCTTTCTGCAGGATGCTGAGTACCTCTTTTGGCAAGCTCCACATTTTAAAGAATATCCATCTTGCTTTTGTCTAGTAAGGCTACCTGTCCTGGTTTCAGCTTGGATAGAGTTAATTGTCTCCCTAGTAGCTGGTACAGTGCTGTTTTGAGTTCAGTATGAGAAGAATGTTGATAACACTGATGTTTTCAGTTGTTGCTAAGTGGTGTTTAGTCTAAAGTCAAGGATTTTTCAGCTTCTCGTGCCCAGCCAGTGATAAAGCTGGAGGGGCACAAGAAGTTGAGACGGGACACAACCAGGGCAGCTGACCCAAACTGGCCAACAGGGTATTCCATACCATGTGATGTCATGCCCAGTATATTAACTGGGGATAGTGGGGGTTGGGAATCGCTGCTTGGGGACTAACTGGGCGTTGATCTGCAGGTGGTGAGCAATTGCACTGTGCATCATTTGTATATTCCAGTCCTTTTATTATTACTGTTGTCATTTTATTAGTGTTATCATTATTAGTTTCTTCTTTTCTGTTCTATTAAACTGTTCTTATCTCAACCCATGAGTTTTACTACTTTTCCCAATTTCCTCCCCCATCCCACTGGGTAGGAGGAGAGTGAGTGAGTGGCTGTGTGGTGCTTAGTTGCTGGCTGGGGTTAAGCCATGACAATACCTTAAATGATTTGTCTTCTAGACTTATTCCCTCAAAACTTCTTTCCTTTGTCAACCCCTTATGTTTATAAGGCTGGATTGGACTGAAGTGAAGATGTTCACAGAGATACCAAGTTGTCTTTATGCTGTGTGTAATATTATGTATAGTTAAGTACAAAATGTGGCATTTTCTTTGGCTTGATTCTAGATGACATCCGTCATGTTGGTGTTGAATGCCTGTTTCAGTGGAAACCTGTGCTTTTACTGCTGCCTTCTGTGTGTTTATGTCCCAGACACCTTGGCATTCCTCTGGGTGATATTTTAGTAGGCCTCTTGCCCATGGATGAACGCAGGTTTCTGCTTGCTAATAGTGAAGAGCATGTTTGCTCAGGCAGAAGATCACTTATTTCTATAGTGTAATTCTTCGGAGAGCACTATCTGCACAAATCTCATCATCTGGTCTCCATGCTACCAGCTAAGGAATGGGACAAGGGAACAGCAGCTTGACTCTCCTTGCAGAAGTACATTCTCCATAATAGTATTTTTCCCTGGCTCAGACTGTGCCTTTGGATGCAACTTTGATCTGAATTAGGGGAAATAAAGCTGCTTTTTCTCTCCTAGGCTAATTCTAAAATCTGAAGTTTGTATAGGGAGTTAGGGTTGAAAGGGCAAACTTGCCCTAACAAGAGGAGTCCATAATTAAGTTCCCAAAAGGAATATTGTGGCAGAACTAATGTTGAAATTGTATTTAAAATGCAGAAACAGCATACGAATATATGCAGTATGTCTATAACACTTTCTTTTCTGTTTTACAGAAGCTTGGCTCATTGAACAATGAGCCTGCACTACCTTCTACAAGTTATCTACCTGCTACCCCCAGTGTGGTGCCATCTTCCTCGTATATCCCAAGCTCTGAAACACAGCCAGGTAAAAGACACTTTTTTGCTTTTGGGACCTAATACCTCCCATTTCTATAGTTTTACTGTCTAGCTCTTCTTTTATTTGCAAACCTACTATCCCTCAACTCTAGTGAAACTTAACCTTAGCAGTCTAAAAATCCATTGCAGGAACCCAGCCTTTGGGTTTGGAGTAACCAGACATGTCATTTAACCTAAATAAAGAAAATCCTTGTTGGTTTTAAGTCTTAAAATGACTGCTAGTTAAGTCAAGCAAGCAAGGCAATTTACTGGTGTGTTTTTTCTTACTCTGTAATAGAAAATCCAGTGGTTTTTTAAATCCTTAAAGAGACACCAGTAATACACAGAAGTCTAGAGTATATACTCCATACACACATCTATATGCATGCACTTACAAAACAGTTGCTTTCAAGAGTCAGATACGTTTCTAGAGGCAAGTACATATTAGCTTTCACACAGGCTGGGATCAAGCTATCCATTTTCCTTTTACCTTTTTATAACAGTCTGACAGATAATAGCTGAGCTTCTGCATATTTTGAAAAGTGCTACATTATTTTCAATTCTAGAAAATCGCCTATAGTAAAAATAGCGTTTGTACAAATCCTTTCTTTCTACAGGTTTTATTTTAACACACTTGGTTTTACTTTTCCTTCTTTGCTGCATGTAAAGTCTTAAAGGAATGTAGCAGTTTGCACTAACAGATGTGCATGACTGGGATTCATTACCAGACCTCGTAGTTAACAGAGAACTAATGTTTCAGTTTAGTGCATTATTTTTAATCTTGCTTGTTGTGATTTGGTACTGTAATGTTTGTCTTTATGTATGTGAGCTTTGGCATGTTGGTCACTATAGAAAAATGCATATGCAAAACCTGATCACTTCACTTGGCCCTGAAACAGTTCAGAATCTCTCTAAAGGTCCATGCAAATCTTTTTCTGGCAGAAAATTGGCATCCTCAGAAGGAACGCAGCCAAAAGCACATCAGTGTTAGCAGCTAGTATTATTTTCCAGAGCCTTGGCATTGTATTCAACAGCAGGAAAAGCCTAGTTTAGAATTCTCTATTGTCTTTGTTCTCTATTTTTTCTAACTTATTTTTTCCTTTTGGAGTATGGGGTATCTAGCTTTTCTTATGGACAAGGAATATAAAGCTTTCCTTAATACAAGATGCACACAGAAGATCCACAGATCTGGTGTCCCATAATCTGAGGTCGCATAATTAAGATATGTTACTTTATGCAGATCAGTTATTCTGATGTGAGGAAGCTAGTAATAAAACTTAAGGGTTTTGTACAAATTAAGGGCTAACTAGTTACAAATGTTTGTCCTCCCAAGTGTTCACTGTCCTGTTCCACATCTTACTGGGTAATAGCCATGTTGTTAAAACCAGTGCTGTGTCCGTGCCTGGATGGAGAGTGGTAGACCTGTCATTCTCTAAAATCTGATCTGAAAGGCATCAGCATAGCTCTCATCTGTATCTGCCTTTTAGTCTACTGTGAACACAATGTGAATAGATTAGCTTAAACCTCATGAGATTTGTGAAAGGTGCTTAAGCAGCTGTGCCTGCATCTAAGAGCTATAAAAGAGCGTAACTGGCTAGAGTGTGTACTGGGTAATGACTTGTTTGCTGGACAGATGGTAACTTATGAAATCACAGTAACTTGATCATATGTGTAACCTCCACCTGCAGCCAGGTTTGGAATAGTAACTCCCTTAAGTGCAGGTGAGTGGATCAACTTTGAGAAATAACAGAGTTAGGACTTGTCAATACTGTCGGGTTTTAACTCTCTTAGTGTTTAAATACCGAGTGATTTGTAAAGACTACATTTAATTCTGTCATCTGTTTAAGTATTTGTGTATTTTCAGTATTTGTTACTGGCTGAGACTTAATTACCATTTCCTTTGCAAGCTACTGCTACATTAGGTAAAAACTGACGAAATATTTTTATGATTTTGGCTTCTACTTAACAGTACAGCAATAATCCTAGTAGGGTCAGAGTACAGTTGTTATAGCAATATAAGCTAAAATGTAAATAGAACAGTTTCAATTTAATAAATCTGATATCCATTAAATGTAAAACTTGATGCTAAAT
The DNA here is from genome assembly GCF_964188355.1 of Buteo buteo. NCBI lineage: Eukaryota > Metazoa > Chordata > Aves > Accipitriformes > Accipitridae > Buteo > Buteo buteo. The sequence continues at coordinate 9,337,237 of NC_134171.1, read as the reverse complement.
ATGGTGTAATTCATATTGGACAGCTAGTCACTCAGTTATCTAATTATTGCTAAAGATAATTTGAAAAAGCATTAGCTCTTCAGTTTTTCATATAGATATTAGATGGCATATTGAGTCATGGTGCTAAAATGGAATAATCAGAATTTTTAGTTTCCTTTAAAGGCCATTGGTGATGCTAAACCCTGTTTGTGGATTATGTTTTTAATCCTGATTGTTTTTTGCAGCTGGCTCTGCACGAGAGGCCTTGCAGACTAACAGACAGACTGAAGAGCCTGCAGCTCCAAATGCTACTACAACTCTGCCTGCACAATTCAAACAAAGAACACCCATGTACAATAGTAACTCTAATCCACCTGCAGCTACACCTACCTCACCCCTAACACCTACCACACCTCCTGCCATTTCACCTGCGGCACAAGCACCGCAAGTGGCCCCCCAAACTCAGCAACAGCCACCACCGAAAAAAAGCCTCTCTCTTACAGTAAGTAACTTTGACTGCTGGTTTTGATGTGGATTGGAAAACGCAAACTTTTATTATTGATCTCATTTAGTATGTTGGCAGTTCCTGGCCTTTGGATCATGGACTGGTTGAGGCTGCTTTTTTTATGACCAAAGATAATGAAAATGTTTTGTGGCTTTGTTAGCATTGCTGTCTTGATGTTAATCACAACCTTTAAGTTGTGCAGTGTTAATGACGCAGTAAGATGTCTCTTTTTAACACAGCAGTATTTTACATAACAAATAGCAGTACTCATTATAAAGAATTTGGGAGAAAGGTGTATTTACAGCAGAGCTGTTGCCCAGCCAATTGCATTATAATGTAAGCTGCTAAAAACGATTCTGTCATTGCTGTGGTAGGAGAAAAGGTATCTATATGTTATTTTACGGCGAAAGCCTTTCTTGATCCCATCACCCCTCCATTACACATCTTGTTAAAGCCTGAGAGTGAGGAGGAAACTAAACTCAGCATCAGTTATATATGTCCTGAAGCTTCTTATTGCTGGTATGTTGGTATGTATTATGTGCATGCTTGAAGTTAAGCAGGTAACTAATTCAAGATGCAACTGATTTGAAGACTTTGCTAAGCACATCTGTAAGCTTGGCTTGCAAGATCTGAACTTTAAGAAGCTGGGTGACACTTTCTTTTCAGTACCTCTACTTCATTTATTAAAGAAAAAAAAAATTCCTCTGAAATTATTGCAAGTCTGGGTTCGTTGGACTGTAGAGGAATCGTTGGGTTTTTTCTTCTTTCTTCCTAATGTCATAAAGAACACCAAATTGGTAATGTGAACATTAAGTCTTTTAGCACATGTTTCTGTAACTATTTAAAGGTGGGGTGGTGTTTTTTTTTCTCCAGTTTCAGAATTCAGTTGTCACTGCTGTGAATGTTAGGTGTAAGCATTAAAGAGGGAAAGCCTTGAGGTTAAGGCTATTTTTGTTACTTTTTGTAGGTTTACAAACTTCCACCTTACTCTTTTATGCTTGTCTGTGAGTATTAATGTGGTATCTGTTGGCAGTGCTTCCTCCACTGGAATTCGTATTTGTTCTATCTATTGCAGAGGGAGCAAATGTATGCTGCACAGGAAATGTTCAAGACTGCAAACAAAGTTACAAGGCCAGAAAAGGCTCTTATACTTGGATTCATGGCAGGATCCAGAGGTATGTATTGAGATTAATTTAGCGTGCTTTTGAATACCCAAATCTGAAATACAGCCTAGCATTTCTAAATGTGCATACATGACTGCGAGACTCTTGCTTTAGCTTTGCTCTGGATGTATTGGACTCTTTGCTTTACTCTGGACCTGGAAATGGGTCTTAAGGGTCTATTTCCAGTAAGTCAAGCAGTCTGTCAGAACAGCTGCTAAACACAATATATACGTAACTGAACACATGTAATATCTTGGCTTAAGGGTTGAAGAGAAACAAGGCAGCCAGTTAGAACAGTGAACAGACTGGTTAGGTCCTAGTAGTCTGTCTAGAAGACCAATGAGTGTAAGTTCTTTTGTGGCAACTCGAGGTACAAGTTTGGTAGTACAGAGCCTCTTCGCTAACTCCTTAGCCTTAGAAATGTAGCAACTGTTGTCTCGGAGACTTTTGGTAACTACAGGTGCTTGTGAATCACAGGGAGATAAGTTGTCTCATAGCTAGATCTGGTCACATATTGGCCTTGATAGACCAAGGCTGTTTTACCCAGAAGATTATCAGATGTAAGATGAGAAGGGGCTTAAGAGTCCTTAAGTGAACTCTCATCTGCACTAGCTCTGGTTTCTAATTTGGTATTTGAGGGCTCTTATCACTGGAGTGCTGGGGCCTAAATGTGGCTCATGCATTTGGATTAATGCAATACATTATTGAAGACGAACAGGGTAAAGTTACTGTGATGATCCCTGGGCTTTAAGAAAGTTTTGTGTATCTTGCATTAATGATGGTGCTCTTAGTACTAGATGCTACTTCAGATTGCAGTAGGAGGGTGTACTTTAATATCTACATGGACAGTTTCTTGTAATGCAAGGTAAAATACTGTTTTGGAAGCATGCACGTGTGTGTGTTCTGTATATTCACATATACATATATAGATAAGTATATAACAATATGAATTCCTTCAGTAATAATGTCAGCAACTTCTGGACGTTGAGTAAATAACTTCCAACTGTGATATTCTTGAGCTTCTTCAGTGCCAATTCCAGTACCTTGATATGTAACATTTAATAATTTTACTGGCATGGAACTGAGTCTTGGATGAGTAATTTCAGTGAAGCTGTTTGGGCTTCCAGAACAGCTGAAAATTGTTGAGGCTTTTAACTACAAAATGTATCCCAAATAAAGTAACTCTGGTAGTTCAAGTTTACCAACTCACATTTAAATATAAGCTTCTTAAGGCTCTTGAGGCAGACAGAAATGACACTGGCATGCTTTACTCCCCCTTCTGTTACTCTTCCAGTTACTTCAGCCTTAAGGCTCATCTTTTGAGGTCTGGTTTTGTTATCCTCAAAACTCTGTGATGTATGGAGGGAGGAAGATCATTGTGTGGCTATGTGTATTAGGGACATTACTTGCTTAGTTTTGGGTTTGGGGTTTGTTTGTTGTTTTTTTCAGCATAAGATAAGAATCTCCATCAAGTGTTCTTTACCTTTTTGTAATACAGTGTTGAAATGTATAATTTGTTCCTATTCTTGTTTTCACAGAGAATCCTTGCCAAGAGCAAGGTGACATCATCCAAATTAAACTTAGTGAGCATACAGAAGATTTACCAAAGGCAGATGGCACTGGCAGCACCACTATGTTGGTTGATACGGTCTTCGAAATGAACTATGCTACTGGTGAATGGACCAGATTCAAGAAGTACAAACCTATAACTAATGTTTCCTAAGAGATGCAGCAACAGCAGACTGGACCAAATCAAGCTTTGAGTCAACCAGCTCATAGAGTATGTCGACTGTACAAAATGGCATTCATGTGTACATTTCTTATTACCCTCCAAAGTAGAAGTTGTGGCTCTTCAACCTAACTGGGCTCAGTGAACACAGGAGATGGTGTCAAACTTGCTTTTTTTTTTTTTTTTTAATCTTGGGAGAGGGAAAGGTGATCTTAGGGGGGAAAGTCGTTGGTGTGTTTTTGTTTTCCCACAGTTCAAGATGCTGGAAAAGGAGATCACAACTGAAAGATTACAGATGGGAGCAGTTTACTTCTGAGTACCAGAAGACAAGACTAATGCACAGTCATTCATGGTTTACCATTAAATGAGGGCACAGATCTTTATTGTAAAAATATTTTCTTTGGCTACATGGGTTCTATTGTAAGAATGGACATTTAAAGCACCACAAGTCGGTGCTTGATTATTTTGTAATTCAGCTGCAGTATAACTAAATATTGCAGGTGGTAGATGTCCAGTGTCTAATGGTACCCACTGTATGTTTAGCTTATTTATGCTTGGGTCATAGGATGAGATTGAGCAGCTTTGTTAACTCGCTATATTGTCAGTGTCCATGCCCAGCATGAGTTAATCTATATTTGGCATTATTTGAGATAGAGAGAGACTGAGTATCATAACTTTGTGAAGAAAAAAACCATCAAAATCAAGAAAAAGTAATGGTGGCTTGTCACTGCCTGGAAGTGATAGCTCTTTGCCATGTAAGTCTTAGGGTAGAAGTTGAGCAACGGCTCTTGCATAGCAAGCCCTTTGAACAGCATAACTTACCTGGGAGGAAGTAAAACTATTACATCTCAAGATCAATCTCAGCTTAATTTAAAAATGGCCCTAGAAATGGTTGAGTGACACATATCTGAATATAGATGGTTGGGAAGATTTGTTGTCTTGAGGCAGTGTTAATTTTATGTTTGGTTGAGCAGTCATAACGCATTTGATTGCCAAGCCCTGATCCAAAAAGTTTTGAATGACTGTAGCTGTGGTTCTTACCAGTGTAGTTATATCAGTATAATCACTACTGTGGCCACAATTATACTGGCATATGAATGTGCCTTATACTTGTCCCCTTCTAGTAGAAGCACATTTTTATCTTTATAACTGTGTTCACATCACTGGTATAATCTGGCTTTAATAGTATAAATACAGCTTATATTTATTGAGAGAGCTTATGTACATAGTTCAGGATTCATCCTTTGGAGACTCGGTTTCATCATTTGAAAGAGACTTGGATTAAATATCTGGTGTCTGCCAGTACTTGTATGTGGAGCTGTGCTTGGTTGGGAATGGTTCTTAGAAGGAAGAAATACAAAGATGAGTAGACAATTGTTGGCTGGAGGTACCTTGGGCAGACTAGAGGTTCATGTTAAAGTGGAGCTCTTAGGACAAAATGAGGCTTTTTTCTTTTTTTCTGAAAAGAAAGCAGACCAAATCCCGTAAGTACACTTACATGCTAACAAAGACGTTTAGATGATTCATTAGAGCCCTTTTGTATTGGGAAATTTTTATTGCATTTTATTTTTAGTTTTTCAAACAAATTATCCAACAGGACAGGGCAAGTATAAATAGTAAGAAAATCTGTGTTCTACAGTGTTTTAAGATGTGACCAAAAATATAGATTTCTTAACTTTATTTAAGCAAATATACAGACTGTTCTAGCTCCTGTAGTGGGCAAGTAATTTGATGGTACCTGCTACTGTTATGGAGTGTTGTGCATGTATTAGTGTGAAAGTTACTTACATATAACTGTCACGCTGGGGGCTCTCCTCCACATAATTATCCCATTTCAGCAGCAATGTAGATTGTGATTCTGATTGCAATTTTTCTTTGAACAGCTAGAAACCAGCCTGGCAAGTGAGGATGAGTAGTGGGGTTTAGTTTTTAGGAGTTCAGTAGAATGCGTTTTCATGGTTAAAATTTATCTGATTATAGTATGTTACACAGTAAGGGCTAACAATAGAATATGAAAATATTCATCTTTTAAAAGAAACGTTTAAAGAAAAGTGACATTCCTTTTCTTGTCTGCATTCAGATTTTTAAAGTTTTCTTGTGATGACCAGTTTTCTGTAAACATGTATGATACTTCTGTCTTAACTGTTCCTGCTTGCTAGATGAGCTGCAAGTACCAAATGTAATTTTTAAGAAAGAACTTGTAGAAAATTGGCTGACTTGAGGGGTGTGTACTGTCACTATAAATTCTTGATGCAAGACTCTGCAATTCAGTAGTGATCAGGAGCTGCTATGTGATGGCTCTTTTGGCTTTCTTGAGATTAATGGGGGTCCCTCACTAAATTTCTTAGTCTGCAGAAGTCTGTATTTTGGACCTGTGCTCTTGGGATGGAGAGAGCTGTCCCTCTTCAAGAAGCCCTTCTAGAATGCAGTGGAGTCATTTGAGTGCAGTAGTGTGTAGGAAGCTTAACCATGCTGCTATTTGTATTTGCTGCATAACAAAGTTGGTCTCCAGGCCTGTTTGTGTACAGTCAGTCATATGCAATAAATTGAAATTTTAAATAGAAGCAGAGTATATTTTTAATTCCGTTAAGTCATTAGGATGAGACAATTTAACACTGCAAAAATAATTTATTTTTAAAAGTGACTTTATGACCCTCGATACCAGAGCATTACTTCAACTTGATCTGTGAATCTAGAAAGCTTTTAAGATGCCTAAAGAAAGGGAAGTTTTTGCAACATTGTTAAAATGATAGGGTAAGAAGTAAAAACTACATTGAGCTCTCTGGTTCAGAGAATGAAATCATCAAGTCAGTGGACTGAAAGTAGGGACAATGCCAGACAATTCAGAAAGGGCAACATCAACATTTAAATTCCAATATAATGGAATTGTTGCATACAGAACAAAATCTGGCCTTGGAACTTGATATTTTTTGTCTTGAATATTCAGTCACTTGGATGCAAGCTGGATTCTATTCAGTGAGGCTCAATGTGTGCTGTAAGATTAAACAAAAACATTTGTTGACTCTAGAATGACTTGCAGATGTACTGACAGATTGACCAGAGAAGTAGTTCAGAGTTTTCTTAAAGCTTTGTTTGTGTCCTTTCCTCTTTTCCTTTATCCAAGCATGAAGTTTTAGGAAATGGCAGGCCCAAACTTCCAAAGTGTGTTATGGCACCTTGGCTGTCCCAGCTTCTCTTGCCCTTGCTTGTACAGAAGCACCTGTCTGTGCAAGCCTAGGCATGATACGAATTAGCTTTTCTTCATTTTTAGAATATAGAATACTGGAGAAAGAAGTAATGAAAGTAGCTTGTGTTTTCCCTGTCCTGTCCAAACTTTTTATTCTTAGGGGGGAGAAAGAACACATACGTGCATACCCAGGCTTCTTTAACAATTTGCCCTACAGCAAAGTGCTGTGTTTCTTTAGGCTCCATTTTCTTTCATGAGTGCCATGAAGACCAGAAAGAGTGAAATGAGCGTAATGAAGAAGGTGAGCCCAAGGAGGATGCTGAGCAAGAGTTCGGATTGTAGATTCCATCTTCCTTTTTGACAGAATGTTTTTTTTTTTTCCTACTCGAGTGCTCTGTAGTTGTCTCCATACAAAACAGTCTAGGGTTACTATGGTTAACACTCTAGTATTGGGCCAGTATGTTGTGGGTTAACTTGATTTTCACTGGTGGCTTTGCCATTTAATCTTTCAGTTAATACCATAGGATGCTGGATGCAATGGGGAGGAGCCTTTGGTAGTTACTTGACATCTCCGTGTGAAATTGGTCACTTCTCTCACTAAGTTGTGTCAAAGCGCAGACCACTTTTCTAGATGAAAGAAGCTTGAGACTTTGACGTTACACAGTTTAAGAGTGAATCACATTTTCGTAGTAAGATCTGACTGGAAAAAAAAAAAAGACTAAAAAATGTTGAGCCAGAGCCCTCTGGGAATCTGGTGCCTTTAACAAGAACTGTCATTTTGTAAAATGTTACATCTATAGCATAGCCCGTATGTTTTCTATTGTTTTTTTGTACAGTTGTAAATTCAAAGTATTCTGTCTTTGGGTACGTATTTTCAGTGTAATACAGTATGTATAATAAAAATTTAGATTTTCTAAGGAAATGGACTTGATACTCTTTTTAATAACCAAGTTGTGTTGTGTACTAACAGTTGAATTGGTGATGAGTACCACTAGCTTGAGACCAAACAGCCAAATTGCATGATAATGTGTATCCATTTTAGATTCATGTCACATTGCTTCTGTAGATGCATTTCAAAGTTGACATTTCAAAGTTGACATGTGCTAGTTTTGCTGGTTAGGATATTTGTGAGTAGGAGGCTTACCAAAATACCTGCTCTTGCTTTCTGGGTGGATTTGCTGAAAGGTGATTAACCTTGGGTGATGTGTCTCCACAATGTGTGGGCATGCATATACTTGAAGCACTTGAGCCACAGTCTAGACCTGATGGTACGAGGAAGGTATGCCATGCACGGATTCTGTGGATGGCCCACATCATATGAAAGTGTGGAATAAACCCTGTTTGGTTTTGGTGGTTGTTTTTTTTTTTAATGCTGCCTTTAGCTGAATTTATAGCAAAGGCGGCTTCTCTCAATTTTATAGTGCTGTGGAAGGTGGGTGTTTTTTGGTTTGGGGTTGGTGTTGGGGTTTGGTTCTTTTTGTGTTTTGTTTGTTTGTTTTAGAAACTGTTTTCATGCTCTGAGATACCGTTTCTGTGGTCTAGTTTATCCTGTGATAAACATGAAGGCTTATCTGACAATGTTGAGTTACATGGATGTGTGTGGCTGGCCTTCCAATTTTTTTACGTACAGCCGTGTGACATGGTTCTGTTACACTTGCCTGTGCTGGTGCAGTGCCAGACATAGTCTGTGGTTTTTCTTTTCTGTGTTGGATCGACCTTATCAAATAGCTGGGAAGGGAATTCTGTTCTAGGTCAACTGCACTGGTAGAATGCTGGGGACAAAACTTTGAGAATAGGTTGAGACACACATTTTGTTTGTTATTTCATAGGGCACTTGCTCTGTCAAAGAGATTTCCTGGTGCCCAAATGAGTGACTCACTGATACATTTTATACGAGTAGGTAGGTGCTAGTTTGCATGTCTTCTGAGAACGGCCTATGCAGAAACAGACCCACCTATTTTTAGTGATCTCTGTGTCACTGGACATTTTGGTCAGGCTTAGCTGGTACAAGCACATACACACATGGGGTTTTTTAAATGTTCAGGATGCTGCTCTAATACTAACTCCCGTGACTAATGATTGACCAAACATTGACCTCTTTTAAGACTCACACAAACTAGTGTTAGATACCGTCCTAAAGCTGTCCTGTATTCCTAAAGCCTTTAGACAGAACCTAAAACATCTCATATGTCACTCTTCTCACTGTCCCTGTGCATGCAGGTGTTGCATATATGGGTGCTGAGAGCAGGAGAGGAAAAATAAGGCAAGAAGCAAAAAAACAATTGTTCTAAAGTAGATGAGGTAACTTTACAGAACCTGCCATGTTTCAAGATACTTGCATGGTACCAGACCTTATTCCGAGGAACTTGGGGAGATTCCTTCATCTGGCTCTCAGAACGTAGTTCTTGAGTAGCACAGTATTAAAATACACTTACTCCTTCCACGTAGAAATTTCACGAACAACAGAAAACGATCCATTTCTCTGAGTGGTGGATTCAAACCCTCAGTAGCAGGTAAGTTTGGTTCTAGTGTCTGATCCATCATTTGGTGTCATTAAAGTCCATAGTCTCTCTTATTTTTCCTCTTCATCTTTCAGGAAAAATTACTTTATTATTGGTTGTTTCTTCATGTAGGACAGTAGAGCTGGAGCACTGTAGGAAGGCCCCATCCTTTTATTCATGCTGGTTTTTCATGAAGGAGGCAGGTTGTGGGCATACCCTGGGAGCTGCTGCTATAAAACCTGACATCTTCAGCTTGGATCTTCAGGGATTTAAATCCCCACAGGACCTACAAAAATACAGGCAGTGTGTTACAGAGGCTCTGGTTGCTGATGAGTGACCTTCATGACTTGGTGATGCTCTTAGTGTCCCAGCTGTGTTTGATCCTAGAAAGTTACATTTCGGATAACCACGCTTACTCCTTTTTACCTTTATTTTATTAAATCATGCTTTTCTTCTGTGTATTCTGCTCTAAGGGAGCTCACCAATTTGTGCAATCTTCTGCCTGAAGCATTAGATGGGTTTGACCTGCATGCTTAACACTGTAAGACCCTTTTTTTAACTGATGGGGACTAATTAAGAATTAAATGTTCAGTGCTGCTTGTGAGAAAATAAACTTCTGGACTCAGTTCGTATATTATCATGCCTTTGGTTGGATAAACCATCAGATTGCTGCTGCAGTACCACACCTTTATTTTGGTTATCTCTACTTTTTTAAAATTATTATTCCTTCTAAATCCAAGGCCAGACAAAACACATTTTTATAAAGAGTTTTTGAGTTATTTGTTTCAAAGTGACTGTAATAACTTTTTATTACTTAAGTTCCTTCAGCTCCCTTTTGTGGATTTTGTTATTCCATCTACACGATGCCGATGATGGAGGTTTCTGCTGGTGCAGTTTGACAAGAGCACTAGCTTTTTTTGGTGAAGAGGGTTTTAGTCTTGACTCTGAAGTGTAGTGATGTGTCATCGCTCCCCAAAGCTGTGGTGCCATCATGTGGCCATTTGGTCAGGTACAGGTTTTAACGCACACATTTTTGTGCTCTGAATGGACGTTTCTTCAGGAGCACTGACAGCTTTGCCTTGCTTGCTTTTTTTCTTTCTCACCTGTGTAGAAGTGTCTTGGTCCTCCTCTTGGGCACAGAGCTGGTTTCAGTATCGTTCAGGAGCAGCACAGTATGGCAGAACTTCTCTCCTTTACCTGAAATGAAGGAAACTCCTGGTGGTCTCCTTCCGTCTCATGGAGTTCAACATCTAACTAGAGCTGTTGAGTCGTCTGGTCGTAATTCTGTAGCAGAGGTCCTCCTGTTTGGGTGGCTTATCCACTGCATATGCTCATAACGGTTTTGCAGGTAAGCTGCTGAAGAGCCTTCAGAGGATAAGCTGCATTTACATTGCTGACTTGCAGGCTGTTGACTGGCTGTTGGACTTGTTTCCCTAAAGTCTGAGCTCCTGTGCTGTTTTATGAGAGTCAATTTATATACCAGGGACTTGGAAGAACCTTGCATCTGAAAGGGCATTCTGGGTTCCCAGTTGCTTCCCAACCCAGCCCACGGGGTAGTGCATCCCATGGGTGTCAGGGATCCTTCAGTGCTTTTTTTTTGTCTGCAAAGGAGGAAGTGGTACCTGCTGGCTGGTACCTATTCTATATGCAGCTGGGTTTTGGTATGACTTGCAAGCTGCATTGCTTGAAGAAGGGTTGTTTTCCAAGAAAAGTACCTGTCAGAAGCCAGCCTGCAGTTTTAATATCTTTCAAATATTCTGAATATTCTTTCCCAGGCAATAGGTGCAGCCTAGCTGCAGCCCAGCCCCCCAGGTACTAGCTCAGTAATAGGGTGCAATCAGGAACACACAGCCAAAGGACTGCAGTCTTGTCAAATAGCTGGATATGCAGTACATCAAGGACCATAGTTTCCACTGGCGTAACAAGATAGTTTTGCAGTAGCTTGCTTGGCTTGGAGTGTGACAGTCATTTGGCACTAGAAGAAGTGTCTGTTAAGCCTAGGACCCTAGCAGTAACAGTGGAGTTGTGGATAATCATAGGAAGAGCCTAAGGATACAAGAACAAAGTGATTTTTCTGTTCTTATCTGCTGGCAGTTAATAGGGACTTCCTGACCTTAGAGGTTCAACCAGTGACTGTTAGCATTTTCAGGCTGATGGATATGTCCATCTACTCTCAGCTTATGTGTTCCTCTCCTTTTCACTATCCTCACTGTAGGTGGGACCTCACCTGGGGATTGTCACCCCTACAGCACTTACTGTCACATCCCGGTTAACAAAAGCAGAGGTGATGGCAGCTCATGCTTGATATTGTAAAGAGGGCTGCTGTTTGAGAGATTTTTCCTGCTTGGTGTTTCTAATTAAATAAGTAGCTCTCCTTGTAAGCAGACAGGTCACTTGGCTATCTAACGCCCAGGTGACTTGCAGCCAATTGACGCACGGTCCTGTGGTGGCCCTCAGGTTTGTAATGCCTGGGTAGCTCAGAAAACCAAGTCTTCCCTCAGCAGATGAAATCTCTAATAGCACTTCCTTTACTTGCCCAGCTTGGCTGGAGGTGTGGTTCCAGGCAGCCGTGGACAACAGCCGTCCTCTCCAGGCTAGGCAACACGTGAGCGCTGATATGAGCTGCCGGCGTGTTTGAGCAGGATGCTGTGTTCTCAGGAGAAACGCCACCGCTGCTGCCCCTGCCCTGTAAGGAGCCAGCCAAGGTTTGAGGGTGGAGGGCAGTGTCTGGTTTATTTGGGGACACAAGGTTCACCACCCATGGAAGAGTAACCGAACTGACAAGAAGAGGCCCCTCTGCTAGCCTAGGACATTGCTTTTGATCAGCCATGACACTGGGTTTTTTTCTCTGTGAACCAACTAGCAAAAGCATTTAATCTCAACAGAGACAAGCCAGGGCAGGTCAGGAGTTTATACATTAACCTATTTGTACTTCTTTGCCCTGAAGTGGCATCAGACTTTTCCTGTTGGAAGAGTATTTCCAACTTGCCCAGTTGCTAAAACAACTGAGAGAAAAGCAGCCTGCCTCGCCTCCCAGCTGGGCTCTGGCAGCTCATCCAAAAAGGGGGCTTTCAGGGCACAGGAAGGGGTTTAAGATGCAATTTCCCCTTCTCTTCCATGTGTTAGGCTGAAACTCAAAAGTGAAAGTCCTGTCACAGTGGCGAGTGTCAACATCCAGTTCTTAAGTGCTTTTCCGTGGGGGATGTGCGTGTGTACACGTGTGCTGTAGCTGCTCAGGAAACGTATGACTTGCTCCTGGGACTTGGGGGTGTAGGGAAGGCTCTCCCCAAATGAGGGGTGCCGTTCATGGTATGGAGGGGACTGATCTGCCATCAGCTCCTCTAACAGAGTAAATCTCGGTGGGTAGTTGCTGGCAGGGTTTTATCAGCGCACAGGGCTGCTTCATCCCGCAGCGCTGCTTATGCAGAAGTCGTCTGCCACCGCAGATCCTCAGCCCGCTGGCTGGGCTGCTGAACGAACGGCCCCATACAGGTCTGAGTGGACCAGGTTGTTGTCTTTCTTACACAGACGGAGATCAAACGTCCCGCGCTGAGACTTGTAAAACCTATAAAACCAAAGTGAGAAACGTCACGTTGAGAGCTTGCCCACCTGCAGGGAAAGGGCAGACCTCCGTTGCTGCCTTGCCCTGAGCGGTTGGGCAGCGTCTCTGCGAGGGGCTCCAGGGGCTGAGTGCTGGGCCTGGGGCTGTGTCCTTAAGTCTGATATTTTGCTTGCTAGCAGTAAGCAATTCAGGTTAAGGTTCTATTTGGCAGTGGGAAGCCAGCTGGCCACTGACTGACCCTATACCCACCCAAACTGGTGACACTGGAGTTGAGGAAACTGCCCCATCTCCCTGCAGCTACCCTGAGGCATGTTGGCATCAACAGACTGTTGCTGCTGGAGACAGAAGGACAAGAGAGTCCCCAGCAGAGCCGTGGGTATCGGAGACTGGTGGGTGCTTGCATCTCCCATAGCAGGGGCTGTGCCTCTGCAGCTCGTGCAGGAGGCACCGCTGGGCTGCGCTGGCTGGGATTGTGTGAGAAGTTTCCCTCGTGCAACCTCCCGGCCCCTGTGGTGGCCGTGCAACGTGGGGAGCAACCACCCGTGCAGCACGGTGCTGTCAGGGCACTACGTCTGATGCCAAACTGACCCTCCCTGGGCCACTGGGAGCCAAGCTTGGGGGTTTGGGTTAGAGCGCGTTAACTGTTGGCTCACCACGTAGAGCCCTGTGGAAGATCTTGGAGCACAAAAGACATGGGCAGCACACGACAGTGCCTGGTCTGCTCACTGGACATGTGGCCGGGGGGGCTCTGCATGTGGAGCATCCTCAGTCCTGCATGAGTAGCCAGCTGTTCCCTGAATTTGGGGGAAGATGTGATGTATGCGAGATGTGGCATTCAGCTATATGCAAAAGGAAATCCTCTATCTCAGTGGAGGGTCGGCAAATGCTGATTGCTAACCGATGGGGGCAGAGGGAAATGGGGGGGGGGGGGATAGATCTTTCATAGCAGGGCTGCAAGGTGAGGAAACCCTGGGGACATCTGTGTCCTTGGGCAGCATGGGCACAGGCAGGAGGACCTGGCCTCGGAGCATGAACAGCAAGCAGGATAGTCATCGGATAACACGTGGAAAATGGGATGGGGCCTCAATGGACTTAATGCCCTGACCTCCAAGTCATCGTCAGGATTGTGGAGTTTGGTCCTGATCAGAACAACTCGATGCATCACATTTGACACCTTGGGGGCAACGAGGGGGGAGTTAAACACTGATTGGGAAAGCTCCAGACTCACTAGAGGGTGAATTTTGGTTACAGCATGGTTGGTCTCAGTTAAAATGGAAGCTGCTTTGAACAATGGACTCTTCTGGGGTTATTTTTCTTCTTGTTTTTCTTCTTGCAGGAAATCCTGGGTGTCTAAAAAATGAAATCCTTTCACTTG